>NW_026252303.1:0-381996 GCF_025094135.1 Mucor mucedo | reverse complement strand
TGTGTCTGTAATAATTCTGAATGCCTTGCATAATATTATGATACATAGCAATGTGTTTAAACGTAGACAGCCTATAACAGCATTTTTAACCAGCTTTACAGAGTATGGAGCACAATACTCGTTCTTAAGAATACACAATCTTAAAAAAAAAAATCGCTTTTATTCTTGTTACAACCAAACAAGCTAAAAGTGTCAGTAATTCTCATTTTCAGCGTGACCTTTGCATGCATAAATTTACGGAATACGTTTTACGGGTTCCTTTGTTTAGACGTGTTTTATCATTTATTGTATGCATCGTTCTTTTTTCTTTTTTTCTCAGTGTACAAATTAAATTTTATGCCGTCTTTTACAAACCTTGACTTTTTTCAAATTTCCAATATAAGCTGCAATGCTCTCCTCTATAATTCGATGGAGGTACAACTGGAGATCCATGTCTTCTTACGTTTTGACAGCAGGTAGTTTATAAAAAAAGAAGGTAATTGTTGTGATAATTTGAGTATCAAAGGGTAGAAATAAAAGATAAAAAATAAACAAGTAAAGAAATGAGACTCTTTAATCCTTTATTATAAGTTGGAGAGTTTGTCATGATAAAAATAGAGGTCCTTTTATATTAAATTATTACTTCAAGTAATTTCTGCGTAGATCGAATAAACATTTCCAAAGACTGGAAATTTTTGGATTTGAAATATAAATCAGTTGTTGTGTTTTAAGGTAAAGTAAAATTATAAAAAGACTATAGGAGTAGTTTGAGACTGTTTATAAGATTGTCCTTTATTAATAAATGAAATGTACGAGTATTTATATAAAAGACTGTCTGCTGTGTTCATATCTCTAGTGCTATCTTGAAGTTATCATTGATTAACCAAAAATGTATACGATTATTACATAGTCACTAATTTAGTCTTGTTCTAATAAATGTTAAGTCTTCTTAACTCTCTTTGCTTTAAACTAAATTTTAAGTATTTCTCAGACGTACTAAATTAGACTTGTGATGTAATATCCTTATAGTTCTTACTATGACATTTATTGTTAAGCTTATATCACAAATGGTATCAGCATGGATAAACCTTTGTTAGCTCTAATATGGCTATAGCCTTGCTAGGTCACCACATCAGTAACGACATGAAACATAGCTTATAAAATATTGTTATGTAAGCCTATGGTTGTATGTCCGGAATTTCTAGCAGAGAAATCATTTATTCATTTAGCAGTATGTGCGATGATTGGATTACTTGATTACTCATCGTAGGTGCTAGAAGGAACCGCAGTAAATCAGCCAACCGGGGTCCAATGTAGGGTATGATTTCCAGTTAGAAGATTATGAGAACTGGTACTGTGTCTGTTATAATATATGAAGTATATTATAGCTCAAGACAGATTAAATAGTAATTGTATTCGATTTATTTAGGCGTCAAATACGACAATTGTGAGACTGGGTAAAATTGAATATCGTTTTATTATTTAATTAGAGGATATTATTTAATTAGAGGATGGTTTATATAGGAATTGACAAAGTCCTTTTGGTACTTGTCAATTCATAGAGCAGGCTGAGACAATGATTTATAATGTGAACATATTGAAGTAAGCATGTGTGGGTCATGCGTGCATTGTAAGCTGTGGTATTATTTATAAGTTGTTTTCATCATTTGTTAATGTAGATGTTGCGTGTAAACCGCGTGTACGTGAGGTGACACAAAATAGACATTTCGAGTTTTTCGCTAAAGTAACTCACAAAATAGTGCTTGTATACACTACGGGATATTTGTGTATACAACAACCACAAATTACAAATGGCAGAATAAGCTTTTTTGCTCCTTCGAAATCCAGCTTTGCGTGCTTGACATGTTCTCGTAAGTGAATGTAAGTCCCTGCTACTGCTTTTAGCTTATCATAATAGTACTTCCAACGGATTGTCTTCTTTGCGTATTCGGATATACACAGATCAAGGACGGGTTGAGTGTGATGTGCCACTATTCTTACATGGTCTATTTCTTACCAGTATTCTTGTAGCCATTTCAGTCCTTGTTACTTTCGTAATCCATTCGACTTATTTCATTTTCGTAGCTTTTCAAAAAAATTGGACAATCTTTTTTTTTTGGGTCGGGTTTTGCAAGCAACCTTTATAAATCCACCTTCAATAAAGATTGAGGTAAGGTTATTGCAACTTCTATAGAAGACGCCCAAAAGTATATACGCTTGACGGTATCCGATATGACAATTAGCCAAGCGATGTAACGCCGTTGCAATCCGACAGCAACAGTTTGGGATGGGAAAAAGAGAAGAAAGAGGTTTGATAAAATAACAATAGGTGCTTTATCATTTTGAGTAAACTTTATTTTTTAAAGTAACGTCATTGATTTATGAAGTAACATTTCTCAATATACATAATAAATCACATAAAAAAAAGTCAGTATACATAATAATAAAACCCTTAAAAAAATTGTCGATTGTGAAGGCACGTGAATTGTTTGCATTTTGGATTCGAACTGATCTTTGCCACTTACTTAACTATCACTTGAGCATGGTATATTTATAAATGTTGTACAGCATCCATAGAATACTCTTCGTATTGCAAAAACCTCAGATAAATCAAGATGAAATTGATGAGATAAGTATGAATAAGGATTTGGCCTTCACTTTGGCAAACTTGGTTTATTGTCAGACTTTTGGACAGCAGAGAATCAGCTGGAAACAAGAGTACTGATATCGTAGGGATGACAGAAACGTCAGGGTATAAAACAAATAGATTCAGTAGTAATATGACATTTAAACCTTATAAACAATTGTTGTCACTATCAAGTATGTCTCTCACCGTTTCTGCTCCTTTGCAAAAAGGGCAAAATTTGCTTAATTTTTAGACCCTTTCCCATTTGCCTGAACATTTTTGATTTTGTTAAGGAATAATTTTAAAAGTACGAATGTTGTATTTAATCCGTACTCGGCAATGATTTGTTGTACTCGTTTTTTCTCATGCTCTTTACACATTTGCTTATAATTTCTTTTTTCATAATAACAGACGTGGTCACCGCAATAAAAAATCAACCTAAGCTGTGCTTGCGCTATCGTGAAAATGACGTATTTTTAAATACCTCTCCTGCCTATTCAGCTGTTGATTTTTCTGCTGCCTTATTCCCAGATCCTTCCGTTATCTCTGGTCTAAGCAAAAATGTTGTTGACGAGCCAACCAAAGCAGCTGTACTGAAAAAAACTAGTATAGCCATCGACGAGCAACTTAGTACTTTAACAATGCAAAAAGATGAACAAGATGAACCCAAGCCTTTAGTGTCTTTTGAGGAATGGCAAAAAAAGGCTTTGCAAGAAAAACGAAAAGGATCGTCGACATAAACGCAAATCAGCAGAAGAAGGCACAACGGGCGGTTTGAAGAGACAACAGATGGTAGATAGCATCGATGGAGGGTTCTCTGATGATTTCGGATCAATGTTTGAAGAACTGATTGGCGGGGTTGTTGGAAAAGAAAAAAAACCTAATGTCTATGACGAGGGAGAATATATCGCACCCAGTAAAGCAGGAGAAAGAAACACGAATAAGAAAATTCAACAAATGGCTGGGGTCAGAATGAAATCATTAAAAGAAAGATTCAACTACGCGTCAACAGATTGTGCAGCAACGGTCAGGAAGGCAAATAAACAGGCAAAAGGCGCACAGTCTATCTTGTACGAGTCAAAAGATCAATATTTACTAAATAAATGTGCGGCCGATAAATTCGTGATCATCAATCTTTGTGAACAAATTGTTGTTGATACAATCGTTATGGCTAATTTTGAATTTTTCTCAAGTACGTTCAAAGATTTTCGTGTATATGCATCATCAAAGTACCCTACGAAGGATTGGAGATTATTAGGTCAATGGCAGGCTAGAAACACTAGGGATTTGCAGGTTAAAAAAAAAGAAGGCAATGAATCAATCACGGCCAACAATTGATTAAAAAAAAAAATCTTTAGGTTTTTAAAGTCCCTGACAGTGGATTTGTGGAATATATGAAAATCGAATTCCTTACTCATTATGGGCACGAATACTACTGTCCGTTGAGCTTGGTCAGAGTTCATGGAATGTCAATGATGGAATATTATACAACAGTAGAAAGTCAGGGTGACAATCCGATTGTAGAGAATGAGCACCTTTGGCCAGCAGAAGTTCGTGAACAACTTATTCAACCTCAATACGACGTAACAAACACCTCTGAATCTTTCCCGATAAAAAATGATATTGATGAAGAGGATATTAAGCCTGTAATACCGCCTATAAATTACAATGCCCTCGTTGATTCTGCAGTTGTTCCTACCGCAGATATGAGCGATATAGTATATGATACAGAGGTTATAATCACAGATCAAGAAGATGCTTCGAATGAAAGTAACATTTCAGAAACAGACTCTATTACGGAAAGCCATTCGACAACAACAAATTCTGATTCACTGGTAGACCAAAATGTATCCCACTTGGCTCTATCATCATCATCATCGTCCGTAGCTTCAATTACTTTATCCTCAAACAGTACAAAAAATCCGTCGGATGCATCTGAAGAGGGTGAAAATGAGACTGATAAATCTATGACAACCTCATCCTTAACGAAATCAGACACTACCATCTCAGCAACACGTATAAATATTACCACTGCTGCAGATAGTATCATTTCATTTTCAGATGCAGCACATACTACTTTTCTGCCAAGTACCGGTATGACATCAGAAGAGAGCAGGTCTACTCATTTATCACACCCAAAGACGACTGCCAATAACTACCCAAAGGAGGGAAGCACCCAAGAATCGATTTACAAGACGATAATGAAAAGATTGACAGTATTAGAAGGCAATATGACACTATCTTTACGCTATCTTGATGATCAAAATAAAAATTTAAATGGAGTCCTTAAGGACATGGAAAAAAAACATCAAGAACAGTTAATTCAGCTTATTGGGCACTTAAATGAAACCGCGAGTTATAGAATTGATAGCATGGTATAGTACAATTCGAATGTGTAAAGATACCCTATTAATTAAACTTCTTCTTATAGAAACGTCGTTACGAGCAATGGTATGAGGATTTGAAGGATCAAACAGACAGTGATATGAGAGAAATGACTACAAAGATTAACATATTAGCGGATCAGGTAAATTGAGTCTCGAATTTGAATGGAAACCTAAAATCTAAGGTTATTGTTTTTCTATAGCTATCCTTTGAAAGGAGAGTTTCCGTGTCCCAACTGGTAATAATGATTACACTTTTTGTATTCATGGCTCTATCAAGAGGTACTTTCAGTACACTTTCTCCTGTCATGGCGGCGCAGCAAGAAGAAAGAAAACGAAGGGAGTCTATAGATCAATCTTCAGCTCTTTCTAAAGAAGCGATGAACACATTGCTTAATAGGCCACCCTCAAATTCAGTAGTGCAGAAAATTACGGAGCCACCAAAAAAGCCTACCAATCCTCGAAGACACAGTGATAACCTCTATCATATTATGGGAGAAAGTGAGATACATAAAGATGATACCCCACCCAAGATCATACCTGGACAATATGATTCATTGGGAATAGAACTGCAAAACGAAGTGTTACAGCGAAAGTTGGGAGACATCTTATTACAACAGCAATCGCAGCAGGATCAAGATGTGCCTATGTTAAAGAGAACTTCCAGGAAAGCAAGTCTAGAAAATTTGAGACAGAAGGATGATACTATTGTAAAAAATCGCAAAAGATCAAGCACAAGCCCGTCCGCAATAGAATAACAACCACTAAAAATAAAAGTTGATGGGTATCGTTTTTTAATTCAAAGTTGTTGTAAGTTGAAGCATCCTTAACAAATTAACGCTTATGTTTAATTTTTGAGATACAGTAATTTACTGCTCTTATACTTGTTTATCGCACTACTCAACGCCAAGAGAATGATATGTTTTGTCACTTTAAAGCAGTTACATCTGCCAATATTTGTCCATTTAAGCTTATTGTACATACATCAAAATAAATTGAAGTCAGATCCTGAAGAATAAGCCGTGATACATATTGGTTATGTTGTGCCTAATTGTAATAAAGTGATAAGACTTTAAAATTTCACAAGCATATGTTTTGTAGTTCTTGTAACAAAAAAATAATATAAATGTAATGACATATGTGATTTTTTGTGCTTTAAATTTTATGGAGCTGGTCTTAATAGCTTATCTCAATTCGGTGGACTTTGGTCTTGTATTATTTGTGCTTATAATTGTTGCGGCAACAGTTTTGGCAGCAAATCTTCCGGGGACTCCTTTTATACCCATTCGCCAAATTTGGACCGACAAGCTATCATTGGCCTTCCACAGATTAAAGCATATCTCATGCTGACCACAGCTATTATGAGGGCGAGTGGATCGGACACATTTTATTTGTTGTAAAAAGCATTTATTTTTGCTTAATGTATTACAATTCTAATGCTCGGTGTCACATCCGATGTTACTGAAAGCGATAGTAAATAAAATCAAATATGGAATGGCACTTTATATAGTGGTTCACACTACTTGTGATACTTTATCGTGTATAGTGAGCAGACAGTCTTTCATATAATTCCACAATTAAACTCTGGCACCTTTGATATTTCATATTGTCAGATGCACCAATGCCACATCAATTTGTTTGTGCAAAGATAATCAGTAAGGCCTTTATTTCTTAATAGCTGTATCAACTATTTGATAACCTATTTGGAATAAACATTTTATTATAACTGGACCCTATCCTTTCCCATTCTAAACGGGACCATTAACAAAAATCCTTATATATACTTTTACGTTGCTTCTGGATTAATTACAGCGAATGAAAGTAAACCCAGTCTATCACAAAAGTTTTACAAAACAATTATAGGAAGCCAAATATGATTAGGTAATTATATTCCTCAATTCTCGAGGTTGTTGCATTATTATGTTACATAATTTATTTACAGTTTTAGTGAATATTGTTACCAAAAGTTTGATTCCATTTCAATAACTCATTAATGTCTTTTTCCCAGCCCGCCCCATCACTTATATGCGTTACACACGGGATTGGGTATTTTGACATGCGTACCTATTTGAGTTTAGATTAGGTTATGCGATAAGAATCCTATTAATAAGTCTACCTTGACGTATTCTCCCTTATGCAACATAAATATCTCTTGGCCATCGATAGATACTTCGATTTGACTTCGGCTTTTCTCGCCAATCTACAAGTGCACATTGAGTCAAAAGCGATCACTTTTAGTCTTTCATTTTCCTGTACCTTTAACTCAATATTTGAACTGGGTGGCAATAGAACGGTTCTAAATGATAGCGATCTAGGGCAAATTGGGGTCAATACCATACTTTGAACACTCGGATGAACAATAGGACCCCCTGCGGATAAAGAATAAGCTGTGGATCCAGTCGGGGTGGAAACAATTAAACCGTCTGCGACACATTCTGTCAAATACTGTTCATCGACAAAACAATCTATTGTAGTCAAATGAGGATATCTACCACGATGCAATGTCACTTCGTTCATGACTTGTCTATCATCCACCTCGACGCCATCAACTTCTATTCTTTTACCATTATGCTGATGTAACGAACAAAATAACCTCATTCTCATCATCAATCCGACTTTTCCTGCAATCATATCATTTATGACGTGTTGATGTCTTTCAAATTCTACATTATTCGGATTAATTTGTGTAAGATCAAAATAACTTCAACGCCTTACTGTATGACATTAAAAAGCATAGTGTACCCAGAGAGAAACTTACGACTGGTGGTGCAGCTTTGGGGAATAGAGACGAAAGATGAAGCATAGTTCCATCTCCACCAAGGGTGATTGCGAAATCTACTGTGCGTGTATAATCATCCTTTTGACCTAAATTGAATTTAATAAACACAATGCATAATAATTATTAGATGTATTACTTTTTTCAATGACGTGGACGAAAGGTAACTCTTTCTGAAACTGTTCCGCTACCTCAGGCTCAACAATGATATTCATTTCTGGCTGGGATTTATGTAACCAACTAATTTGAACGATCAATATCTGATGACAATTCATTTAATTGATTATACTTACTTTGCAAGTTCAATAAGTGCCTTTTCTGTCTTAATATCATTGGGTTTTTTGACAATCAATACATTATTTGGCTTCTTACTCCACTGTAAATCATACATGCCACTAATCGTATATTGCTTCAGCACATGAAAACTATCTTTCGGAATAACCATCCTTACCCATATGTACTTCCGGGGACTTGCAATATATCATTTGGTCTTTTTGATTTGATCAAGTCTGTTTTGTTGTGGTAAGAGTCTTGAAGTAAACAAAAAGAAGCATGTTAGTCAGAAGACAAGATCAAAGCCATCGTCATTACCATCGCGATCCCTTGATAGCTGAAGTCCTACTTTATTTGGCAGCGTAGTTGTTTTTCGTAACAAACCCGTGTTGTACAACATTTTCGTCATAAAAAAAGCCCCAGTTTTACCATGGAGTAATGAAGAGTACTGATTTAAGATAAAGCGCATATTAGACAACGTAAAAAGGAAGCGATCAAGAAGAAGAAAAAAGTGAGAGTAAAATGTACAAGTTTATTTTCAACCAGTCAAATGCTTATGACTCAATAAAACATCAAAAAAAAAAGGGATCTCCGAAAACTATCGACGTTTGGTATCTCGCGTGTCTTCGTCACTTAAATATTTTCTCTTTTCTGCTTGTATCGGTGGTTTAGCAATTCGACTAGCAACCTTTGCCGCAGTAGCCATAGCTTGAGCCATAGCAGAATTTTGCTGTTGTGATAATTCTGGTTGTTGCGTAGGGACAAAGTTAAGTGAAGTTCTATTTTGTTGTGCCGCCACTTTCTCTTCAGCTTGCTTCTTTTGTGTTTCTAAAATACCGTCTATATACAATTCTTTTGAAAATCCATTGGGATCAAAATCGTTCTTATCAAAGTTACTGCCAAATTCATCCACTTCTACAAAGTCTACTAGACGAGCATAAATTCGTGGGTTTCTGAACGCCTTGTTGTGTTGGAGATGGTTGTTCAATCTATGACCAGATGCCCTCAACGAAAGGAAGTGCGCTATTCTTTCCTTTAAGCGATATTAGTCTCTCCGAAGTTTCTTTTAATTAGGATGCCCACTTACTGCTCTGTCAGGATCACAAGGTGCAGCTGGTTCATCAGGTATACCCCAATTATCAACTCCTTCTATAGGTTTTGGTGCCAATGCTGCCATTAATCTTCTGTGATGTTCGTTCATGCTTTCATTGACTATGGGTGCTTTTACGATGCTAGGAATGGCCGCTGCAATGGCTGCTGATAATTTATTAGGAAGTGCCGACGTATGTTCTTTAGCTTTATATGTTGTTATGTCTTTGGGTGGTGGTTTTCTTTCGACGTTCTTTTTGAGCTATAAACAGGATGTCAGTGAACTGTCGAAATCGTTGTATAAAATCATATGCTTACAATTTCGTAAACTAAGAAGGGAATAGATTAATACCACAGGAACTTTATTTCTGCTTCATTAAGTCACCTTGTTCATCGCCAGAAGATGAATCTTCGTCATCAGAGTAATTGACAAGACCGGCTAAAGATCCCATGCTTGTTCAAATCAAATAAGAAAATGGGGAAAAAAAAGGGAAGACGGTTTTAATTCGTTTTAAAACATTGTCTGAGAGAAATTTTGGCGCGTGAGACATACCGGGAGATAGTCACCCGGCTAAAAATCAGTTGTCTACCGGATAAATTGAGTCTAGCGACAGCATAAGGGATTACAAAATTGAAACTTATAAATGGTATGTGGGTTAACAAAAGAAAACTAATACTAAAGTTCGAGTTTCATCAACAAAACAATGTAAGGTCAATCATGTTGAGGGGACATAAAACTTTCTAAATTTTCCATGTTACTCCTCGCCGGTCTTGCTACCTTGCTCTTCTTTTGCATTAAAAAAGCCATTGAAGATAATTTATGTATGCTTTTGCAGCAAACACTAAATTAGACAATTCATACAGTCAGCATATGCATATTTCAGCAAGACAATATGGCGTTAACTTAATAAGTACCTTAAACTTCGTAAGGCGCCTGAAGCAAAAATTCATGATACCCACATAGTTAATGTCACGATGATATAGAACCGATGAAGCCATTTGTGTATATAAAGCTTGTGACAGCAATTATCCTTACAAGTATTTGGCATTTTGATCCTGTAGGTGTGATATGGCTGGCTGGCTGGTCTTGACCGGGATTGATGTACATAAGTGATATAAAAAAATACGTTTGAAAAAATTACGGGGGTCCAGACATTTTCCAGCCAAATTTTATCAACTACTGAAATTGTTCTCTCATGTTATTTTCTTGGGGACGCTAAAACTTGGCTTTCAAGTAATTTTACAAAGAACAACGACATTTCTGAATTCCTTAGCGGGCAAGTACTTGCCAAATCAATTAAAGCTAGCCGAATTTGAGTACGTAAGAACGATCGATCCTTTGGCAGAAAGGAAAATAAAGCGTCTAAAGTTTGGGCTTTAAAGATGCAATCTTCCAAATATTTGTCAAGTTGTTTAAATACTCATAAAAATGTTTTGTAATATATTTTTGTATTGAAAGTACCAAACCATTTTACAGACTCCCAATTGTATCGACAATCACTAGCATTTACAAATGAATTGAAGAATGATATATCCAGCCATATGCTCGCTCGATTTATAATGACAGTTCCTTCTGACTTTGCTGAACAAAGTGGTAACACTCGATCCTTCGCATCCTTCCCACCTGTACATAATGCACGTCGCCGAATCAAGGCCTGAATGCCGTAGTTTTGTAATAGCTTTAGGATTATGCGCTATAAAAGAACGAATTTTTATTATCTGTAGATGTCACGTATAATCGTCGGCGCAATTTCTAAAAGAAGAATTCCGGATTTTTGCTGCCGTGAATTATGTCCTTGGTCTTGAGGACATTGCTGTAATTGGATCGTATTACTCTCTTGATTTCAGTCAACAAGCAAAAAAAAAACAAAGGCATTCTTTCAAAACTCTTTTACATCGAAAGATAATATACGTATGATGTGTTCATAATGGGGAAAACACCAAGGGAATTTATACTAAATACTCGTATGATAAGGATAGCTATCAAATTGGTCAAGAACATTATAATGGATATGATTAATTATTTATCCATGCTCTGATTCTACGCTAATCTATTCACACCCGTGGAGTAGTTCGGTGTGTACGGACATCGTAGATAGACTGCAAATATTTTATCACGATCAACCAGGATTACAAAAATCCTAACACAACAGACTTTATTTAACAAAAGCGGATGGGGCTTTTGTACAAAAAAGAATGCTAAAAAGCAGTTTACTCCTTCCTAGACTCGGTGTACATTCCATGTTTGTACTGTGTTTGCCTCCATTTATCCAAGTGATCTTTTGAGATCAGACGTCTTCATTTGACATCACACAAGAAAATGATTGTACGTTCAAAAATTGAAAGGCAGTGCTATATCCTGATGCATTACAGAGACCACACCTTGACTTAGGTGACATAGGCTACACTTTTCAATAGTTAGAAATGTATATGTCGGCCAACTTGGATTGGGAAACGCATAAACTCGAGGCTAACGTGTCATAAATTGATATGTCTGGTTGGCTAATAAGGAACCACTGTTGTAGTTGCAAAATACACAAAACCACCTTGGTTGTTAAAGATGGGCCACGACATTTAAAAGATTAGGGTTGGGATGCAGTGGCCACGAATTTCGTTTTTTCATTGTCGTGTTTATTTTTGGTACTAACACTCAGAAGAACAACAAACTGTCCCTGTATAACAAGCGTCAATGAATATGTAAATAAGACAATAAAAAATAAGCCTTCAACATTAACAATGTAAGGTACGTGCCCAACGTTTTGCAGAAATGTATGTTGCATAGTACAACTATGTTTCAGCCGATATTAATGCTGTTACTGTTGAAAGTTCCAAGTGTGCCCAATGTTTCAATAAAGTGAATGACATTGACAACGTTGTCGCTCTTTCACCATGCAGCCGTCTTGCATAACGTAGGTTCAATGACTTCTAATAAAATGTTGCCCTTCTGAAAATCAGAAATGTTTTTGAGCGTTAGCTGAGACAGCCAAAATGTCAGTCAAGTCAAATGTCCAATCACTCTAAACAAGACACGTATTCCATTCAAGTGCAGTAGTGTTTGCTTATGGTCAGAATCAAAATTGTACCATCATGGGAATAACCAGAGAAAAAAAATATTGGTTTGAAAAACATGAAAATCACACTTACCTTGGGCTGCAGCTAAAAATTACTAAGTGACTGCTAATTTTCAAATGTTCAACATATGCATTATAGAGCTTCAAGATGCCATAAAAAACGATACAACACTCGTAATTGAGCAAAATAAAAAAGGTTTAAATATGAAAAATATATCTTATAAATGTATTTATATTTATTAACAAAAGTGAATTAAACTTTTAGAGAAGAAACTGCTAAAAAAGCAATTTACTTCTTACCAGCCTTGACAGCGGCCTTGGTGACCTTACCGGCCTTCTCAACCTTCTCAACAGACTTGATAACACCAACAGCAACGGTTTGACGCATATCACGGACAGCGAAACGACCGAGGGGAGGGTAATCAGTATAGGCTTCGACACACATAGGCTTGGAAGGAATCATCTTGACAATAGCGGAATCACCAGACTTGACGAACTATTTAAATGAAAAACGGTTAGAATCATGTTGTTTATACTGTTATCGTTAGACAAACCTTAGGGGCATCTTCCATCTTCTTACCAGAACGACGATCAATCTTCTCGACGAGTTCAGAGAACTTACAAGCAATATGAGCGGTGTGACAATCGAGGACGGGAGAGTAACCGTTGGAGATTTGACCGGGATGGTTCAAGATAATAACTTGAGCGAGGAAAGAACCGGCTTCCTTGGCGGGGTCGTTCTTGGAATCGGAACAGACGTTACCACGACGGATATCCTTGACGGAAACGTTCTTGACGTTGAAACCAACGTTATCTCCGGGAAGACCTTCAGTCAAAGTTTCGTGATGCATTTCAACGGACTTGACTTCAGTGGTGACAGCAGCAGGGGCGAAGTTAACGACCATACCAGCCTTGATAGTACCGGTCTCGACACGACCAACGGGCACTGTACCAATACCACCAATCTTGTAAACATCTTGGAGGGGAAGACGGAGAGGCTTGTCGGAAGGACGGCTAGGGGGATCAATAGCATCAATAGCTTCAAGAAGAGTCTTACCAGTCTTGGAACCAGCCTTGGTCTCCTTGTTCCATCCCTTGAACCAACCCATGTTGACAGATTCCTCCAACATGTTATCACCGTGCCATCCGGAAATGGGAACGAAAGGAACAGACTTGGGGTTGAAACCAATCTTCTTGATGAAAGAAGAGACTTCCTTGACAATTTCGTTGTAACGGGCTTCGGACCACTTGGTGGTATCCATCTTGTTAATAGCAACAATCAATTGACGGACACCCAAGGTGAAGGCAAGAAGGGCGTGCTCACGGGTTTGACCATCCTTGGAGATACCAGCTTCGAACTCACCAGTACCACCGGCAATAATAAGAATAGCACAATCAGCTTGAGAGGTACCAGTAATCATGTTCTTGATGAAATCACGATGACCGGGAGCATCAATAACAGTGACGTTATACTTGGGGGTCTCGAACTTCCAGAGAGCAATATCAATGGTGATACCACGCTCACGTTCAGCCTTAAGCTTATCGAGGACCCAGGCGTACTTGAAAGAACCCTTACCGAGTTCAGCAGCTTCCTTCTCGAACTTCTCGATGGTACGCTTATCGATACCACCACACTTGTAAATCAAGTGACCAGTAGTAGTAGATTTACCCTAAAAATTGATAATATTGTAAGTTAAATTTTTCTAAATAAGGTGTTCCTTTCTCCAAAGGGAGAACAAAACATTTTCTTCACAAATACTTACAGAATCGACGTGGCCAATAACGACGACGTTAACGTGAGTCTTCTCTTTACCCATTGCTATGAGAAAGAATAATGTTAATATTTCATATCATTGACCTGTTTCAAACTATATACGCACTTATTTAACTAGAATATTGATAAAAGAAAAAAAACAATAGTTTTTCGAATTTTCTCGCATTTAAATAAGATAAAATTTTTTTGTCGCGCAGCTTCAAAGCCACCTTAAACAAAGTCACGAAAGATGTTTTGATTGGGTACCTATCCGAAATGGAAAACAGCAAAACAAATCTTACAGTGGCTTGTATCCAATTTTTCATCGTACACACTTCATAAAAGGGTAGACTCGGCTTTGATCATTCGATAAATAAGTTTCTACCACTATTCATGATGAAAAATCTTGACGTAAACACGCTATATTTTTTTCATTTTTTTCAAAAAAAAATTACACATTTGTCCCACAAAACCTAACACCGAAAAGCGGGTACCTAAACTTGTCTGGTTGGTACCGTTTGGTTTCACGTAAATTAATTGGTCTGCATGCGACACAGAAAAAAAACAATGCAGTTAAAAAGAAAATTCTTTTTGTTGTGCTAACTATTCTGAGTAACTTGAAAAAAAAATTTATTACAAAATGGATCTGTGTCCATTTTAAAGAGAAAAAATTAGTATTATATAATGCTGTACAAAATGGGGATAGGGAATATGAGATATGAAGCGAATTTAGTATGTATAGTAATTAAGGTTGCTCTTCTTCTTTCGGTTCTCGTTTTAAGCTTCTAGCGTAGAATGCTTGGTCGTCTTGCTCGACTGTTTCAAGGGTTTTTTTCAAGTAAGTCTGGATTTCTTCCACTTCCAATAATTTATAAGAAATTTGGAATTGATCAATTTCGTTTAATATCCGCGTAATTTTGACATACTTATCAAAATTGATAAGTGTATGCCCTCCTGGGGAGTTACGTCTATCAGCATTGCCATCATCAATAAAAGTCATATCGGTCAAATATACACCCAAAAATGGAAGACATGGGGCCACTGTAGTCTTTAAACGCTGTCTGTATTCTCCAAAGTTACGCTGTGAATCTGTTGCGCGGTAAATAGGTTCCCACATCGTTTTGTATTTTACCGATACATATTCCCAGGTTTTTTTTAATCTAATAATACTAGTTGAATCCAAGGCTGATCGTATTGCCATTAAAGTGTTGTAGTTATTCAGTTGGAGACAAGCCTAAATTAAAATATTAGAATTTGCGAGAGACCCTCTAACCGTATATACTTTACATCACCAACTTTGATCCAGTATTTCAATACTTGTGCACGTTTCTTTGGGTCTGCCTCGTTTAGAATACTATCCGACACCCAACTTGTGATTTGAGTGCTTGTCTGAATCATGGCTTTAACATGAATGGCTTGGCTTGTACCGACTTTCTTTTTGAATTCCTGTCCAATCATCTCATTGGGTCGAATACGACAAAATAAGGTATTTTCCATAATTGTAATCTGACGTGCAAGTTCGATAGGGTCGATATCATTGACATGAATAGCTGCGAGGCTGGAGTGACTAGCTGCTTTTCTTAAAGTATTTCTTAGGGATTTACCCATAATCGAGGCAGGGAATTTTTCTTCCCCGTGGTGATCATCAAACATCGTCAAGTTGGAAAATATGTTACTATTTGTTGATATGGATGCTGACAACTGCAGGTTGGACAAACTTGATTTTTGCATAGTAGCCCGAGTCTCGTTGTAAGAATGTTTACGACCCGTACAACTTAAACCCTTCGAGGCAAACTATGACGATCTGATTAATATTTCTAGCTTTACTTTTCTCGGAAAAAATCACTTACCGTTCTTTTAATAAGTTCGATCATGCGTTTTGCCGGACCTGGCATCACGGCGCTCATTTCCGTATTTGCAAAATTCAATAATGGGGTTTCCACCATTATGTCTTGTTTATAACTGAAGTATGTTTCAAGCCAGGTTTTGATCACATTATACACACGAAGACGAATAGGAATCAAAACTCGGTTTGTCCATAACACAAATTGATCCTCTGTGAGGTTTTTGGGGGGTGGTAAACTGAATCGACTGATCAGTAAATTAACAAAATCCGTAGGATTAGTAAAAAGTCGAAAGTTATAGAAAAATGCTCGGGTAAAGATCAAATCTATGATTCAAACAAGTGTTATTAACTTTGTACCAAATAGAAAAAGTTTCTTTTAGTTTACCTGGCGATTTTTCATGGAGAGTCAATTTTCTAACAAGTGCTTCAACAGTGGCGCCTGTAACTTCTCCTTCGGCATTAAAGATCATCTCTTGGTCTGTAAAGGTGTATTGTTTTAAAAAATCAAATTCGGGTTCCTTCTGTTTACTAATATTAGTACTATAACAATTACGTGCTATAAATCGAATAGTTTTACCTTTGTCATCGGGTGGATTACATTAGATTCTTGTTTCAAATCAAGATTAGGTTCAGTTTTTTCTGGAAAACTACCGATGGATCTCCAAGAGGACGATTTCTGGTTTAGCATCAAGGGTTCAGGGAGACTCTCCGTTGAAATCGATGTAACTAGACGTTCTAACTTTGATTTATTAATAGAAGGTCTAAGCGAGGAGACGCTGAGGCCTCGAGAGCGTCGGGATTTTAGAGGTATATCCGTATTAGGAGTGCTGAAGGGCTCAGTGTTAGGAGGAAGAGGGAATGCAGCTGAAACTGAATGCTTAATTGTTGGTAGAGGTGGCAATTGTTGATTTTGAGATATCAAACTTTGTATGTTGTTTACGGACGCAGCCCTTGCTCTAAATATATTGGGTCTAGGCGGTTCCTCTTCGACATTTCTCTTTATTTCCTTCTCGACATTTTCTGATTTATTAACCTGAGACGGGGATATTGCCGTTTTGTCTATATTGTTTTCAATTGATGCATTTTCGCTATTCGTACTAATGCTCGCTGCTGTTACAATTGCAAGTCCCTCGATAACCTGCTCTGTATCTCCTACATTTGCCTCTTCTTCGATACCAATGTCACTGCGGTATTGTTGAAGGGCATGTAAACTTGTAACCTTACGCCCTAAAATAGTCAGAGTATGTTGAGATCGACCATTTTCATGCTGCTGCTGTTGCATACTATGACGCATTATTTGGCTCCTGTTATTATCCTCCTCGGTATCCTCTGCTTGAATGCAATCTCTAACACAAGCTGCACATTCGTTGGTTGCCTGTACCACATTTTCACAACAAATGGGAAGGTAGTTTTGATCATTTTCATCTTCTTGTTGAGGCCCTGTTAAAGCCCTTACTGCTGTAACCAGATTAGTGATAGCACTATAGACAGACTCCTTGGTGAGAACCAGAGAAACTAAGCGGGGATCTTCAGGGATCATAGATATACGCCTATTATAATCAAGGTCGCCGAGATTGGAGCAAACGTGTTCTACAATGGCCAGGAATGTTCTTACTGCTTCAACTGCTTTCCTTGTAGTTTCCAACATTTCTGTAGCACGATGTCTATTGGCAAGATATTGTTCTAAAGTTATAACTAAACTCCCCATAAGTTCATCTATACTCGTTTGATGATCCAAGATGTTCTGCAAGATTTGCTCTGCATCTGTGGGCACAGATTTAATCAAGGAGTTGGTGTTGTGGCGTGTTTCCGGAATAATTTGACGCAGAAAGGTGGAGTTTGTTGATATTACGGATGAATGACCTAGGGATGAAATTGATGATCGAGGGGTATCATTGTGAAACATTGACGAGGGTCTGGTTGTATAATCACTATCGGCCAGTGAGTAAGACGATTGCCGAGTAGTTACAGCAAGTAGTTTTTCAAATGTATCCATTTCACTTAGCAATTGTGCCGCAAGATCTGATATCTGATTATCATCCTCCTCTTGTTGTTGTAGCTCTTTGCTTTTCAATACTAATCGGCTTAATGTACTTAAAAGGATTCGACGTTGTCTTGCTAACTCTGGGTACATTTTTAATAGGGGACTTTCTTTGTTCACAATATTTGCTTCGGTTAAAACTGCTTTAACAGATGAGACGACTTGAAATATGTTTAGCTGTATACATGATTGTTGATCGTTAGACGTGTATGATTTGACCAGCTCAGAAACTCTTTGTGATACATCTTCTATTGTTGACATTGTTTCGTCCTCTTCCAATATAACATTGCTTGCACCCGATCTTCTTCTGTCTTCTCTTAGTAAGGCTCTTGCCATCTCAACACGAGATTGAATTGAAAAAATCTATAATAGGATTTAATAAAAAAAAAGTAAAATTAAAACGTTTTGTGTTTACCTTTGTGTTATCATCGTCGAGTGACACGGTTGAACTGACATGGTGATTCATTTTTTGATGCCACAATTCTAATTCTTCATTTGAATAATCATCTTCAAAGTCAGCACTTTGTCGTTTTAATTCACCTATTCTACCTACATAATTGCTTGGAAACCATCCTCTAATATCACCACACTGACCATCCCACCAACCTGAATCGTCTCTGTTGAACACCTCGATAATCGAGCCTTTTTTGAAAAAAAGGCAAGTTACAGAGTCATCAGTTGACGATGAGGAAGGAAGGTAATCATGGAGTGCTTGAACGAAATGAGAGGTTAAAGTTGAAGGTGTAGCTGACAAGGGTGAAGAAGGTGGTGAAATTGAGGGTGGCGACTGGTTAATAATAGGCTGAGAAGGTAGTGTCATTTAG
Source organism: Mucor mucedo (assembly GCF_025094135.1). Taxonomy (NCBI): domain Eukaryota; kingdom Fungi; phylum Mucoromycota; class Mucoromycetes; order Mucorales; family Mucoraceae; genus Mucor; species Mucor mucedo. The sequence continues at coordinate 363,334 of NW_026252303.1, read as the reverse complement.
GATTTTATGATAATACATCAAGCTCGATTCTAATTTTCCACCCAAATCAATACGCGTTTTATTATGAGAGAATAAAATGTATTTATATATTTTTAACGATTTTTAAGTAAAAAGATGTAATAACGAAAAGAGAAAAAGAAGAAATAAAGCCAGGTAAAACTATATTATTTATATTTAGCTTCTTCCTTTTTGTATTCTTTTAACAAGGAGAAAATAGTAATATTTTTGTGTAACGAAAAAAAAAAGCTCAACGCAAGCCTGTCAACTATTTTCACTCCTAAATCTAGACTCCTTTTATGATAAACACATAAAGGGGTGAAAATTAATTTCCTTTATTTTATCCACTAAATATACGAAGTATAAGATATAATGTAGACCCAAAAAATCGAATTGCAGCTAACCCTGCAACAGACCACAAAATAAATCCGAGGTAAGCTGTACTTCTTGCTTCAAAGGTACCGATCCAATCAAATGTTGTAGCGTTTGTTATAATAACCACAAGAACCAGGTTTGATATAATCCAGGAAAGTACTAATCTGGTACGGAAGGCTCGGTAATAATCTTCCTGTTTGGTTTTCGCATCTCGATGTTGTTTATCTGGAATAGCTTCTTTGCTTAGATCCAAACAAGCTTCTTCGTAAATTTCATTTAAATCTTTCTGTTCCGTTGGAAGTTCAACCTCAACCGTGTATTCTCCAGTTTCAGAGTCTTTTTTTTGTTTCACAACACCTAAATCTGTGGCCACTGTATTATCACCTTTCGTACCCCATGAAACATCGTGTGTGTTACAGAATGCATATACATTAAGAACATTTGTATAACTTGGTGCTAAAAAGATATATTGTAGGAAACTAGTAAACATGTGCCAAGGATCCAAAAACAATATACTCGAAACCAAGTAAAGGGCGTAGGTTGAGCATACCGAAATGATGATATTTCTAAATGTAGACTGTCCTAGCATGGTCATTATTTGATCTCCACTATCTTCAGCCACGGCTTGTATTCCAACTGCAGTTATCCAGATCGTAGCAAACATCATATATACCATCAAAAGAGCAAAGAAAACCATACTGCATGTGTAAGCAATTTTAGATCCTTGGGGTCTGTTGCCTAGAGCCATAATGAATTGAACAATGATCAGCACAACATAAATATAGTTGAGCACCGTATGAACAATATCTGCTACTTCTGCTGGAAAAGGTTTAGGCTCAAGACTATCCTCACCTAGAGCTTGAGTTAAAATGAAAAAAGTTAAATAAAAGTTGCCCTAAAAAATTATTTGCCGTCAATTTCATTGTCTAAATTTAAAGTTTAGTAAACAAACAAACATACCAGTGCGAACCATGCAAAAAACATGTTATAAGCAGTGTATATATTTTCAATCAGAAAAAATAATTTTCTCAAGAGAGAATGGTCAGATCTCCAGACTTTACGCCAATGCCAAAGGGAATAAACACCAGCAAAGAAAGAACCATTTAACCAGCGTCTCCTTTGAGATATGAACTCGTCAACCTTATCAGGTACGTCTGTTTCGCCGTAAGCACCCGATACATAATGAAGCACCCAATTCGCATTCTTTTTTGCCACCAGCTCATAACACAAAATACGATCCTCAGCAAGATACATATTTGCTGTAAAGATATCTGCATCACCGCCATGTTGTGTTTCACCCATAAAATACTTTTCGAGAGGACCATGACCCTCCGCATCATTTTGAAGGGCCCTAAATCGATAAGCAGAGAATGCTCCTGGTAAAACAGAAATATACCCAAAAACAGATTCAAGTGGTTTATCCAGAATATTCGACATTTTGTATTCAAAGTTTTGGGCCGCCACCAGCGGATTTAAAAGAGCCGTACCAAATTTTCCTGTCATTGTTCGAATCTCGCCACAAGCACCTGCAATGTTTGAATTGATATCAAAGGATTTCCATAAATGGTATAAAGATGTGTTTCCCGGTCTTGTGCCCACATCGAGTAAAATACAGACATTGGGATTTATCAAAGGACCAAAGGCTTGAAAGAACCATCTGTGCGAGTTTATCTTTTTTTGATTTTTTTCCTTGAGGCAAAATATAATTTGACATGGCACCATACCTTTGCTGGCACCTTTAAAATTCATTTTGGGATCTACGGATAATTGTGTCGTGTACTATAGGATAACAAAATTAATTAATTAATTATATGCGTAATAAGGGATCTAAGAAATATTACCTCATAAATATGTGCAGTGACAGGCTTATCCCCGACCACATTTTTAGCCACACCATCTTGATAGACGCCTAAAGTTGCAAGTAGCGATAGTGTTTTTGGATGGATCTTGTTACGTCCATCAGAAACAATGCATACTGTTACTTTCGTCCAACCTTCGGGTCCCCATGTACGAGATCTATCACGAGTGCATAAATGAGAAATGTTCTTCATGACGCCATGCATGGTGCGTGCAAATAAAACTTCGTCTTCCTATTATCACATTACTTTTAGTTTAACTCGCCTTTTATACAAAAAAAAAAATAGGTTAAGCTTACATTATACATAGTTAAAACGATAAACAATTCAGTTTCTCTACCAATCAACTGTTGGCGCAATGTATAGCCTTCGCTTGCGAAATCCTTGGGGTCGCAAGTGGCCGCAGTATATCTCATGTGCGTGAATTCTTTACCGTCTTTTATTGGTACGCTTGAAATATATCTTGTTGGTACAGGACAATCAAGAACCAGGTTACCTCGAGTCAGTTTAACTTGTCTTACTGCTAATTTGTAAGTAAGTGTTTACCCGATAGCATACATTTGCATAGACTTACTGGTTTTATAACGACGAGGTTGGCGTCTGGGTGCTCCAGTAAAATACGTCGGTGTTGCATTCTCGATTTGCTCGCTATATACCTCTGGTTTGACAGGTTCATCATTGGCAATCTCAGGATACGGCATTGGCATAGCATTGCTGTTTAAAAGAGGTTGGTTATCATAGATTGGCATCGGTGGTTCGTGAGCCTCTACAGTGTACGAGTGTTCTAGAGGGTATGGATCAGAAAAGGGTGACTGAAAAGGCCTACGTTCGACAAAGTTGCTGTTATTTAATGGATATTCCTCAAATTCTTCTTGGTGATTATGCGATGGGGGATGAGGTGGACCTGTAGGAGGATACATATTATTTATGTAAAGAAAGAAAGAATTTTTTTGTTTTTTTTTGTTTTTTCTTTGATAGTATTATTTTTCCCTGAGTATGCTCCGCTCTTGTCGCTGAAGGAACAAATCATTCCAAGACATGATCAATGAAAATGATCACAGTCCCAGAAACCCGATTGCCAAGAATAGCACAAGGAAATTAATTTGACAGGTTTCAATTCTATTACTTTTATTGTATCAATGGTAAAACATTTGGTATAGTTAAAAATGACTACGCAGTCTTATCCGAAGAAATTTTACTTTGAAGTTGATCGATCGTTTGATCAATTTGTTCTGGGTCCATCTTTTTGCCTTGGTCTTTTCTGATATCAAATGCCTATTTTTAAAATTTAGCTTTTTATCTGTTGTCTTTTTTTTTTTTTTTTTTTTTTTTTTTTTTTTTTTTTTTTTTGACTTACTTGAAACAAAGCGACAATGTATTCGGTTAGAGGTTTAGCCATCCATCTAGTAGGATACTTGTTGTGCTCAAACCAACCAAGATGTCCGCCATAATCGGTTGTAGCAAGCACAACATTAGGATTTGCCTTGATTTCATCATAAGGAATACAAATACCATGAGCAATAGGATCGTCTAAAGAGTGGAGACACAACAATGGGACCTTGACATATTCTATAAAACGGCAAGAACTAGCATCTCTATAATAATTGTTGACAGTTGTATAGTCAAACATTCTTCGGGTACAAGCATCGTCAAATTCGCGCATGGTTCTGACAGACATAACCTGAGCTGGATCAATCTTCCCGCCCTTTGCCATGGTTTCTAAATGCCTATTAACCTGTCAACAGCTGTTTTTTAGTATGAATTTTATTTCCCACTTACTTTCCAAATGCTTTTTTCAAGTTATTTGCCATGGCAACAGAATAGACATTTCTACCGATAAACGATTCATGTAAGCGATCCATTGAGCTTCTAAAATCATAGGGGTTCGCAACAGAAATGCCTGCCTTAAGAGGAGTTTTATCGCCTTCCTCGCCGAGATACTAATTTTATAAAACTTATCATTGATCTGCAGCTTAGTTGACCAAAAATGTTATTACCTTGACCAGCACATTTGCGCCCAACGAAAATCCAATAGCAACTAAAGGCGTATTGGGAGCAAGTCTCTTTTGAATGTGGGTAAGAGCAATACGAAGATCGTCAGTGTATCCACCGCTATATATGTGAGGTGATAATACATCGGTACCGGCACAACCACGACTGTTCATTACAACAGCACGATAATTGAAAGGAGGATAAGTCACCTATAAAAGAACGTCAGCGTTTCCCGATTTGTTCCAATGATATAGCTTACCAATTCTAAAAGACATCTAATATAGGATTCATCACTACCACCTGTAAGTCCATGTAACACAAGTAAGGTGGGAGTCTCATCCTGCTCTAATCCCTCTTTTGTGGGTGTCCAATCCAAGGAAAATATACCGCCATCGGGTGTATCAACAAGCTCTCTAAAAGACAGTCTTTAGCCAGAAAATACATATATGGTAAAACAAAGTATCATTATTAACCTTTCATAGTGAACTTCATTTACAGTAGGACTGTAATTATGGTAGGCAGCATAACCGGTTTGTAAATGACCATTGAATAAGTAGGTGGTGGGGTTGTAGACAGCTTTTGGTCCGACTAAGGAAGGACATGTCTCTGCAATGTAGTCAGGTAATGTAACAGAACGGTTGCCTTCGTTATTTAACTGGATCTTCGCGGGATCAGGGCTATGGAAAAGTTTTACTTGAGACATTTCGTTACTTGTAGCGTAGGATTAGGAATAAGAACTCAAACATTTATAACATTTGTTTGTTTATCATTTATCTATAAAATAAAACGGACATTAAAAATAGAACATTTACTTGAACTGTCCAATAGTAAGATTCCTGCTTATACAATTATATTTTCAAGTAAGGAAATATTGAAAACGTTTGAAAATGTCTTATGTGGTACAATATAATACCTAGTATGTGCTAGATAATCAGTTGAAAATAAAACCTTTTGATAAAACAATCAGAATCGTCATCCAACGGATAAATGTTAAACAGACAGTAAAAAAGTTTTGGGGGCTTTGTGCAACCCACAGTAAAGATGTAACACAAATAGCTTGTGATTGTTCAAGTTAAAAAATTGTTTGGGCATTAGGACACTGACCATAGTACATATTTTTGATTTTCAAAGGGTCTAATTTTGAACAATGAAACCTTAAAGTATCTCTGAAAACTTCATGGGTGATAGATCTTCAACTAATTCGATACTGCTTTTCCTTATCGCAGTTTTGACAGACGGAATTAGTTACTTTTTCTTCAGACAAATGGATTTTTTCCTTAAAGACCTCCTATACAGAAAAATGAAATATCTTGCTTTTTTTTTTTTTTTTTTTTTTTTTTTTTTTTTTTTTTTTTTTTTTTTTTTTTTTTTCAAAGTTCGTTTGCAATCTAATGTACCGCGAGAATATTTGCGGTTAGATAGTTTTGTCAATTTCAGCTTCTTGTTTCTCCTGCCTTAAATACAAACGGATTCAAGGACGGTGAACAGAACTCTTTTGATGCTTGAAAACGTTTAAAAACAGCAACATTTATGTTTCTATACTCATTAGTTAATGTTAACGGCTGTTGCGGGGAAATATTATCTCCTTAATGATCAATTAATTGAAATGTTAGACTTATCGGGGCTGCAGAAATCGAGCACAATTATAAGTAAGGAAACAGATAAAGAATCCTTACTCGCGCTCAATTCTTTAGGTATTTATATAAAAAAAAAAAAGTTAACAAATAAAGCTTGCATTCCGTAACAACGGCCATATTTTTGAATGATTTAGCCCACATTTGAAACACTCGTTGAAGCACTCCGGAGTAATCAAGGTCATAACCCTTTATTAATTTGATGTCGTAATTTAATATCTTCTTCAGTAAAGACGTAGGGATATAATAGTTAATAAGCAAACGCTTTATCTTTTGTCCTGATTTTAGAGTGACACAAAACCACCTGTCAACCTTAATTCAAGGTGTAATTCTTATCCTCCACTATAAATACTTGTGTTTCTTTCATTTAATAAACTACGTCAGTCTGTTCTTTTGCTACGATTTACTTATAACCTATTGATATACTCAGCTGTTACCTTATAGCATAGTGCTCACTTCTTTTGCCAGACGGAAGAAATAACAATTTTTCACCGTATACATATCACACTGTCTTTTGTTAGTCTGTTAAACCTAACTGGAAAAAAAACAGGCGTACTAATTGATATTGGATAAGCTCTCCGAGATTCTCTCTATTAGCAGTCTTTTAAGTGCGCCTGTCAGTTTCAACTGTTTTGATATCGTGATGAGTCTCTAACTATTCCAGTAAATAAAGTTTCATTATCTGAAGTACTAATCGAGGTTTGCAATCAGCCAACTTGCAATTTTCATGGCAAAAAAAGTCTGCATTTACCTGGGATCCAATGCCTGAAACGATTTTTAAAACGTTTTTGGGTGCATATGCTATATACACCCAACATGCAAACAAATGTACAGAAAAATTTCTAATGTGCTCGATGGACACATAAAGTAAGTGAATCAGTAAAAAAAAAAAAAGTACCATGAATCAAATTGACACGAGTATTCACATTTTAATTCTGAAATGACGTCTAAAACAGGTATGGAGTATATTCATATTTTTCAACAAACTGAGCAGAAAATAGATTGGGGCTTTTGATTGGAATCAGAAAACAGGTAGGCTTTTTAAAACATGTGGCAACAGTTCAACTTTAAAAACTGCGTTTAACAAGAAATCCAACATTTTTTTTTATGAGCAAAGCTTTCGAATAATCGTTTTCAAGTAATGGTTTCCCGTTTTTTTAATATATGCACGCGAATGCATAATAAAGTAACAAATTTGTGCTACTAATAATAACAAAATGATCATCATCTAAAATTTATTACTTGGACACATTTGTTTTTTTTAACAGTTAGATCCTCTTGATTCTTTATTTTTTTTTAAAATTGCTCTGAGGATGGCCAATGACCTCTCATCCGGATTCCTTTGAGAATGGAGACAGTTTGATACATAAGCAAATCCAATCTTATATTTTTCGTTGAAAACAAAAAAAGTTCCTGAGGCCCCAATACCTCCAATCAACTCACTTTCTTTGTCGTAGTCCGGAATATTCAAGTAGTCATTAGGAAATATTACTAGTCCACCACGAAGGTTATTAATCACATCGTTTGGAAATATCGCATCTGTTTCATAGTCATCCATGACCCGTGTTGCCTCTTCAAATGTGGTATCCTTGGTAAAAAGATCCGGTTCGCCCTGTTCAATTGCTTTCCCGCGATTAGCCATCATAGCTGCCAGCTTTGCTATCTAATGTAAATGTTAGATATACAGGTGTATATATATTTTTATATGCTTTACCGAATCAGCGTTTGTATGGCCCGAGTAGGATGGGATTTCTATTGAGCGATGTTTGGGATTGAGTTTTTGAATATTTGTATCAAGGCTTATGTGAGGATTCACAAGAGATCGATAAACAAGACTGTCCTTGTTGAATAAAGCGAATATGAGCGAGCTATCCTTGAAAGGATTCAATACAGTAGCGATCAAATGTGCATACTGTTGATATTTGGGAATAGGATAGAACGGAGCGATACGGCTTATGTCCAAACCCTCTGTTGCATACGGTTTTAAATACCATTCGGATCCCCATTTATCCATAAACTCACGGGCAAAATCATTAAGGGTGCGGTGTTGCGGGTCTACACGTCGAATGATCTCGTTTTGAATCCAACCTTGTGTAATCACGTGATATGCATGAACAGGTTTTCCATCAAAGTTATGGCGTTGCTTTGCAAGAACATCCGCCAATCTGTCTAAATCAGATGCGTTATAATATGACAATGGTTCATCTAAACCCCCTAAACCCGATTTATGTCGCATCTACAAGGTCGAAAAAAAGGAGATGTAAAATCATTTACAATTTCGTCAGAAGGCTGTTACTTACAAGGTCCTCAATTGTAACGTTTTCCTTGTTTCCCTGAGCAAACTCTGGCCAATACGTTGAAATACGTTCATTGTATGATAGCAACCCTTGATCCACTAACTGCGCAACAATGATACTACCCTATTAAAGGAGATGAAAAAAGTGTGTTCCATTAATTTATTAATAAAACAATATATACCAAACTCTTTGTACAGGAATACACCATTTGTAGGGTTTTATTTGTATATTCAATCTGTTTATCTCGGTCTTGCCATCCACCCTGGAGACTAAAAACTTGTTTCCCGTCTACGTAAGCCGAAATGGAGGCACCTATATCTAACCCTTGCTTGAAATTGTTCACAAATATATTATAGACTTCCTTATATTCATCATTGACAAACCCGTGAATTGGTATATGAGACGGGCACCCGATATGAAGCAATGAACAAGAGAAGCTGGCATAAGGCGCTTTGAATAAAACATTGTGTGCTATGAGAGATATCAGAGGTACAATTAAGCCAACTTTTTTCCCAAGAAAAGGCATTTAAAAACATACAAAAAATATTAAAGAAAAAAACTGTATGTTCGAACGGTTGTGGATTTTATATGAGAAGTGGCGAAGCCTATATCGTATAAAGTTAACTAACAAAAATTTGTGTAGATCATTGAATCTAAAAATAAATTTGTTAGTTAATGTTGTGAACCACGATTGAAAAAAATTTGTCCGAAATTTATTAATCGGATGATCTGAATATATGTATATTTATTCATTGTCGCCTTCTCGTATCATTGCAGGCAATGGTCGCAGGATTGCTTTTAATTACTAATTCAAGCAGGTTTTACAGGATCTTTTCAAACATGACTAAAGTTTCCATGTGTATAAACAACAAGTCTAGTTAGACCCCGAAAGATACAACGTTTAATTCTTTAAGTCTGTAAATGTTGTAAGCTGATTTTGGAGTGATAGAAAATTAGCCGCCAACCTTATTCCAACGTAAACTTCATATCATTTACTACAAATACTTGCATTTTTTTCATTGAATAAATTATAGCCTGTTCTTTTGCTAAGATGTTTTTATAACCTATCGATATACTCAGCTTACACCCTATATCATGCTGCCTACTTCTTTTGCCAGACCGAAGAAATAGCGGCTTGACAATGTATACATCATTTTCTACTCAGTCTATTTCAAGTAGGTCTTGGAACTCGTCCTCATAATAAAAAATAAAAATAGGGACCAAATTATAGACGATATGTATAATGTAAAAGAATATATTATGCTTTATTTCAAGGCGTAGCGAGAATGCGGAGAGTGTTTGTGTTTCCTAACCCTCCTTTCCATCCTTGTACGGCTACAATAGATTCATTTCGTCCAACCAACCTAATAAATTATGCATTAGGTGCGTGTACTTTCAATACACAAAGAAAGAAAAAAACATTTTAACTACCCGTATTTAATAGCTTGCTCCATACCTAATAAAAATATTCGTTAATAGATTCCAAAGTAACAAGAAATAAATCTTAAACTTACCCCATTTTATTCTAACATCCACATCCCCTTGCCACGGAGCAAGTTCAAGTGGACTCAGATACGTCGAACTTGATGAAGTCGAACTCAACAGTGTCGCTTCTTTTGACGATTCCTTGGGATAATGAAATGGGAAACACCCGCGATGTAAATGCACTTGTCTTGCTGTTTGTGGATTACGGGTGATAACAATAATCGGTACGCTTGGTCGATACTTGGAGATCAGTCGAGCAGAATTACCTGATCTTGTCAGAACGATAATGGCTTTGGCTCCTTGTTCATGTGCTGCATTGACAGCAGCACATGCAACGGTTTCAGTAGTGCTGGTTGGGAGTGGCGTCAACGATCGAAGTTGGTTAAATAGAATTGGATAGCAAATGACGGCCTCCGCAAGAAGACAGGTTTGATGCATCGTGTTAACAGAGTCAATGGGGTAGTTTCCTTTGGCAGTCTCGCCAGATAGCATGACACAATCAGCACCATCAAGTACTGCATTGGCAATATCAGAGACTTCGGCACGTGTAGGACGTGGGTTGTGCTAGAACAATAAAACATGTTGAGTAATAGTATATTAAAGACATAACTAACAGAGCTTACGGTCATGGATTCCAACATTTGAGTGGCACTAAATAGAAAGTCAAAAAGGGAAATCACTATGAATATATGTCAAAAACTATTTACCAAATTACAGATTTCCCTGCAAGATTGCATTTGGAAATCATCATTTTCTGAGCAATAAAAACACGTTCAAGAGGAATCTCAATTCCCATATCCTAAATTGAGGTTTAATACTATATTTTTAATACAGACATATGTGACTTACACCACGAGCAACCATGATACCGTCGGTATGCTGCAAAATATCATCAAAATTTTCTACGCCTTGATGGCTCTCAATCTTGGATATAATTTTGATATGTTTACCTTCCTCTCCTAAAACATGTCTAATATCCAGAATATCTTGACCGCGACGAATGAATGAAGCAAAGATGAAATCTACCTTATTTTCGATACCAAATTGTAGATCATTTTTGTCCTTTTCTGAGAGCGCAGGTAAGTCGACGGGGGTGCCAGGTAAATTCACACCTTTACGAGAGCACAATTTACCATTATTGAGAGCCTTCACACGTACCGCATTGTGCATAACTTCTAGCACCTGCAGTGACAGGATACCATCATCGACATAAATCATTTTATCTACTTGAATTACGAGAGGCAAGTTCTTGTAATCGACATACATGATCTTATCATCACATTGGTCCATATACTTTTCGTCAACACTAATGATAAATTCATGGCCTGATACAATAGGAAGCTTATGGACATGAAAACTTTAATCTTTTTATGATGAATGATTTTTTCTAATTTTTCTTACCTCGAGGTTATCTTTCATAACACCTGTTCTAATTTCGGGGCCCTTTGTATCCAAAGCGATTGCAGTGGGTCTGCCCGGATATACTTTTTCATATGCGTTAGCAGAAACGTACAGATAAGTAAAAATAAAATAAAATAAAGAGACATACGTGAGGTACTTTGGCGAGTATTTTCAATCACTGACTTGTGATACTTTATAAAATTATTAATTAGCTAGGTTTATACTGGAGGGATATATCAACAAACCTCGTAGGAACCATGCGAAAAATTCATGCGTACAACGTTTAAACCAGCGTTACGAAGCTGAGTAATCATTTCGACGCTATTTGTACGTGGGCCTAGTCAAATGATATAATGAGTATCTGTATACATGTTTAGGCAAGAGTCTTTTTTGTTCTACCGATGGTGCCAACGATGCTTGTCTTTCGAGCAGCAGGCGTCTCGATATCGACATTCATGTGTGATATCCACTCTAAATCCGAAGTCACTTGAGCTGTCAAATGCATATTTGCTAATAATAAGTGAAAAGTGAAAAAAAAAATATGCATGTCTTTGATTTTGCCTTATTTTATTGCACAAGTGAACCCCATGGAAAAGTGTGAAGTGCTAGAAAAATGGTGCTTTCTTATTGGCTCAATGGGATTCTAATTTTTCACTTTCACCAAGAAAAAAAAAACAATTTTTGTTTTACAAGCTAAACCTTCTCTCATCACACATATTAAGAATGACAGGTAAAAATTTAAAAAGAAACATTGGAGTTGAATAAAAAGACTAAAGAACCCGCAGATTACTTGGAGGAGCAACAAAACGAGATTGAGGCACTCGAATCTATTTACCCTGACGAATTCCAAGGTAAGCCCTTTTGATTGATCTCGAGACGGGAAAAGAAAAGTCACCAACGATAAAAGTGTTTAGCTATTAGTGAGAAGGAATTCAAAATCTCTATATATCCTGATGAACAAGATGAAGATCACCCTCGTAAGAAGTTTATTATTGTTTTTTTGTTTTTTTTTTTTTTTTTGTATTCGATACTGATAAAAAGTTTTTTTTATTATTTATTTAGGTGCCATTTCGTTACAGGTGAAATACACACCTACTTATCCTGATGAGTTACCAGAATATGACATCAAGACACTTGAAGGACAGATTCCTACAAGCTATTATACAAAGATGAAGGATGCTGTGAAAGAGGCTGTAAGTGTGTATCAATAATTAGATGCTATTGTAGTGACTGACAGAAACCATAGGCCGAGGAATCTGTTGGCATGGCAATGATTTTTACCATGGTGAGCATTATTAAGGAAGAGTTGGATAATATCATGTTGGATGTTCAAAGAGCAGAAGAAGAGATCATTAATGAGAACCGACGTAAGCAAGAGGAAGCTGAACAAGCTAAATTTACCGGTACTAAAGTGACGGTTGAGAATTTCATGGCCTGGAAAAAAACGTTTGACGAGGAAATGTTAAAGAAGGATGCAGTTCTTAGAGCACAAAAGGAAAAGGAATTGAAGGGCAAATTAACAGGTCGACAATTATTCGAACAAGATAAATCACTTGCTATGTCTGATGCCAAATACATGGACGCTGATGACGTATCAGTCGATGCTTCTCTTTTTGATAAGGAAGAACGTGGAGGTGCTTTAGAACCTGAAGACGATGAAAACGCAGTTTGGAAACAATTCGATAAAGAAGAATAAACAACAACCACGTTTTTTTTTTTTTGTTCATTAAATCATTAAAATGTCTAGATTTCTTTACCCCCTTAATACCTACAGCATACCCGATTGCCCGGGTTTTTTTCTTAAAAAAAACTTGTAGATCCTACTTTAAATCCTGTCAGTAAATTGCCATCGCATCGGGCACCGCTACTCAGTAAATAAAGGTGGCCCGCGCACTAATAAAAACTTGTGTAAAGGGGTAGAGCATAAAATCATACGATCATTTATACAAAATAAAAAACCTGAATTTTCATAACTTAATAGATCAGGCCCCCCCCCCCCTCATAAATAAACTTTCTCCTATAATTTTATTTAGAGTTTTTATATGCCACTTTTGACTTTTGGCTTTAACGCGTTTCAACAGACAGGAGATAAGAGTCAGTTGACAGTCGTGACAAAGCATTGTCACTCATATGTCAAACACGTCTTATTTACCAGTTGGGAAACCACCATTGTACTTGACGGTAACATGATTGTTCAGGGTACTCTGCGTATTCTATAATAAAACTCACATTACACCTAGATCAGGATCAAGTGATCGTGTGGGGATTTCAACCGTCATGGTTTTATAAAGTAGAAGAGCAATGCAAGAACAAACAAATACATGCCATCTTTGGGGATCCCAATAAATTGCTTGGTATAGTGGATAGTAAAGGGTTCGTAATCACCGTGACTGAACAGGAAACAAGGGTCAATATATGTCTAGCACACGCTGTAGTTTATTGTTCCCACCTGGATTCCATGTTTGTCTTATTTGATGGCACTGTACAACAATATATAGGCGGTACAGTGCGTACAGTCATGAGGAATGTATACCAAATATGTGGCTCCAATACACATGTTTTGTTTTCAACAGCAAATGGTGTATATGGACTCGGATCCAACCGTACATCGCAACTAGGAATGGATTTTGACAATCATCAGGAAGTGACAGACCCTGTGTTAATCGATTTGTTTTGTGGTTTAGGAAAGATCACAGATATGGCATGTGGACGTTTTCATTCTGCAGTGGTTGTGGAGGGAGATGTGTATACGTTTGGCTGGCATAAGGATGGAAGGCTGGGACGAGATGATATGGATTTGATTGGACTCGCAATGTTTCAAGTTGATGGGGAGAGTATAGAGGTGAATGCAGTGCAAGTAGTATGTGGATCATTGCATACGCTTGTATTGGATGATGCGGGTAAGGTATGGTCATGTGGTAGCAGTAAGTGTTGATGTTAAATTAGACATAAGGCATAAAAAACTTAAGATTTAAAATTGTAGATGGATATGGTCAGCTGGGCCGCTCAGGTAAAATGAGTAGTGAGTGTTTTGAAAGGTGTGAAATGACAGACAAGAAGGCGACCAGGATTGCAGCAGGATCCTGGACGAGTTTTATTTTTTATTAATTAAATCAGCAATTCTACTCATGAGTTTATCGTGGTCAGGATGAGGTGTGAGATTATCATCTTCTAATGGTTTCTTTGTCAAGAAGACGCGGTTTGTTTTGACAGCGACCTGTGCAGGCTCATCTTCATCAAAGGCCAACATGAAGGGAAGACTTGCAGCACCGGGAGGAGTCAAGGTTAAGAGGACGTGGGGTTTACCTTCCTCATCGATCTTTGCGCTCTCGACATAGAACTGACGTACCTTACGGTTACCAGTTTGACGTAAACCCATTGAATGTCTCTTGGGTAAGAAACCCACTACACCGGCAATACCCACTGCATGTCCATGTCGTTCAGCATTTAGGATACGGCCTTGTACGGGGTAAACTTCCTCAGTGTCATAGTCTGAATAGGTGGGACCTACAGGTTTTTGTGCTGCAGATTCCTTAAAAGTGACATTCAAATAATCAAATACTTGTTCGGGCACAAGTTCCTTCTTCTTTAATAAGTGTTGGAATGAAGGAGATAATAGACTGCACGAATGAAGGAAACGGTTAAATTCGGCAGGGGTCATCTCGACAATGTTGTGTGTAGGTGAGTCTAAACGAGGTACAGGCTTTTTAGAAGCAGGAAAGTTTTCTTTCCAACGCTTAACAAACAAGACTTGACTATCTCCTGGTTGCCAGGGTGTTTGGTGCTCTGCTGTGTCCAACTGTTCAATAGTTGCATATCGAGTACGAATGACAGTAGGTAAGTTACGTTTTAATCCCCAGTCACCGATTTGTTTGTGTTTTAAAGGTGTGGTATAGACTTGAGCAATGCTTCTGTCATATGTGGCTAGACGTGAACCACGTAATAAAGAAGCAAACGTGTTACTCATGGTGTTTTTGTGAGAAGAAAGAAATTTATTCTTCGCCCTTGCCCTGTTTATTGTCGGGAAAACAAATAAAGTGGCTTATTGAGCGTAAATGCTTTAAAGCGGTGTAATTTCATTGCATTATCAACCATTTCTTGATCTGTCACTTTCCTCTTTGTTCTCCCTTCTGCCCTCTTATGATTACTATGTGTATCATCTATATGTATAGACTACAGTGTATATAATTTTTTTTTTTTTTTTTATTTTATTTTTTATTTTTTTTTATCCCCCACATGTTTATTATTTTCAGGTAGCGATAGCTATTTTTCCCTTTTTTTTTCCCTTTTTTCCCTCACTTTCTCATAATGACTACACAAAAGCTGCGTATTGTTCCTCATCTCAACTCTAGCCAAGCACTGGTATTTCCAATCATGGAGTATACATTAGATGAAGCTGATACTGTGACCATTGGCAGGTCTGTAGCCGAAAAAAGAGTGACCAAGTCTCAAATGACTTTTAGGAGTAAAGTCGTGAGTCGCAAACACGCAGAAATATTTTTAGAGGCGGGAAAGGTACATACATATTTTTAGTTATTATACATGTCGTGGCTAAACATATAATACAGGTCTATCTGCGGGATGTAAAGTCTTCTTCTGGCACTTTTCTTAATAGTCGACGGTTATGTGGTCCCGGCCAAGTTTCGCAGGCTCATGAGATTCAAGATAACGACATTATTCAATTGGGGGTTGATTATCAAGGTGGTACACAAGGTAAACTAATAACAATCATATATAAACAACAATAAAACTAACCATCATTAGAAATATATCGCTGTGTAAGAATGAGACTTGAGTTGAACCGAGAAAGCCCAGACAATGTAGCCTCTAGGAAATTCAAGTTTGTACAATTAAATATATATTGTGTTGTATATTATGCTAAATTTGTATATACAGCCTTAAAACATATCATTCACTACGAAACCTCACAACACCACCTAACCATCAAATGATACTAGATGAGGAAATTGATGAGATTCATGTGGACGAATGTTGCATTTGTTTATTCGCAATAGCACCATTTCAAGCCTTGTTTGTCGCACCATGTTCTCATACATTTCATTACAAATGTTTACGGCCATTACTGGCAAACCATCCCGGATTTAATTGTCCCCTTTGTCGAGCATATGCTGACCTGGACGCAAGTGTGTCAGTTGAGGTGGAGGAGGTAAGTCGCTTCAAGCTATAATTGATCATGAACTAACATATATGATTAGGTTAAACTGATGCTTCAAAGACACTAAAAATACCCTAGCCAGCCAGCCAATTTTATTATGCATTTTCTTATAAATGATGGTGACACAAGCACAATGGACTTGACAATATAATAAAGGAGTGTTCTCCCTTCTTACATCACATGGAAAGGGGATGACAATGAGGTGGTACAATGATAAAGAAATCAAGGAGAAAGAGGCACAGTGAAGAAGAGAAGGGGGGGGGTCCTGTGTGTATATGTATATGTGTGTAGGGTGTATGGGGGGAGTCTGAGGCGGAGAATTATGTATATATAATATAAACAGAAAGCTTCTTTTTTTTTTCTTCTTCTTCTTCTTTATTAACCACAAAAGATGCCTACATTATTATCACTTTTTAACAACAATAACACACACAAAGAGCATTCCTCTTGCTGTACATGTAATTGCCATGAAGACACCTCAACCATCATCTTTACACCCACACGCTGGTTTCCACGTATCAAGAGAAGATCATCCTCCTCATCCACATGTACCACAGTTTCATACGAAAGTCGTGTGTCATCCGAATACTCTCTAGATGCAGAAGAAAAGCAGATACTAGAATTCGAGCAACTCTATAGCTTGGCTGTGGACGAGGTATGTAAATCACATCCTAAGAATAAATACTCAAATATTCTTACTAATCTCTTTCCGAATAGATGGCTTATGCAATAGAATCACAAGGATCCATTTATTACAGTGGCGATTTAATAACAGCAACAGAAGCTGTAGATGCTTGCTTAGACCGCTTTAGACACCTGATGCAAACACTACATCCAGACAGATCTCATCGATTCCAAGAAGAGTGGACAGATGCCTTGTTTGAATTGAGGTCGCGTTTAGATGCTTTACCATATCACAAAGACGCTGACGTTTGATTCCTACTATTTGCTTGTGTTACTTCTAATACCCCCCTTCTATGTTATATTTATTCTTCTTGTATAGCTTTTTTTGTTTCGTTTTGTTCAATCCTTACATATGCCACTACTTATGCCATCTACATAAACATTTATATATATATATATATATATATATATATTATATAAAAAATTTAAAAACAAAAAAAGAACGTCTATTTTTGTTGTCAATCAGTTGTTTATTTATCTATCGTCAGAATCATCATAATATGAGTCGGGTTGATCGGAAAAGTCTATTCCGAAATAAAGATCTACATTAATTAAAAGTGTCTAGGTTGTTTCTCTGCGTCAATATGAATAATCACTTCTTGTACATGACCACATTTTGCCTTGATCGTCTGTCGCACACGTTGTTCAATCGCATGTGCTTTATAAATAGCCAGGTCTGGGTTTAGCTGTAAAGTTAAATCCAAATGTTGAAAAGGCCCGAATTTACGTCCACGAATAGAATAAAAGTCCAATAAATCCTGTTCTTTTTCCTTTTTTATAATATATAAGTGTATTTATAAACCTTATATTTACACTTAAATATTTACCTTGACAGAGGCTACAATGGCTTTTATATCATTCAATTCGTCCTCGCTTATGCTTTTATCCAAGAGTTCCTGGCTTGATTGACTCATCATGATCGCACCACTCTTTAAAATCATACAGGAGACAACTATGCCGCCTAAAGGGTCAAACATAGGAACACCAGCATACGTGCCTCCTATAGCCATTAGTGCCACGAAGCTTGAATAAGCATCCGACCTATGGTGCCTTGTATGTTTCATTTAGTTAGTGCTTCCCTGCTCTATTTTTACCATTACCATGCATTTGCTATCAAGACATCGCTGCGTTCACTTTTACCCACTTTGTATGCTAATGCAAGGGTGAATAACCTTTACAGCTTTCTATTTTTAACATCAATCTACTTACTGATACGGTACAACCATTCCTTGATAACAACACTACCCAGTGCAAACCAGGCTGCATTTGGGTCCAGTTCACCTGATGACACCAGTGTCCCATCCAGTGTCGCCAACAGCAGATGAAACGAATGCAAGCCTATACCCACACCTCCTCCCATTAACAATCCAGACACTGAAAGTGAACCGATAGTCTCATATCTGCCATATCCATACGGATAAATGGCATCAGGCACTTTTCTAGACATTTTAAACGTATACAGTGTGACAAAATCGCTTAAAAGATCTGATAAATATTAGCGGAGTTGCATTTTCCTACGGTGTGTTTGTGTTACCACTGAGTGAATGGGCAGCATCAGCCAATAAGGAAGCCGAGTTCATAATACTATCATATTCATGTGTGAATGAGTAAAGAGCGATCAAAAAGATAAATAACGAAAATGCTTTACAAGCCTGCTGTGCCTTTGGAAAGGGTAAGACCTACATTCGATGCAAGACCCAACCATGTGACTTGCATACCTCGTTTACCTAACAAAAAAAAGTCTTCTTCAGTATGCTTGTCTTACGCTGTTGCTTTTTTTTTGCTTTTCTTTACTGGAGAGTTGCAACATGGAGGCAAAGTCATTGGCATGCTGGTTGATGGGAGTTGACTCAATACGGGTTAAAGGTCTGGCTAAAGACATGGCATATCTAACCATCTTTGGTCTTTGAATACCCACTCTACAACAGTGTCGTAACATTGATAGATAACTAACACTGCGAAAAAAAGGTAAAAAACAAAAATTAGAAGAGAGGCAGGGGAGGCTTTATCAGATTCTTTTATTTCCAAAACTGGATTTCCATTGGATAAGAGGACTCTCTTTTTTTTTTTCTTTCTTCCCAGTTTATATAATGTCGACATTAGAGTTACTTTTGACACAATTAAAAGGTAACTTTCCAAGTATTCGAGCCATGGTCTTCATGCCTTCTCATCTCTATTTTTTTTTTCTTCTAGATAATCCCATCAACTGGGCATTGGCAGCTGTAAGCTCAAATTACTTTTATTTAACTCTCAAAACTTACACCTGTAACATGAGATTAGATTCTAGTCTACATCTTGCGCTACTTTACTTTGTCTAATAAACCTCAAGTCATCAAGGCACAACATCCTAATGTGATTGTCTTTAAAAACTATACGCCAGTTGAACTGTTGCCTTACAATGGTACCGAAGACAGTCGCATTCTGATGGGCGTAAACGGCTCAGTGTACGATGTTACTCAAGGTCGCAGTTTCTACGGGCCAGGTAAATAATAAAAAAAAAAAGACTCTTCCAGATTGCTGAGCGTGTTGATACTACATAGGAAGCCCATATGCGAATTTTGCTGGCCATGATGCATCGCGTGGACTTGCCAAAAACTCATTTGATCCAGAAATGATGGTTGACCCTTATGGACCAATAGATAAGCTTGAGGATTTAGAGGCAGATGATTGGGAGTCTTTAAGAGAATGGGTAAAAAAAGATATACATATTTTATTATATTTTCTCTAAACTGTGTATTAGGAAAATCTATTTAAAGGAAAATATTTACTTGTGGGTAAACTGATTGAAAATAAATAAAGACTTAAATAGAGCCTTCAGTGACTTGTACTTTAAACCAGTCGACAGTTTCTTGTAATCCTTGTTTAACAGAAAATCCAGGCTCCCAACCCAAATATTTTTTAGCTCTGGTGATATCTGGTTTACGCTTCTTAGGATCATCCAACGCAGCGGGTAATATCTTGATATTCACATGATCTGCCGAAAGTGGAGGCTGTAATACCATTTCGCGAATCATGTCTGCAAAGTCTCGAATCGTATACTCTTCAGGATTGCCCAAATTCACTGGCTCGCTGTAATTCTTATTCATCAACAATATAAGCCCATCTACCAAATCATGTACATATTGAAATGATCGCGTCTGCTCTCCGTCACCGTACAACGTTAATGATTCTCCCTTGATTGCTTGCATAATAAAATTACTGACCACTCGTCCGTCAGCTGGTGACATACGCGGTCCGAATGTACTAATTAATTGTTAAAAAAAAGAATTATGTTTGACTACACACACACTCACTTAAAGATACGGGCCACACGTACATCCACATCGTTCTGTCGCATGTAGGCATATGTCAATGTCTCGGCAATACGTTTACCTTCATCATAACAAGCTCTGGGTCCAATTGGGTTCACATTACCCCAATACGTTTCCTTTTGAGGATGCTCCTCAGGATCACCATACACCTCTATTCTTTTTATAAGTATACCTACGCACATATATATATATATATATATATATTATCTTACCAGACGTGGAAGTAAGCAAGAATCTAGCTTTGGTACGTTTGGCAAGACCCAGCATATTGATAGTTCCCATCACACTTGTCTTGACCGTCTTGGTAGGATTATACTGATAATGAGGAGGAGAAGCTGGACAGGCTAAGTGATAAATCTGTGAGACTTCAATCATGAAGGGATCGACCACGTCATGACGCACCAATTCAAAGTGAGGGTGACCAATCCAATGCTGCACATTTCGCTTAGAGCCTGTAAAGAAATTGTCCAATACAATCACCTCATGTCCCATCCACATGAGTCGATCGACCAAATGAGAGCCCACAAAACCTGCACCACCTGTCACCAAGATACGTTTACGGTCAGAAGGACGCAGCTGCTTCACGGGCGGGTATGCTGTGATTGACTTGTAAACCAACAGACCATTATCTATTTCGCGATCGTTTAATTCTTTTGGAAGGTACAGATCACGTAGATAGGAAAGCTCTGCATCACTACCAACTAGCGTGTGCCCTACTTTTGTTACTACAGCTTTCGTCGTATCACTCATTGTTTTAAGAAGAAGAAGAGAGCAAAGGGTGCTTTTTTCTTTTTCTCGTTTTTTTATATGTGTATTCACCTGCAGCAATGACGATGATATTTCAATTACATACCCCGCACTCCCCACTAAAAAAAACATCAGCTGTGCAAACCGGAAGCAAAACTCTATTGTATGCAGTGCCTTGCCACTAGTGTTTTGACAATTTAGATCGCACATTACATCTTATTTATTTTATTAGTTTTTGGCTGCGCAAAACTCATGCTCGTACAAGCAACTAAGCAATTTATCTGATCCTGGTGCTCACACACATACGCCAGTTACCAATAAAAAGAATTTGCGATTACGCTCCTGCTGCAAGTTAAAAGATATAACATTTAGCCAATTACGCCATATGGAGCGGATGGGTCATTTTCCTGATATACATAATGCATTCGACTCAATGATGGAAAACTTTATTATTCTACCACCGTGGTGGTCAACAACGATTTCGGCCGTAATCGTGGTGAATGCGGTCATTTTTTGACCATATCGCTAATTTGAGGTCTTCGCCAAGGAGGCAAAATCAATTCTCGGCAACAAAGTACAAGGATTAATTCCAGATAAAGTAAAAAATGTAACCAACGTGTATTCAATACACTAATATTCCTATGAGCGACCCAATAATATTTCGAAAAAAAAAAAAAAAATTACATGAAAACAAATAATTATTCATTTTCTGGAGCTTTTTTTGCAGAAAAGCTTTTAACAATGAATAGTTATAATTGAGAATCGGCAAGAAGACGTAATTTACTAGCAAGGAGATAAAATTTTCGAAATGCTTATGGATGTCGACTCCGAAAACTCTCCCCTGGAAAATTCTACAGAATACGATCAATATGTCGATGTCAAACCACCTGAGAAAGAGCAAAGACAGACTAGAAAGAAATAGCCTATGGAAAACAAGACACGCACTAACGATCCCAAAAAGCCAAATTAAGAGACGTATAGATGTTATAAGGACAAAGATAAGGAAACGTTCTATTATTACCACACGCAGACAGATATGTCCATTTAGGCAATTGCTAAGAAGTTAAATATAGCGCAAACTTGGTTCAAACAGGATGAAAAAAAATTGCCAAGATACCATCAAGCAAATACCCGGTAGCGGAAGACCAGTTGGTAGGCCTGTATTATCATTTGAAAAATATGAGGCTTTTTTGGTTAACTTTGTCAGTTAATATGCTGGGCTGGTTTTGAATGGGATGATGGGATGATGGAAAATTTGACAAACTAATTCTGTGACCTTAATATCTCCAAATCAAAAATGCTGTAGATCATCTAAAAGAGCTCACTTATACTCTGTCGAAAGAATAATTAAGAGAAAATCGAGTAAAGACGGCAATGAAATATTAGATCGATGAGCACTGATATAGACTATATTATCAGTTGCGTGTTGATACTTACTGGAACGTTGATAGATAATTTATGTGTATAAATCTGGAGCATTTTTTAGACGTTTCCATTATAAGTAAAGGCTCAAACATTATGGGTGATCACTCAAACAATTAACTCATCTTGACATAAAGCATCTCTTGTTTATCAGACCACAAATAAACCCCATTAACATAATTTTTTCTTCGCCTTTTCTTTTCCCATCGGACCAAAAGATAAAATCATTGAGTCAATATCACTTTGTATAAGAAAGTGAAAAATTTGGTTAATAGTGACTTTTTTTTTTCAAACATTATCTATTCTTGTTTAAAACGGAAAAGATATATTACAATTCTTGTTAATAATGGAAAAGATATATTGCAATTCTTGTGCTATTACAGCTAAGAAGAGCCTTCTCTGTACGATGAAAATTGCCTAGGTTAAGCTCTCAATTTTTGGATGGGATTGTTGTAAGTCACATAATTTCTATACCTTTTTGATTTACAAAAAAAAACATCTTCATCAAAATACACATGACTTAAAAGTATATACAGAGCATTACTCTTAAAGCACCATTTTGGGGTTACTAAATCGACAGCAATACTGTAAAGTGCAAAAAATTCATCATACCCTCTATGCTTTTTTGCTTTTAAATTCGGAAAAGTGCTGCGTAGCGATATACAGTCAAAAATAGTAAAGTGTTTTTCAATTGACGTTGACGACTTTTTTATGGCCAGCTTTCTGTTGAATTATTTGAAACACGGATCATAACTACAGTTACAATGATGGAAAATTAGAATATTATGCTTGTGCTAATGAGGAGGAGATTCTTGATGAGGGTTTCAAACAAATTGTGTTTGCTACACACGATGAGTCAACATTTTATGCAAATAATGCCAAGGATGATTTGCGAGTTTTATATTGTAAAGAACTTCCAAGGTTTTTTTTTTTTTCTGTGCCAATTTAACTCGCTGTTGAATTACGCTGTTTATTGTGCTGAAGCGTTAATCGCTAACAGCCAAAATACTGAATACTCACCTGACGACATCGGTTCAATTAAAGAGTCCACTTAAAACAACGACAACTAAAAACCAACTCGTGTGAGGATATCGAACAAAAAGAGGAAGGTTGGTCAATTGGATTTTTTTCCCATGGAAAAAATAAATCTTATTTTATCATCTCAAAGAAACCTTAACAAACTATCTTTTTTTTATATATATATTATTTCGCCCATTTGCCACAGCCTTTGAACTTTTACGATAGAATGATTACCGAGATTGGTGTCTCAAGCGATCGAAGATAGCAACGTATGGACAATGAGATGTTTAATGTGTTTTGACGGTAAAAAGTGTAATCCCGAAAAGAAAGTTCACTCGCACAGAGAGCAAAGGAAAGATTATGGTCCAAGAAGAAAGAGTAAGTATAAATAGGTAAAGACAAAGGTAAAGAAAAATGAAGATGCTAATAGTTGGTAAAGGTGCCATATTATCCCCAGTAGCAACAACTGTAGATGTTTTTGTGTCCACCAAACAACAACAAAAAAAATGAAATCAAATCAAAGAAATGGACAAATACACCTTTTACCGATCAACCAGAAGTTCCGATAATTGCCCTGGGAAATGCTAGAATTCGAACAAAATTTAAATGACCCAAATTCGGAAGAAAGGTTAGTCCTGATATATGTAGTTGATGAGTATCTCACATCTCAAGTAATACATACACATATACAATTTGGCTTATCATAGCTTACTTAAAATCTGCACTAGTTCTACGTGTTTGACCAGATTTTTAATGAATGTTAATGTTGAAGACTTTGGACGAGTTCATGGTTTGTCAACTTGCAAAAGTTACAAAGAATGGTGGAATAGAGACGTTAATGCAGCTAAAAACATTTTTTCCATGGCAAAAGACCGAAACCATAAGAAAACCCTTAATCCTCCACACTGTAAACATGTTTTGATAGTTCGGAAGGTTAACGAATTGTTTAATCTACACCCTCCCACCCAGACATGTCACACAAGCCGAGTGTCAGCTAAGAATCTCAACCAATAACTTCTGCTGACTTTAAACACCTCTTCATATAAAATACATCACGGTTCGAACATCCTTTCTTCTTTTTTGTATATTTATAAATGTCTTTTCTCGGAAAAAAAGTTGGCTTAATTGTACCTTTAGTGTCTATAATAGCATACAATGTATTAATGAAGGCACCTTATACCAGCTTCTCTTGTTCATTGCTTCATATCGGGTGCCCGTCTCATATACCAATTCACGGGTTTGTCAATGATGAATATAAGGAAGTGTATAATATATTTGTGAACAATTTCAAGCAAGGGCTAGATATTGGGGCCTCTATTTCGGCCTATGTAGACGGAAAGCAGGTTTTAAGTCTCCAGGGCGGATGGCATGACCGAGATAAACAAATCGAATACACAAATGAAACCCTACAAATGGTGTATTCGTGTACGAAGGGTCTGGTAAATATTTTTTATTTATAAATCGTTGAAACACGCTTTTTCATCTCCTTCAATAGGATGCTATTATTATAGCGCAGTTAGTGGAACAAGGATTGCTCTCATATGATCAGCGCATTTCGACGTATTGGCCCGAGTTTGCTCAGGGAAACAAGGAAAATGTCACACTTGAGGACCTTGTAAGTAGCAACCTCTGGACGAAATTGTAAATGATTGAACATATCTCTTTTTTTTTTCTACCTTCTAGATGCGACATAAATCAGGTTTAGCGTGTTTGGACTACCCATTGTCTTATTATAATGCATCTGATCTTGATAGACTAGCGGATGTTCTCGCCAAGCAGCCCCATAACTTTGGCGGAAAACCTGTTCATGCATATCACGCGATTACACAAGGCTGGGTTCAAAATGAGATCATCCGACGTGTAGACCCACAACACCGCACCATTGATGATTTTGCCCGTGAGTTTATGGAGAAATGGGGATCTGAATGGTATTTAAAACCATATGCAACAGAGGGTCTGGATAAGAGCCGTATTGCTCCGTTCTATCCTATTCCCAAATATCAACAGTATGCACGTTTGATCGCTACCATATTGAATCCTTTCAAGGATAGCTCATTCGCGTTTGGTCTATTTAACAAGAACAGCCTTGTTTACCGATCTCTTATAAATCCTCATATAAACCAGAATACAGATATTCAAAAAATTAATCCTAAACATCGATCGATAGAAGGACCATCCTATTCCGGTCATACAAATGCTGATTCGGTAAAGTACATCGGGATGTAATCAGACCCATATTTCTAATATTACATTAGATGGCAAAACTAGCAGCTATGCTGGCTAACCGTGGGAAAGCAATTGTACAGGGCGAACCGGATCTTTTTACCACGGATACCACATTTGAAGAGGCAACACGGGACATGGGTGACTATGAAAAAGACGCAATATTTCCAAACGATGTGATTAATAACCTTCGCGGTGGCCTAATGATTTTTCCTAATGATTACTTGAATATTCCGGACAGTGACAAAGACGCCGAGTTTATTGGGGGTATTGGGGCCTCAGGAGCTTTTTTTGTATTCAACGAAAAATATAAGATTGGCTTTGCTTATGTAACAAACGGGTTTTATGCTCAAGGGATTCCGGATGAAAGGTCATTGACTGTCATCAGAGCAATCTTAAAGAAGGTTAAAGAATTGAAGGGTTTCAGCTAGTGAGAAAGAAAGAAAAGCAACGTTTTCGATTAATAAATTTTCATTGATAATCATTTTTCTTTTATAAATTGGACAAATGTACTAATATATCGTGCATTTATGTGAATATTTACTAAACAGTGGGAGAAGACAAAGACATTTTTCATGCGGGACATATTACTGCTAATTCGCTACTAGGCTTTTTACACTTTAGTGACGGGCACAAAAATGTCTCGGACCGGACATATAACAACGCTCCTCTTTCTCAAAAAAATAAAATAAAACTCTTCTTCATTTCTCAAATTAGATACCCTGTCAGAAATGTCAAGTGCTGTTTTAAATCGTTTAAGTTTTGCACTATTTCACTCCATTGCAAGAAAAAACAGTTTGCATTTACGGCCGTCTACTTGTCAACGTTTTTCAACCAGCTCTATTTTCTTTCGAGATCCGAATTCAGTTACGGAGCCTACACCTTATAGCATACGACGTACATGGTCCAGAGCAGATACAGAAAAGCTGCTGATACTAGTGACGAAATATGGTAACAAGTGGAAAGTGTTTGCAAATTACTTCCCAGGCAGAACTTCGTTCTGTATTCGAGCGCATTATTTCTCAGTGACGCATGATACCACTCGCTGGACCCTGGAAGAAAAGAAGATTTTACAACAACGCCTCGGTTCAGAGCAAGATCCAGAAAATATTGACTGGGAAGCGATCCAAAGCAGCTTACCTAAAAGGAGAACAATTGCTCGTATCAAACAGTTTTGGCAAAATTCAATTCACCCAACCTTAAATCGTGGTAGTTGGATACCGGCAGAAACTGAACGTTTAAAGAAATTGGTATCTAAGCATGGGAAAGACTGGGAGACAATCGCAAAGGAGATTGGGACTAGAAGTGAGGATCAGTGTCGAAATAAATGGGCCTATGAAGTGTCCACCTTGAAAAAAGGTATGTGTTTTTTGTTATGTTTGTGACTTGAATAATCCATCCCTAACAACCGAAAAGGTGAGTTTTCAAAAGAAGAGGATGATGCTTTACTGCAAGCAGTGAAGAAATACGGTATTGACGAATTTCAAAAGATTCAAACCGAGATGAAGAGTCAACGCAGTATTTCGCAGTTAAGAACGCGCTATCATAATTTTTTGGATCCGGATGTGGATCGTAGTCCCTGGACTGAAGAAGAAAAAAAAGTAGCAGGTGAAATGTTTGCTGAGTTAAAGAATTTGAGGGCTGTTAAAATAAAAATGAATAGTAAACGGAGTATAAGAGACATGTATAATCAGCTAAGAAATAGATAAAATCAAGACTTTCAGTTTTTTTTTTTTGGACGAATCAAAAATGAAAATTGGAAGCTAAAATATCTGAACTTTAAGACAACCCAAAAACTAATTGCATAGATAAAAGACGCCCTCAACCTTAATTCAACGTTCACTTATGAATAAAACGATAATTTTAGATAAAAAGTCCTCTTAAGTTAACCGAT
This sequence comes from Mucor mucedo, assembly GCF_025094135.1. Classification (NCBI taxonomy): domain Eukaryota; kingdom Fungi; phylum Mucoromycota; class Mucoromycetes; order Mucorales; family Mucoraceae; genus Mucor; species Mucor mucedo. The sequence continues at coordinate 335,820 of NW_026252303.1, read as the reverse complement.
ACTCAGTTTTCTCAGTAATTGCTCTCTTATATTAGTATGCGTTTTTTATATATTTAATTCTACAATAAAGTAGCTTTGTTAAACCTAATATGTGTTGTTCCCGCCCCTGAAGTAAAGTACTCAACTCCTAGTGTTTCGGCACTAAATTTGTTTCCCTGACTTACCAACACGAAGATTGGTATATGAATATAAAGACCTGTTAAACACTTGAACCTTGACAGCCCATCCCAAGTTGTATTTATCCGTATTAGTCCTCTACTGAGATTGATCCCTGCCCTAAAGCTACGAATGTCTGTATTTGGTTTTGTCTATTTATGTACTACTAAACTTATCATTATTGTACATAGTTTGACAGTTAATCAACGCATCATAGGCAGAGAAAATGATGCAAGTTCATCTACTATGGACAACTATTTGTTACAAACATTCGTGATCACTTACCCCAAAACAAGGACTCTTCGGATAGTTCTAGTAATTTGCATTTGTACGCAACTTATATAGAAATTATAATTAAACAAGAGCACATATGTAAACGCTTAGACCATGCAGAGAAGGACTCGTTGAACGAGCTTTATGGGAATATACTTGATAGTAATGACGGTGATAACAATCTAAAGCAACTTGCGAGTAAACGATTACAAAAGTTAAAACTCTCACCGTTCAGAAAGACGAAGTTCTTTAGTAAGCTATATTACGACAAGGATGATGCCGATTTGATCAAAAGACTGGAAAACGAGTTCGGACCAGACTCTATTTTTTTAATTGGCCATTGGCAGCTCCAAACGTGAAGTATCAAGAGCCAAGAAGAAACAAGGGGCTCATAAAGATGTTAAAAAAGAATGGCTTTGAAGTTTTCCTTATTGATGAATTTAGAACGTCATCCTTCTGCCCAGATTGTGAACAGTCGTTGAAAAAAATTCAAACTATTACAAGCCTACGGCCATACAGACGCAAAGAAACACCAACCATCATCTGTTATGGTTTACTTGGGTATTCAATACATAACTTGAAAAGCTTTAATGAGGACATTTCGTATTTGATGTAGATATGAGAACGTGAATTGTTTGATAGAGTACAAAGATGGAGGCATTGCTGAGAGGAAATTATGGAACAGGGATTTGGCAGCAGTTCTTAATTTTAAGAAAATATTGGAAAGCCTTAATAATGGCCGTCAAGTAACAACAATAAACATAAATATCCGTCTAAATTATCGCTTAAGTATTTTAATGCAGGTAAGAATGGCTCTGAATTGACCACCATCCTTCAAAAATTTAAGCCAATTTGGCCGTTCCCAAGCAAAATTTATTTTCGCTCAATTTGGGAAAAGAATAGTACCCCCCAGTATAAGTACTAGCTTATAATTATACTATACTCAGGATAGAGATGTGGCCTATATACAACCATTAAATTAGACATGCTAGTTTTGTAATTAGCAATATTATTTTAAGTCATGTCACACTGTTTTTACTTTTTTGTAATATACACCCCCCCCCCCCTTTGGAGGGTACATATTACCAATTTGTAAAATACCCAACCCCCCATAAATTTGACTGGTAAAAAAACATTGAAGAAAAATTTGCTTGGGAACGGCCTAAGAGACAATGCCCACCAGAAGATGCCAAACTTAATGGCATTGATTAATTTGAAACGAAGGTTCATCTTTCTTGAAAAATCAAGTATCCCCACAAACTGACACTCTTTTTCTCTTCGTCCGCAACAGCTTTTCAATAAGATTTGTCAAAGCGGTATTTGATCTTGGAATAATTAGTCAAAATAGGTCCCGTGACTATTACGTCACTAGTTTAACAGTATGTCGTAATCAGACGCGTAACTTAATAAAGACAACTTTCTTTCTGTCTAAAGTTACTTACATTCCTGACTGTACGAATTGACACCTTAACCCAATTTGGACTCAACATTTAAACAAGGATAAAGTACCTGACAGATTTCTTCCATTGTCTTTGTTACAAACGTAATAAACACAGGAGTTTAAACCGTCGGACTGGCTTAGAAGTTCGAATCTTGTCACAGGTCCCACGTTCACACCAAAGAGCGTATTCAAAGTTGGTGGGAGCACCAGTCAACGCATCGATTTTGACGACCTCACCGATAAAGAGGTGGTTTCCGTTTCGGAGCATTCCGGTCGAGCGAACTTTCATGATTTTATCATCATCATTGTTATCAACAAAGTCTTTAATAGTGGACTTGAAGGACACAGTTACCTCAAGAACTTTGTTTGAAGCTTTAACAGGATAATTCTGGCCTGTACTACTGCACTTTCGAAACATCTCAACTTTATCAGGCAATGTCTAGAGCTCCGTATTTTTTCAAACGTATTTTTTAGAATCACGCGACGGTCTACACGTCGATTGACATGCCATATCATCTAAACTTCATGGGATGATCGATTTCTGTTTTCCATAAAATCTGCTTCACTGTCATTACAAGCTACTATTGGAACGCAGATAGACAATTACCAAGCTCTGACTTGCTTGGGAGGTTTTTGCAAGTGTTTCTATTTTAAGTAAAGGCTCAAACATTATGGATGATAAAATAGACAAATGAAATCATCTTGACATAAGCTTGTTTATCAGCCTATAAATAAAGCTGGTTCACACACTTTATTCTTCTCCTTTCTCTTCTCTCGGCATATTTCTTCTATCTTATGAAAGTAACCAATAATGTAAAAAGGTTAGTTAGTAATGACTCTTGTTTCTTTGAAAAGACACTAAATTGAAAAAGATGTATTACGATATTACGGCTGCGGCTAGTCTTTGCTATAGGAGGGCTACCTTCTAGGGCAGAGAGTTCTTGAGTTTTTTTGGTACTCATGAACTGTGAATGGCTGGGATTACACTGTAAATAGTCGTAATCATACTGGTCTGCTGGTCTTCTGGTCTTCTGGCCAGAATTCCTGTAAGTGGTTTTAAAAAAATACGTTTGAAAAAAATACGGAGGTCTAGACATTTCCCTTTATCAAGCCATTTTTCTTGGTTACCCTGTTATCATTTTGAATATAAGTTGTGTTGTTATTGATGATATGAGTGGAAATCGAACCAAGTAACACAACAAGTTTGATAGTTGGATCATGGTACCTGCCGCTTTGCCTCTTGCTGAACGACATGTAGTTGAGAATACAGCCTTCATCTGTTCAGATCATTTGCTGTCTGTAATGCAAATGCTACCTGCTATTGTTGAGGATCTTTTGTTGTCGAAGAAAGGTGTGGAGATGTTTTTGCCTGGTGGTGAGGCTGTCGTTGTCGTTGCTCCGTTGCAATTTATCACTGCTGATAATGCGCGTCATTTGGAGCTTGCCTCTAGTCGCGGTGCCAAGATGCCATGCCGAGTGTGTGTGGGAATTAAAAACCCCAGCTCGACTTGATAACAGTGATTATCGTTGTGACCCTCGCTCTGAAAATGTGGTTGCAGATATGTACGCGCGGTATTTGGCTTCTGGCGATTACAAGACTTTGTTGGTTAATGTCGATACTGGTTACAGACCTGTTGGTGGTCAGGCTCTGGTAGACCTTCAATCGTTCGATACGATGTTGGATTGTCCAATCGAGCTCCTTCATACAATAATGCTTGGTGTTGGCAAAGCCTTGGTAAAAACGTTGTTGCAAGACCATCTGAATCCAGCCGAAAAAAATATCCTTGAAACAAGATTGCATGGTTGGTGGCAGTTAATTGATTGCTAAAAGGGATTTAATGATATGTATCTTTAATATATTGTAAGTTTCATCAAAATTTAAGTTTTCATTATACCAAAAAAAATAACCATTTTTCTAGTTCTACTCTTTTTGATGGTTCCTCAGAAACTCTATCTTCTTCCGAAAGTTGCTTGCGCTATTATGTCGTTAATCCTCTATTGCAAGCATGTAACAGATATCTTAAGGATCTAGGCCATAATGTAAACTTTTATCCAGGTGAAGTAGAACTTAAGGCCATGACAGTTCAGCTACAAAACCCAGGCATTACAGATAAACGTTTTAGATACAATGCAGATGGAACAATTTTATGTAATAGCAGCATGTATGGTGAATATGGCAGGTGCGGCAAGTATGGTGAATATGTCAGGTGCATTGCATAAAAGTCTTGTTGTCTGAAGTATCTTCAGCACTAGGTGAAAATGACAAAGCCAAAACTAGCTTCGACCACTACAAAGCGATGTTTGGTTTGTTGATGATGCTTCGTACTCTTGCCAGAAAATATAAATATGCCAGTTTTGATAATTTTAAGAACTTGAAAGTTCATTTTATTCACACCCATAGTAAGTAAAATTGACAGACTTATTACATACTTGCTAAATACCTTATACACATAGATCATGCAATTCGACATTGGAGTATGTTCACCCCTTCCCCCGGATTGTATATTATGAACAAGGAACAAAAAGCAGAAATCATCAAGGATTTTAGAAGAAAATCTGAAGGTGTTCTTCCTTTGATAAATTTTACTGTTAATTTAGGGGTATATGTATCTTTATTTCTTTAATATGAGGAAACGACTAACTTGATAATCACACTAGGTGGCTTTGGACGAAACAATGAACGCTTTGTCAGTTTTAAGTCAAGAGCATGACAAAATATTGAGGGAGACCTACTTCGGAACCGAAATAAAGTTGATAAACGCCTATGTCATCGGTTTTGAAAGGTAAGGGTCAGAGCTAATACATTCACATACCCTTTTTTTGTACCAGAAACTGGATTCCAACTGTATGTTAAATGTCTACTCCCAACACTTTTGCCATGAATTCCCAAAAGCCAACTCATTTTACAGATACATTCTATTCTGAGGCTTACGAATAACCCTTTTTCCCATGTACGTGTCTTAGTTTTCATGATGATTTACACGCTCATGTTTTCTCTGTAGAGTTTTTTATGACAGAAGAGCATCGTAACTGGAACCCAAATGCTTATCTCATGCAGCTTGTACAGAAGAATCCTACAATTACCGCTCGGAACGGAAATAAAGCTCCCGCAGAAGATATCGAAATAACGCAATCTTATGTTATTCCCGGTACAATTGCAGAGACAATGCTGCGCCAAATGGAAGGTGCTCTGAAAGTAAGAATAGGCACAAAGAAAAATCGTAGAGAAAAGCTAATAAAAAAATTTGTTTAGTCTGTAAAAGGAAAAGCAGCTATTACTAACTTCTGGAAAGACTCTGCTGCGATTGCTTCAACATCTATTAACTATGAGAAATCGAAGGTATGTTACATTATTCTATTAGTTCACTATTAAAAAAAAAATTAACCTAAGATGCCTGTATAGTACCAATTACGAGGACAGATGGCCGAAGAAATTGTCGATGAAGGTGTGAGTGGAAGCAGGAAAAGACAACGAGTTCGTACGCAATTGTTCGAGAGCCAAGAAGAAAAAGATGAAGCTCAGGACATTCCAAGCAATAGTGGCGAAGAAGAAGATGACGAAAATGATGTTCATGATATTTGGGAATCATGGAAAATTTTATTGAAAAGTTTAAGAGATTTCACTGTTTTGCCAGCCCTAAGGTAACATAATAACTTTTCATTATTTAATAATATGAATAATTAAAACCCGGTTTAATTTTTAGTCCTGAATCACACAATGTAATTTGGTGTGGCAAGGAAGTTCTTCGTAGACTAGTGCTCCCTGTGGAGCTTTTTCAAGAATTAAATAAGCAAGTTCCAAATATCAAAATGGAACAAGTTGATCGTATTTTCAAACAATTGTTATTGGAGGCACTTAATTCAGTAAGCTAAAAAAACATTTAAATGTGGAGAACAACACAACTTACATTCAAATGAATAACAGAAAAACCCAAAAGAATGGCTTGATAAAGTTGAGATGTTTCGAACTTGCAGCAGTACAGTTGATTTGGTTGCCAAGAGAGATTTAACGACATGCATCTTAAGTCTATTGTAAGTTGCATCAAATTTAAGTTTTCGTTATACCAAAAAAAAAAAAATAATAACCATTTTTGTAGTTCTACTCTTTTTGATGGTTCCTCGGAAACTCTTTCTTCTTCCGAAAGTTGCTTGCGCCATTATGTCGTCCATCCTATATTACAAGCATGTAACAAATACCTTAAGGATCTAGGCCACGATGTAAACTTTTATCCAGGTGAAGTAGAACTCAAGGCCATGACAGTTCAACTACAACACCAAGGCATTACAGATAAACGGCTAAGATACAATGCAGATGGAACTATTCTATTTAATAGCATTGGAACTGAAATCTTATTATCTGAAGTATCTTCAGCATTTGGTGAAAACGACAAAGCAAAAACCAGCTTTGACCACTACAAGGCGATGTTTGGCTTATTAATGATGATTCGTACACTTGCCAGAAAATACAAATATGCCAGTTTTAATAGTTTTAAGAACTTGAAAGTTCATTTTATTCACACCCATAGTAAGTAAAATTGACAGACTTATTACATACTTGCTAAATACCTTATACACATAGATCATGCAATTCGACATTGGAGTATGTTCACCCCTTCCCCCGGATTGTACATAATGAACAAGGAACAAAAAGCAGAAATCATCAAGGATTTTAGAAGAAAATCTGAAGGTGTTCTTCCTTTGATAAATTTTTCTGTTAGTTTAGGGGTATATGTATCTTTATTTCTTTAATATGAGGAAACGACTAACTTGATAATCACACTAGGTGGCTTTGGACGAAACAATAAACGCTTTGTCAGTTCTAAGTCAAGAGCATGACAAAATATTGATATGGCAGGTGCGGCAAGTATGGTGAATATGGCAGGTGCGGCAAGTATGGTGAATATGTCAGGTGCATTGCAACTGAAGTCTTATTATCTGAAGTATCTTCAGCATTTGGTGAAAACGATAAGGCAAAAACTAGCTTTGACCATTACAAGGCGATGTTTGGCTTATTAATGATGCTTCGTACACTTGCCCGAAAATACAAATATGCCAGCTTTAACAGTTTTAAGAACTTGAAAGTTCATTTTACTCACACACACAGTAACTAAAATTGACATACTTATTACATACTTGCTAAATACCTTATACACATAGATCATGCAATTCGACATTGGAGTATGTTCACCCCTTCCCCCGGATTGTATTTTATGAACAAGGAACAAAAAGTAGAAATTATCAAGGATTTCAGAAAAAATCTGAAGGTGTTCTTCCTTTGATAAATTTTCTGTTAGTTTAGGGGTATATGTATCTTTATTTCTTTAATATGAAGAAACGACTAACTTGATAATCACACTAGGTGGCTTTGGACGAAACAATGAACGCTTTGTCAGTTTTAAGTCAAGAGCATGACAAAATATTGAGGGAGACCTACTGTTTTGCATGGAGAACAAAATAAAAAAATAAACCAAAAGTGATACTGTTAGAACTTGGATACCACTTTTATTATGGACGAAAAAATTATAATTAAAAACGTATTCCAAAAAATGTATTCAAAAAGGTATTGAGAAAAAACTATGGATATTTATATAAAGAACTGGGATAGTTCTAGGGAGAATAGTAAGCGCCTTATTGGATCATGATGTAATAATCTGGTGATAGTAAATAATCAACATGTCTTTAATTTTAGCCCTTCCATACTGAGTATATAAATATTAGTCAGAGGGATCAACAGTTATAACATCAAATGACAAGAGTAATATTTGTGCTCAGGATCTATTAATATTCCATAGTCCAGGCCCATTCGATTGTATTGCTTTTGCAGAATAAATATTTACTCGCCACAGGGATGTGCCCTGTGTACAGACTCCAACGGTAGGATGAGAACAAGTGGGGTAATGCGTGATTCATGATTCTTTTATATTTATTATCCATCCATAATGTGATGTGACAATTAACTTTATTATTATATCTATGATATCCTCAACACCTACTTCGAAACCGACAAAGGTGAAACCTATGTCTCTTTACTTGACTTTGTCGAGCCTGTTCTTGTTCGCTTAAATGAGGACAAGCATAAGGATGAAGTGACCGAAGAAAGCCCACAAAGCCCTAGCTCTTAGTTTTCGTATTGTATTTCGCTTTTCTTAAGGAAAGCCAAATTTTCCTTAGGGACAGTCAAAGTGCACGTAGTCGCAGCGTAAGATCTGTGATTTGATGTTCTGTAGACCTGGGAACAAGGATATACAATCAAAAACAATGTAACAGTTACGAATAAATGTATATTAAACGATTTATAATTATTTTGACAATTCTATCATCACTCTTTCGCCTTTGAGCTCGTTTGATCTTAATCTTACGCAGAAATATTAAAGTAAAGTCCAAACGAGAAGCTGAAAGTAAGCTATAAAACACATATACTGGTTTAAACTATGTTGGTCGTATATATTTCAAGTTGTTAAGTTATATTGACCTCTTGATGTCTATAAAAGTATCATAATCCCAACATTACGACTACGCGCACCCTAGCTGTCCCTAAGAGACCCGTTATTTTTTTAGTACAGTAGTATCAAATTATTAAAGTTGATGGACAAAGTTGTAAAAGATTATGTTTTTTATTTACTGATAATGTTAAACTGTTGAAAGAGAATTTATGTCATGTACAAATAATACTGAAATACTAGTGGTAAATAGAAAGAATGTATATATCGCTAGAATGTGAAGAGATAAAAGGTAAAATAGCAGCGATGGGTATAACTGATTAGGAGTTATGCTATGAGTTTGTGTAAAATAAAAACAATGTTTATTTGATAACAGTTCGTTTAGAAAGTATAGGTAGTTTTGGATTATTAGATGACCAGAAGTTTTCTCTTGTTAAACGCCAATTAGACTATAATAGAAGATCCAGATCCAGACATAATGAAACATCTTCACCTAGAAAAAGAATATAGTGTAGCATGTCTAACAAATCAATTGCACATACCGTTTAATTTTTTTAACGCAGAGTAAAAGAGAAAGATGACAACTTCCCACTCCCAGCTGGGGACAACTACGAGAGCTATCGGGCAGCCGGCGAATTTCTCCGACGAAGGGCAGGGTTCAACTGTGCCATCTTTCCACAAAGACTAGTACGGCTCCCACTCCCAGCTGGGGACAACTACGAGAGTTATCGGGCAGCCGGCGAATTTCTCCGACGAAGGGCAGGGTTCATGTGTACAAAGTCAACGTGTTTCTTTTACTTGCTTGATTACCTTCATAGATTCATTAAAGATTTTAAAATGGAAGAAGAAATAAAAAGATTTTGATGTGAAAAAAAAAGTTGATAAACGCCCCTACGTCATCGGTTTTTAAAAGTAAAGGTCGGAGCTAAGTAGATCTTCCACCACACAGCTCGGGTGTTGTATGCCCTATTTTAGATCCCCGAAATCGTATTTGGCTTGGCATTCGCAGATAGTTGATGAAATAAATGATATCATTTAGGCTCATGTTTCAGTTTTCGTAAACTATTTTCCAACCTTTACAAACGCAAATGTTCATGAAACAGAAAAAATAGTTTTATTTTTTATATTTAAAGAAAAAGGGATCTTCAGTCTATCTAGAGCCTGAGATTAAAACTATTTTTATGATGTATTACACAGAAAGACGATCCCTCTTTGTCAATTGTCCGTGGTATGGCGCTGGAGATGTCTTTTCTGTGGCACATCAACCGACCGATTTTATCCATTGGTGCATTGTCTTTTCGGGCAATAAAGTCTTTACAGTACTGCTACTTTAAATTAGTTTTTTTCAGTTGGTGTGTACCAATTAAGACTAAAATCCTGTATAAATCTCGGGTAATTTGAAGTCTTACAAAAAAACTGAGTTATTTATTTATTTTTTCTCTCTTCTTCTTTCTTTTTTGTTTTATAATCGTCAACGAAAATGAGAGGAGGTGTAACCTATTTTTTAACGCTTTTATCAATTGGGGCCCTATATTTCGGATCACTTTATTTTGTATCTCGTCCATCGATACAAAGCGTCAATGTAGATTTGATAGAACCCCTTGAAGAGCTGGTGGTGGTAGAAACAGCTCCCATTATTGAATATACCACTGTTGATATCAAGTCTTCGTGCAAGTTATCTTCCTCAAATGCCAAAAAAGAGAAGGCAGTGATTGTTGTTCTTGTACGAAATAACGAATTAAATCCTATGCGCCGTACTATGCGAGAATTCGAGGAGTAATTAGTCTATATACTTAATTAAAGATGTTATTAACAATTCAGTTTTGTAGTCGCTTTAATCGCAAATTCAATTATCCTTATGTATTCTTAAACGACGAACCTTTTACATCCGAATTTAAACAGGCGATATCTGCCATGACAAACGCAAAGATCAAATTTGGCACTGTTCCCAAAAGTATGTGGTCCGTCCCCAAACATGTCAATGAAACCCTCATGCACGAACAGCTGAAGGATTACGGTAATAGAGGTATCATGTATGGTGATAATCTCTCGTACCGTCACATGTGTCGTTTCAATTCCGGTTTCTTTTATCGCCACAAATTGTTAGAGGAATATGAATATTACTGGTAAATTATTATTATTATCTAAGCGACATATAAGCTAAACTATTTTAGGCGTGTGGAACCTGGCGTCAGTTTTTACTGTGATCTTGATTATGATCCATTCAAGTACATGAAAGAAAACGGAAAGGAATACGGTTTTACCATTACTTTACAAGAGATCCCTGAAACCATCCCTACACTATGGGAACATACATTACGATTTGCACACCAGCAGCAATTAAACACGACACTTTTAAAGTTCTTTGGCGATCCTACGGGAGGATACAACCTGTGTCATTATTGGTCTAATTTCGAAATTGCGAGCTTAAACCTATGGCGTGACGAACGATACCAAGCTTATTTTGATTACTTGGATAGTACCGGCAACTTCTTTTATGAACGCTGGGGAGACGCTATTGTACATAGTTTGGCAGCAGGCATGTTTTTGAATAAGAGTCAAGTGCATTTCTTTAATGATATTGGATACCGACATGATAATTTTGCGCATTGTGTGGATGACGGATCTCTCGGAAATTGCATGTGTCCTGGTAAGGACTATTAATAATCGATAATGTTGCATATGTAGATATCTAACCTTTTATCAGAGAATATTCCTAATTTCGATACAAACCCAGGCTCTTGTTTACAGGTAACACAGAGAAAATACCAAGAGAAAAACAACAAATTAATGAAACTTTAATTTATTAGGGTTGGAAAAACTATGCAGACAAAGGTCATCAATGGGATTTTAAGGCGAATGGAGACCAAGTATTAGAATTTGGTCAAGTCATCTCTAACCCAGGTCGTGCTACAGTGTAAATTATCACTTTATTCCTATTCCTTTTTGTACTTTACACTTTACACTTTTTTTTTCTTTCTTCCCCAAGCCTTTAATCGAACCTAGAATTCACATATACACGTAGAGGTGGGACTTGATTCGCACTAGGAGATAAAGATACATGAAAATTAATTTATCATATCAACTATTTATTTGAGAAATTCTCATTCATATGTAATAGTTAGTTAGATTGTTTATCAAATGTGGGTTAAAATAATTTATGTATACAGTTGGTAAATACAAGATGTGGGATAATGATAGCTGGGAGTAACTACAGCAAAAGTTTTATCAAAACTACAGTTAACGCAGTACTAAAGGGCGGGTTTTTAAAATCAATTGGTGGTCATTTTATCATAAATGCGTATAAATTGCACCTCCCTTTAGTACTGCGTTAACTGTAAATCTAGGCCTGCTTCATTTGCCTTAAAAAGGTAGCAAATATTTGTCGCTGTATTTGCTGGAATGATTCAATGCTGTCCATGGTATTCATTATATGTATTAGCATAAAAAAATATAGTTACTTACATTATTACCCATGGGTTCGGTAAAACAAAGAGCATTATCCTTATAATCATGATTTCAATGAAGATAGAAGTAGAAGGAAGGCGAAGGGGGTGATATTGTTTATTAAAAAAGCACGCTTACAGAGGTTTATTCGATTAACCAGCTCTTGTAGTAATCATTGCGTAAAAAGTATTGAACACTATAGGCAGGTATAGAGTCATTAAAATTGATTTCTTTTACCTTAATACATCATATCCTAAAAAATACCGTTCTAAGCAATAATTTAAACTTTGATAATTTGTTCATGTCAGACTTATGTACACATATACCTACATAATCATACTTGGTTAAGGTTTATGATGGTCTAGCTTATAACATTTAAAAAAAGCCTTTTTCTTCTTCAGCAATTGCTATAGTCGCTTCTTTAGTGTTCTATTTAGACTTTATTTGTTTTGTTAAAGACTTAGTGCCTAGAGTATTTGCTTAAAGCTTCCCGTCCTCGCTAGAAAAATGATCCAAGTGGCAATTCCAGCTGACGAGAGCGGATTGGCTGTAAAAAATGTTACAAATTCACGCTGTGAAGCGCTTCTTGAAATAAATTAAAAGCGAAAAAGAATGGAGCACGTATCAATTCGTTTTTCAAACTTTTTTCTTCTTTTTTTTTTTTACATCAAAAAATGGTAAACAAAAACCCACTCTCTCGTGATGAGCCTTTTGACCCATAAACGATAGACTTTTGCATTTTCAGATGAATGACATACTAACTTTCTTTACCTTGATAGGGCATGCGTATTGACATCAAGGCAAGTGAATTTCTCTCAAGATGAACACTAGATATTAACATGCCGCTTCTTCATTTAGCGTAAATTATTATCGCGTTCCGAACGTGTTAAATGTGTTGACTTGCATCCAACTGAGCCTTGGTTATTAACCAGTTTATACAGCGGTGTCGTCCAAATCTACAATTACGAGACACAGGTACCGTTTTAATTCTTCTTCTTATTTTACTGCATGTTAAAACTCACAATATAAAAAAGGCCTTGGTAAAGACGATTGAAGTTTCAGAAACACCAGGTAAACTGACACATCTTTTTTCATTTGCGATTCTTATACGTTTGAATTAGTTCGAGCTGCCAAATTCGTGGCCCGTAAAAACTGGATTATTACTGGCGCGGACGATTCGCAAATCCGTGTATTTAATTACAACACACTGGAAAAAGTCACCACATTCGAAGCACACCCTGATTATATTCGTTGCTTGGCCGTGCACCCTACTCAACCCCTCTTATTATCTGGTTCGGATGATATGACTATTCGACTTTGGGATTGGGAGAAAAATTGGAAGTGTGCTCAGGTAAGAATTTTAAAGTGGCTCACCCTCAAAACGATAAATTAAAAGACCCGAGAAATTAGGTATTCGAAGGACACGCACATTTTGTCATGCATTTGACTTTTAACCCAAAAGACACCAACACGTTTGCATCTGCTGGTTTGGATGGTATGATCAAGGTTTGGTCATTGGGATCTAATGTACCCAATTTTACGTTGGAAGGGCATGAAAAGGGTGTGAATTTCGTTGACTATTACCAAGGTGGCGATAAACCTTACTTGATCTCTTGTGCTGATGACAATTTGGTCAAGATCTGGGATTATCAAAATAAGAATTGCGTACAGACTTTAGAAGGTCATAACCAAAATGTCAACTTTGCTGCCTTTCACCCTAATTTGCCCATCATCCTTTCCGGTTCAGAAGATGGCACTGTGCGTCTTTGGAATTCAGACACATATCGATTGGAAAACACCTTGAATTATGGTCTGGAACGTTCTTGGTGTATGGCTACTCAAAAGGATGGTAATAATGTTGCCCTTGGTTATGATGAGGGTGCTGTTGTCATCAAATTGGGTCGCGAAGAACCTGCAGTCTCTATGGATCTCTCAGGTAAGATTATCTGGGCTAAGCACTCTGAAATTCAGACTGCCAATATCAAAACTGGCATGGATGAACATCTCAAGGATGGTGAACGTCTTGCCTTACCTGTTAAGGACCTTGGTTCATGTGAAGTTTATCCACAAACCTTGCAACATTCTCCCAATGGCCGCTTTGTTGTGGTCTGTGGTGATGGCGAATATATTATATATACTGCTTTAGCCTGGAGAAACAAAAGTTTTGGTTCCGGTCTTGATTTTGTCTGGGCCGATGATTCGAATATTTATGCTGTCCGTGAATCCGCCACCAAAGTGAAGATCTTTAAATCTTTTAAAGAAAGAGCTGGTTTGCTTGGAAAGTTAAATTACAGTGCAGAAGGAATCTACGGAGGTGCTCTTTTGGGTGTAAAAGGTAACGGCTTTTTGAACTTTTATGATTGGGAAAGTGGAGAGATTGTACGTCGTATCGATGTCGATTCAAGAAACGTGTATTGGTCTGACAACGGTGATTTGATTGCTATTGCCTGTGAGGATTCTTTCTACGTGCTGCGATACCATGCTCAAGCCTATTCTCAGTTCTTGGAGAATGGCGGTGATCCTGGAGAGGAAGGTGTAGAAGAGGCCTTTGAGTTTATTACAGAAATTCCCGAGGGTATCAAGACAGGTACTTGGGCTGGCGATTGTTTCATTTACACCAATAATTCAAACCGTATGAATTATTTGGTTGGAACAGAGACTTATACCATCAGTCACTTCGATAAGCCCATGTATTTATTGGGTTACGCGCCTCGTGATAACCGCATTTATATGGCAGATCGTGATGTCAATGTCTACAGCTACAGTTTGTCTTTAACCGTGATTCAATACCAAACAGCCATTTTGCGTGGTGATCTTGAATCCGCTGCTGGTTTACTCGAGTCTATCCCTGCCGACCAAAAGGGCCGTGTTGCGCGCTTTTTGGAATCGCAAGACTTGAAAGAGTTGGCATTGACTGTAACAACGGATACCGACCAACGCTTTGATCTGGCTATCCAATTAGGCAAATTAGATATTGCCTCAGAAATTGCACACCAAGTAGATCAAGAGCTTAAATGGAGAACGTTGGGTGATGTTGCTTTAGCCTCGTGGAAATTCAAGCTGGCTGAATCATGCTTAATCAAGGCAAAAGACCTTAGTGGCCTCCTACTCTTTTACACGGCCAATGGTAACCGTGCGGGTATTCGACAAATTGCAGATACAGCGATGGAGACTGGTAAGAATAACATTGCGTTTTCTTGCTTGTTTCAATTGGGAGCTATGGATGAAGCCATTGACTTACTGATCAAAACGGATCGTATTCCCGAAGCTGCCATGTTGGCAAGAACCTATGCTCCTGATCATATTTCCAAGATTGTTCAGTTATGGAAGGGTGGCCTCGAAAGTAAAAATCGTAAAAAGACTGCTGAGAGTTTAGCAGATCCTGCCGAATATCCTAACCTTTTCCCTGAACTCTCTCAACAAAAGAAATCACTTGTGGATATTGAAGACAAACAAGAAGAGGTAGAGGAAACGCTTGTAGACGCTTCTGAAGAACAAGAGGAAGAAGTAGTAGTAGAAGAAGAGTCTCTTATTTAAATAAAATTATTGATTTAATATTTTTATTTTTTTGAAAAAAAAAATGTTTTTACTCAGCTTAAGATGGCAGCTAAAGCTTGTTCATTAGCTGCATCATAAATATCAGCAAAGACATTGTCATCCACCGCCAGCTCTCCCATGTCACCGCCATTCTTTTCATAGATCCACTCAAACGATAATACTAGCGTTTTTAAGCCTAATAAATAGCCATTATCGGGACTTTTGTTGCGAGGTGGAAAAGTAAACTGGTTGGATCTGAAGCGTACATCATCTGCTGTCACACAGTTTGCAAAATCAATGATCCGAACATCGATTTTCTTCAGACTGTCTGGTGCTCCATCATAAATCATCAATAGAGAAGAAGCATAAAATCGATAATCATGCATTGTCTTGACAATTCTTGCTAAACGTCGCAATTTACGCACAATGACGGGTATATGATATATCTGACAGCCTTGCCCATTGTCCAGATAAGCTTCCAATGTATCACAGAATGTTTCGGGGTTGAGTGTCCGTCCATAATACTTGTCCTGAAACAGGAATTGGTCCTTGTCCCTCTTGTAAACCTATAATTGCTGGGTATAAGTATATATATATATATATATATATATATGTATATATACACTAAAAATATTTAGTTATCCTACCTGCATACCACATACACGCACACCGAGAGTTTTGCTGGTGGATTTTTCACACTTAATGGTCTGACTCCGCATTTTTTCACGCGTGGCATAAACACCATACTGGCGTGTTCCCATTTTTAAATCAAGTACACACGGGTACCTGACACCATCTGTCAAATCTTCAATCAAGATGAATTTCTGAACATTTTCTGTCAAGGTATTTCTGCGCTGCCTCATACGCTGGAGGTCTCTATTATAGATCTGCAGAGACCACGGGTTATCTGAATTGATGGTTGTGTTGGATTGATTTTTCAGACATGAAGAATCGACTTGTAAGACGGGTAAATTGGCTTGAACTAATGGTTTTGGTTCCGGTTGAATATCCAGATCATCCATAGAAAAGATCTCGTCCGAGCCTTGTTTGATATGATGTCTTTGTCGTGGCGAAGAAGAGGTGGAGCTGATGATAGAAGGTCTGCGTGGTTCCAGTGTCATATTGTCAATATTTTCGTATTGATCATCAAAGGTCGAAGTCATGTTTGGTACGGAACGACCACCTTCCACAATAGGATTGTCATCATTAAAGCCTGTTTTTTTCGGTGTGTAACTATGAGCTGTCTCGATAACCTTTTTTCGTCGCCAATCCTCTGCCAGTAATAAACGCTCTTTTAATGCCTGAGGAGAGAACACTTCACGTAGTACTTGTTCTTGGAATTTTCTGGAACGCTGTGTAGACGGCGAACAGGAGTGTCGTCTTCTGATCTGTTGTTGATCGCTACATGCTCGCCAATCGCGTAGCAAGTGTTTGTTTTTTTCAAACAGGACTTCAGGTACAGGTAAGCCTGTGGTATGTGAAGGACGATAGGTGACATTCAAAACTCCCATGTATTGCGATGTAAACGGTAAAAGTTCATGATGGTGAGCATCCATGTCTTCATAAAACTCTTGCTCTCTGGCTGATACAGGTTTACAAATCGCTCGTTTCGAAAACCGAAAAAAAGACGCGTGCCCACCTACTTGGTTATTGAACGGTAGTAAAGGTAAAGAGGTTGTAATCTTGGTCGGGTCAAAGTAATGTGATTTATGCTCGTCGCCCGAGCACTCGTCGTTTTCTGAACTGCTTTCATAAAACCCTGACTCTTCTTCCTCATGGTCTTCAATGTCAGAAATGTGACATTCTTTAGCTTGCATTATTATTATTATTATTTGGTTGAGTAAAAGAAAGAAAAAATAAAATTAAATGGGAAAAAATAAAATGGAAAAAACATATACGGAAAAAAAAAATGCATATTATTGATTGGACATATCAACTCAGCAAGCATGCTCATTCTTTACAATTGGCATCTCCCTTCTTTTAAACGCACGTCAATCAATTATGAGAAGCACGTGACAGTGTAGGCTTTTATTTTTGTCATAGGGGTATATGCATTTCAAAGATTCCACAAGAGAATCAAAAGAACAATGTAAGTAGCCATTGTAACGATGGTCGTCAAGATAACCCAGTCGCCACTCGTCTTGTATGGAATAGATTGGTCAAATACATCAAAGGAGGTACGTCTTCTCCATAACGCAATGGCCAACATGGCCAGCCCAAATACAAAGAAGGTAATGCCAATTTTATAAAACTCTCGAGTAAACACTTTCAATATTAATAAGCCTGACGAAAAGGCTGCTAAGGCTGTTCTCCAGTATGCTCCTTCGAATGTTCTCTGGTGCGCTTTTATTTTGTTTTATTGTTGTATGGTTAGTACAAACGTATTATGTACAACTAAATGACAAAGTACCTCTCAAGTCTTGCAGTTCGGGCAGTGTAAATAGTGCTGATTCTCTACGGTGTCCTCGAATTAATTTTTCCTTCTTGTTGGTCATTATAAATAAGTTGCAAAAAAAAAAAAAAAAAAAAAAAAGAAAAAAGAACAAAGAGAACCTTTAGAAAGCAACCCTCTCATAAGAATTTAGCGGTCACGTTTACGCCTAATGGGCATAATTGATAGATGTTTCGGCCCCACCATATGAAGTTTACCTACTATGAAATACTCTTACAGTAAATACTTATCCATGTACTAAAAATCATCTCTCTAGACCTTAAAGCTCCAAGACATAAGGAATAAACTTTTGATACTCAGTAATTTTATAATTATCATTCGCAAGAAACAGGAAAGGAAGCTGATGGATAATTGACTAAGACAAAGATTTCAGAAGCATAAATGAAGCAAGGTGGCTCACAACCATGCTACCTTGCATTAATCACTAATGCATTTCTATATTGCATGTTTTTTATATTGAAAACGCATCTTTGATGACCGCTTTTAATACAACTGGACGCCTTCTAAAAACATTATTATCTTTTGAAACCAGTGCGATGGATACTTCTAGCAGAATAGTCGACTTATATTCCTTCTAGCGAAGTATTTGATGGATGCTGCACAACTTACTTTAGCTTACCTTTTTTTTTTCAAGGCAGTCTCCTCAGTTACACTTATAATACGAGAACGTTTAGCATTAGCCTTTAAAGTCTCTTCACTAACATCTTGGACAATATCTAGTCTACCTTGTCTTCAAAGTATGTAGTAACGTAGTTTCAGTTTCTTCGAAGAGGGCTTCTTGAGTAGGTTTCATTTTACAATTGACAACGAATGAAAAAAAGTGCAATATTCCTTTGAGGATTGAATGTTGTCCAGCTCATTGGTTTTCGGTGCTTGAAAAATACCACGGCACAAGAAAACCCTTTGCACTCTTTTTCTTACGTGGAATGATGTTTTTCTCTCCCCCTTTTCTTTTCTAATATATATTTTTATTTTTGGAGAAAAAGATGGTTAAGGAATTAGCTCGTTCAAAAGAGAATATTTTTTTATTTGTACCTAACCTCATTGGTAAGCTTTGCAATGTAGATGATTATCATCTTGCTAATAACTATTTTCTTTATAGGTTATACGCGAATTATCTTGGCTGCCTTGTCGCTATACTATATGCCTTGGCACCCAAAAGTGTGTGTAAGTCTGTATTGTATCTCTTGCTTGTTAGACGCTGTTGATGGCAATGCCGCTAGATATTATAATCAATGTAAGTTACTTCGTATTAAGATAAACCAATGCTAAAATGGAATCTTTTTCTTTTTTTAGGCAGTAAATTCGGTGCTGTTTTGGATATGGTGACAGATAGGTAATGGAGAGAAAAATATATGGGGAAAGAGAGAGTCATACTTACTGATTGTCTGCAGATGTACTACAACCTGTCTCTTGTGTTTCCTTTCACTCAAGTACCCCGAATGGACTATTCTCTTTCAATTCCTTATTTCACTCGATTTCAGTTCTCATTATATGCACATGTACAGGTAAAGGAATTATTTTAAAAGAAGTAAAGTGAATTTATTCCTAACACATACAAAAGTTCCATGATCTCGGGATCATCTAGTCACAAGAAGATTAGCGAGAAACAAAGCTGGTATCTTCGTATCTACTACACCAACAATGTAAGTTTCTATGGAATATCACAATCAAAATCATCCAATTAACTAGAGTCATAGATTGTATTATTCATCATGTGTGGTGGTAATGAGCTTTTCTTTGTTGCCCTTTACGTAATGAAATTTACAGATCCATTAAATTGTAAGTGTTTAATTAATCAGTCATTCATCACGGACCCACATATTAACCCTTTATATTCTTAGTGCTCGGATGGATTGCTTTATCAGTGACAGGTGTTATCTGCTTTGCTAAACAATTTATCAACGTTGTCCAAATTGTCAATGCCAGTAAAACTTTGGCTGCAATCGATCAACAAGACAGAGCTGCTTTAAAATCAAATTAAAACAAAACAAAAAAAAATTATAAACTATTGTATGTACACCCAAAAAAATAAAAAGTTATATTTTAAAATCATGAAACGTGATAATGAGCGGACTTTTTTTCTCCTGTGAACCACTGAAAAAAAAAATATTACCCAATTTCCCGCGTTCCACTTAAAAAGCCCTGCACCACGGCCTGTCACATGCCACAAACTGGTACAATATCATCATAAATGATATGACATAGGCATGTCACTGTATTATTTCCTTGTACCTGTCAATTTTATTTGAGCTATCAAGAATTCATTCTTTGCTACCTGGGTTGTAAGGCTGACTGGCTGTGGTCAAACGTGTGCGGCTAGAAGCGAGCTTAAAAACTATTTGTACGTGTGCTTTGCTGCTAGATTTTGGTTTTTATACTATGTACTCTCTTAGTGAAATGCACTTGCAGTGAGTTGCAGTCATCAGCTACATGTATGAGGGAAAAAATAGGGTGTGGAGTAGAGTCACCATATTAAATCTTTAGAATCAGAGTCGATGTCGACACCTTTAAAAAATCAAGGGGTGAATTGGTTAACAAGGAATCATCTCAGTTCAAAAGCAAGTCTTTCAGCAAGACAACTATCGGCGATAAAGTTGACTGCCGGGTGCTTACCAAGGATGCTAGCAACAATAAAATTGATTTTTCAAACAAAGCATCTTAAATTTAGGCAATTCTGTACTTTACATCATTTGAAAGAGCACTTCATTTTGCATAATTTCATAAACAAATATTGTATAAAGATCGTTCACTGAGCTGGTATTACGGGAATTTGCCAGAGACGATAATATCAAGTGATCATCGAAAAATCTTGAGGGAAAGAAAAATCATTGCAGATCACTTCTACATCAGCTTGTAACTCAAAAAAAAAAAACGTGCCAAGAGAGATATTTCTGGTGTAGTCATTCAAATTGCTGAAACTGAAGGTCAGATTAAGAAGGTCAAGCTCGTTGACAAGGGGGTATACATAGCGGCTAAGCTGGGTTCTCTTCGTCCATTAGAGTTGGACAAAGCCCGAACGTTGTGTGAACGTTTGCTCACTATCAAGGTATTATGTTTGTAATATAAGCTTAAGGCAAAATAATTGGTCCCTTAATTTTTTATTTACTCTAAAGGAATCTGAAATATTTGTCTGATTGTCAGAAAACTATCCCGTACAATTTACTGGCCACAACCAATAATATGGGCGTAAAGCAGAACAATAATTGCTCACATGTCACAAGGACGACAATAAGAAGTTACATCTATTTACGGTCTGATCACAGCTTTTTAAGAAGTAAGGACAGATATCTGGCCTATAAATGCTCAGTATTTAGTCAACTAAAAGGGACGTTAAGGACACCATCAGTTGTGTAGACTATTGCAAGAAAAAACTGAGTATACTATTGTGCTTCATGACCTCTGCTATGCTTTGTCTGCTGAAAATTATTTGGTATGTGGGATGTTTATTATGTTAATTATGCTTATTATGCTTATCTATATGCTTATTATGCTTATCATGCTTCCTATATTTTTTAAAGTTTTAAGAAACGAAGTTTGCGAAAACTACCGGCGTCAAAAAAATGTTGGTTTCTAATTTGAGACGTATATAAACACACAGGTTGACGATGATCTTCAAAGCAGACGAAGCAAAAGGATTAGGTCGAGAGAGGTTTGTACAAATTAAGGAAGGTGGCTGGAGATGTGCAGTACTAACATATATTACACAAGGTTTTCCCTCTGAAGGGGGTAAAATACTCTCCGGATTCGACAAATTGACAGCCTCCATGATCAAATTGAAGGCTCATGATGTTTATATGGGCCATAAATATTTCGATCTTGATAGCATAAGCAAGGCGACAGTAAGGTAAGGGCCTACAACCTTCTTGGCTTGTATGGAAGTTTAACACGGAATGTAGCAATGGGTTCAATTCTATTTTGGACCTGACTGATGACCGGATCACTCGAACTCGCAAAAATCCATACTTACTCAAGCACAATGGGACCAGCTGCATGCCTTGTATGACAAAAGGTTGCACTGGAAACCCATAAGCCAAGACTTGACAGCAGAGCTAAAGGAAATAGAATATGTAAGCTAAAATAATACATCTTTGATAATAATTAACACTTGATGTTCACAAATAGCTGGCAAAGCATAACATCAAGGAAATTTATCGACTCTCTCTGGCCAAGCAAAGCAAGTGTAGAGTGCATCTTCTTTTAGGTGGTACCTAAAAAAAATTTTAAGCAGAGACAAATATTTATATGGGTCAAGCACATTTTCTTATAATAAATATCCCATCTGAAAAGTTAGAATTGTTTCTGATGTTGATTATAATGAGAATCCACATTTATTTAAAAAAAAACATAGTAGATTCTGGATTCAACATTTTATTTTTGGAGAAAATGTCACAACCTGGCCAAAAACGTTTTTAGACCAATAATAACCTGCCGCTAATATAATTAACCGAAATCAGATATTAAAATAATCGACTGTTTGTGCTCAAGGATTCAGAAACCGCGCACAGGCTATTTAGTATTAAGCAATGGCTTGAAACAACTTTAACCTTTTTTGTGTACTAAGTAGAACTATTTGAGCTTTAAATTATACATTAAAACAAATATTCTTAAGATCTGTGACCCTTTTCCAAGTCAATTTATGTATCAAAAGGCTTGAAATATTGATCCGAAGTTGTTTCGAGACAGCAGCCGGAGGTCTAAAGTCAGCATCTGTAAAAAAGAAAACATTCTTTTGTACTAAGTAGAATTAGTTTTAATTTAAGACATGCTTTATAAAGATAGTTATTAACATACCTGATTTATTTTCAAATTATTTTTTACATCAAAGACTTGAAATATCTACGAAAAACTTATTAGCAACAAGCAGTCGGAGGGCGAGCCGAATATTATCAACCTTAATAAAAAAATCTCAAAAATCTCTGCCTTTGAATGTATTTTTTTTTAATGTCACTTCAAAAATGTCACAAAACACGTTAGAAACTACTCAATAGAAGATGCACTGTACTAAAATCGGACTATTTAACATACAAAATTGAATTTAAAATTATTACATCGATCCTTGATTGACAGGTACATAATATCATAACACTCATAGAAAATAGGAACAACTCAGGGTTACTAGATATCCCCATTTCGAGTAATAGATTAATTACACTGATAAGACTCACCAGCCAATAATACCAAGTGAACACAAACTAGCCCATAATTTTACCGACGCTTTAAATAACTATAAATACGCCCTTTTCTTTGACATATGAGGGATTCACTTTTGTTAAGAATAAAAAGCCTACAAGCAATATTAATCTTATCCTTACTGTTTTTTTATCTTTTATTTTTATGTCAAACAACTCGTTTTTCCACAGCAAGTATGCTTTTGATGAGGAGGAGTCAAAATCTAATGATCCAATATGATATTTTGAATAATTTTGAGCATGTTTTTGGCTTGAAAGGACGCCCGTAGTTACACCACCTTTTTCTTCTTTTGTTGGTCCTTTTGACTTCAGGTCCCTATATTTTTCTGACTGCTTTTCTGTCCTTTTCTTATAAAAAGACCTCAAAAATAATCAATAAGGTCTTTAGTTTGTTCTTTACTATAATTGTACGAAAGCCCTTCTTATAAATCAGCACTGAATATTCTTACCAGTTGTATTTTACTATACTCCTTCGAAGACACAGATAACTGATTCGTCGTAGCATTTCCCTTTTATATCTTTATATTTTACTTATCTTAGTTGACAACTTATAGTCTGGTGCTCACTCTTTAAGAAATTTTATCTTATTCTTTATCTTTATTTCACATTACCGCTTTTCACTTAAACAAGCCAGTAACAATGTTGAAACAGCAAGAAAAATTGTAAGTTTTCTTTTTCTCTCCCCTTATTTTTTTCTCTCATCCCCCCTTTCCATTTTTTGATTTACTTGCTTACCTGTTTATTGATTGCATTCTTTCTAGTTTATCCACACTTCATACTGACCCCGGCATTTTGTCGTACGCGAACAAAAGCAAGTCCACCGAGGAGGACTATGTTGTTAAGGTTTGGGGATCGATAATCACATCGTTGTTTGACAGTCCACAACTTACGACTAAATGGTAACTATAAAAAACATAATGCGTATTTACTTTCACTCACAAATTATATAAGGGGTGAATCTGTGAACAAGGAGTCATCCCAATCTAAAAGCAAGTCTTCCGGTGAAAAATCAATTGGCGATAAAGTCGATTGTCGGATACTCACCAAGGATGCCAGCCACAATGAAACTGATGTTTCAAACATCGAATTTTCCAGGGACCATAATACCAAGAAATTTTTCAGTGACCATTGCAAACTTTTGAGGGAGGAAAAAACAATTATCGACCACTTTCACAACAGCCCATACATCAAAAGACGAAACAAGAAAAATGTTGCTGGCACAGTCCTTCAAATTGCTAGAATTGAAGGCCAGATGAAAAAAATCAAGCTCGTTGGTAATGGGTTGTATGTGGCAACCAAATTGGGTTCTCTTCGTCAGGTTTTATCTTATTTTAATAAGGTTCATTTTTTTTCTGTCTCGTATTTTATACTTGTGTTAATTGACTATTTCAAGAAGGACAAATATTCGTCATTTACGCGTACCAGTTGGTTCCTCCCCACTAAGAGCAGAAAAGATTTACGACGGAAAGTTTCCGGATGGTTTATTTACATTTTTGATAATAATAAAATAATTGTCACATCACATTAACGAAGGATATTCAAGTATCACACATTACTCCGCTTGTTTTTACTGCTGCTCACAGGATGATGCCCTATGGCGAGTAAATCCTAATGTCAGATAAAGTACTGCAATCTGATGGGTCGGAAAAGTAGCTAGAATATTAACTTTACGACATGAATCACAACTGTGGCAAGCATACATGACTCGTTTTCGCTTATACACTTTGAGAAAATTTAGAGAACCCCAGCAATGTTAGTGAATTTCCTTTTTAGAAAGAAGTAATGGCTGCTTGATCAATAAATTGTAACTAGAGCTTTATTGGGACATCAGATATTAATTGACATAGATACCCAATCTCCCTTTCTATTGGGCTATCTTATATAGAAAATGTCTGTCTTAAGGATATGCAATATATATCCCGGACATGATATCTTGAAGAGTTTAATTATGTAAAAAATGATTCCCACAAATTACATCTTGTGATTGTTTTGGTGGTACAGAAGCTAGCAAGAAGCCGGTATGGAATCTTCGATATCAGCTTCAAAACGCGTCTTACCGAGTGTTGAGTTACCTGTTTTTCTAATGGAGGGCATTATATGGCCATTGCTTACCGCACATAATAACTTATATGATTATTTTCTGTCGTTACTAACGTATCATAAAGCTATCTTAAAACTGGAATTTACCAGATACGAAGTGGTAGCCGGATCAAAACATTTGGATTTGATTACCTTAGTTATATGTACTAATGACCGTTTATAGCAACCTGTATTTTATTTTTATTAATAGAATTTAGTCGTTAGGAAATAGAGGGCATTATTTTGCTTCATTTCATGTCAGTTTTGAAATGTCTCAAACAATAGTCAGTCATGATAAAAAGTAACCTTAGCAATTGCCTTGTCTTGAATCTATTGCGGGATCGTTGCCACCATCTTTTTAAAAAAATTTCATTAAAAAAAAAGATTTCGGGTGTCTCAAATGTGGAACCCTTTAAAAAGAAGAGGAAGAAAAAAAAATGCACGCATAAAATTCTTCCAAGTCTAGGTAAAATACGGTATAGTACCAAACTAGGCTGTTAATAATTAGGATCAGGAAATAGTGTGAGCTGAAATGACATATCTTAAGGGAATTAAACAAATGAAGGGATGAATTCAAAAAGTGAGCGGCCAATGGAATTTGTTTTTTATTTTAAAAAAAAGTTCTTTGTTAAATCACGTTTTTTCTCTTCTTCTTCTTCTTCTTCCTTTCTTTTTCACATCTAGCAATGAGTAGAAAAAATTGCCCCACAACATTCGAAGAAGATGCTGATAGCTCCGAGGTTTTAGAAGACGATAACCGTAGTATTATTATGGGTCTCATTGCACAATTGAGAAAAGGTACTGATCTCTCTCGTATTACCTTACCTACCTTTGTTCTGGAACCAAGAAGTTTACTTGAAAAATTCACTGATTTTATGAGCCATCCCGAATTGGTTGTCAAGTATGCAAACATAAACAAGTTGAATTCTCTAAAGATAAACATTATATATTAAACTAATATTATAGAGCCTCTAAGACGATCGATCCTGTGCAACGATTCGTGGAAGTTTGTCGATTCTTTCTTTCAGGTTGGCACATTAAGCCAAAGGTAATTTTCAAAAGTTTTTTTTTTTTTTTGACACCTACTTACATGCATGATTAGGGTGTAAAGAAACCTTACAATCCCATTCTTGGTGAGTTTTTTCGCTGTGAATACCGACTTAAGGATGGCACAAAAGCCATGTATATATCTGAGCAGGTTTCCCACCACCCTCCTGTTACAGCATACTTTTATGCGTTACCAGAATTAGGTATATTTGTTACTGGTGAAGCCCATCCTAAGGCAAAGTTTTTGGGAAATAGTGCCGCAACAGTGATGAAGGGATATACACGAATTACTTTTAGTGAATTAGGGAACGAGACTTACGAAATTACAAACCCCAACGTTTATGCCCGTGGCATTTTATGTAAGCTTTTGTCTGGTTATTACTGAATTACTTCTAATGCCTTTTTAAAAAGTTGGAAAAATGACTATGGAAATGGGAGATCAGTCTACTATCAGATGTGATTCGCTTGATCTTATTTGCGAGCTGGAATTTAAAACAAAGGTAAGGGTTTCAACAACCGAAATTTTGAAAAAAGGTCCAAGTTTAACACGCAATAGGGATACTTCTCGGGAGAATACCACTCTGTATCCGGCAAAATTAAGAGGCAATCTACAGGAGAGGTTCTTTATGAAATTTCTGGTGTATGGACACAAGAGTTATTTATCAAGGGAAAGGTAGGTTTATATTATGAAATACTTTTATAATTGATGACTAAATCCTCTTCGCGAATCTATTTAGTCTTCATCCAAGGAATCTTTTTTTAATGTCGCAAAAAACCCTGTAATTCCAAAGCTTGTTGAATCTTTAGATAACCAAGAATGGAATGAATCTAGAAAGTAAATGATTCACTCTTAAAAAGCAAGCAAATTCAATTAACCCCCGCTACTTTATTCCATTAATAGACTTTGGTCAAAAGTAACCGCGGGATTAGCTTCCAACGATATGGACTATGCTACCGATGAGAAAAGTTTCATTGAAAATAGGCAACGTGAAGAAACAGCCATCCGTCAAAAAGAGGGTGTCGAGTGGAAACCTCGCTTTTTCGTAATCAACAAAAAGGACGAATACGAATTTAAGGGTGCTTCTGGGTAAGATTTAGCATAAAAATCACAAACTGATTTCATAATTAACACAATTTATTTAGTATTGATTACAAGAACCTCTCTAAAACAAAAGCACATCTCGAAAAGCATATGTTTTCTCATGCTACTTCTTTTCCAAAAGAAGCCCATACTCATGAACAAGGTCAGAGAATACTCATTACCAAATATAAACCTATTGCTGCTTAAACTTTCTTTTTTTTTTTTATTACTTTTATTATTCTGCAAATTATTATTTATCGAAATTAGATCCTAATGAAACAAGAAACTCTAATAAACAGTAGGCCAACTCGACACAAAACAATATACATTCACATAACATTTGTTTCTGGAACGCACAATTTCTTTTGATGAACTTTTTCATACCCCACGCCGTCTTTCCCTTTCATTTTTTTTAACTATTCGCAGATCCAATTATTAATGGGTGTGTATTCCTACGACCTAAATAAATGAAATTCAGTTTACGAATAGCATTGAAACATCAGATATACTATAGATCTATTATAAAAGAACATATTGGTAAATGATTATTATAAAACAATATACGTCGGACACGAGGTACCTATAAAAAAAGAAGAGGTCTTCATTTTGCCGAAAAGTAATAAGCGATAATCTGAATCACGAGAGTTCTTTGTAACATGACCAACATTGATATCATACCTATGTACCACAGTAAAATAAATAGCTACAACGTATTTTTAATCTAAATTTCTTAGATAACTGGGAGACATAAGCATCAATTCATTTTAAAACTAATTTGATAATTTTGTATTCCTGTATTTTTTCATTAATATCAGAAACTTGTTTGCTATCATATTTGATAGCCAGGTTTTATTTAATTATTAGAGGATTGTCTTTAACACCAAACAAGTTACCCGTTCACCTTGGGGTGTAATAATATCAGCATGGACAGTATAGTTGCCCTAATTTACATAACATGGATTAGTAAATTTAAAATTTTGTCTTTAAAATACCACTTACATCAGCTATTAATTATGATATATATAAAAGGAACAGTTAAATCTTTGGGCTTGAATGGAAAAATTGTTTTGCCATGTTACTTACGAAGATCTTCGGAAATCCCAACTTCTTTTGTAAGATCATATCTTCCGGGCTCCAGTGGGCAATCACCAACTGATTTCAAAGTGTCTTCACAAAGATTTATTTTTTTATGTATCACCGGAACGGAATTGAAAGAGGCTATCAAGTTAATGCGTGTACCTTTAGGTAATCTCTCTTTTAAATATCCTCCGTATTCAATGAAAAGCTTTTGTCCTTTCACGGGAGGATTTGGATTGAAATGGACGTAACTAATGCTATGAAATAATGACCCTGTTGTATTTAATAAATCGTGTCATTTGATATAAAGATATGCGAATACTACTTGAATGATCCATGGTGTATATCGCATGGATGGAGGGAAGCTTTGGGATGCTTATTAGTCAATCTGTTTGTTTGGGCCACAACGAAGGAAGTAATACATAAAACGAAAAAAAATAAAATTGTTGAGATGAAGTGTTGCGATCTCATTTGTACAAACTAATAGAATAGTGGTGGAAAAGTGATATACCTTAAATAGTTAAATAAATTACAGATACTTTTATTACAAATGTTTAGATGTTTGATCTTATTAGTATTTTATGTTGGACCAAAAATGTTGATCGCAGAAAATTGAAATTTAAGCATGACAAGTATTGACTACTTAAACATATGACGGTGTTCAATCTCCACCTGTCATAACTGTCTTCTCATGCTGCACTTCTTTTGTAACAACATATATTTTCTCTTGCTTTGGTTCACATGTCTTTGTTTTTATTCCCTCTTCAATATCTTTGGGGGGAACTTCATCATCTTCAATGGTATGCTTGATAATCTTTTTCGGATCAAAATTGTCAAATTCTTTTTCGAGCTCTTTATAACCGGCAAGACGATATATAATAGCACTCACTATATAGGTGAGTATAAATGCACCGATAATGATGATTCCAATATATTCAAAACTATCTGCAAGAAAGTACCAAAATCTCCACCAACCATTGTTTAATTCTAGCTGTTCACCGATCAAAGCAAAAAGTTCAATAAGCGCTACAACAATAGCTACGACGACACTGATAGATGTGATTGTCAAGTTATAAAACAATTTTCGAACGGGATTTATATATGCCCAAGTATACGTAAACAGCATTAAAATACTATCCAATGAATCAATTAGTGCCATACCTATTAAAAGTGACATGTCAGGTAAATTTGTTTAGAGATCAGGCCAACGTTACCTACCAGAAGTAAACAGGAGCGGAAGTAGAATAATAAGCCACATAGACATGCCTTGTGCACCTTGAACCGCTGTGATACCTAAGAGTGTAACTTCAGAAGCAGTATCAAAACCAAGACCGAATAGAAAACCAAGAGGATACATCTTCCAGGATGCGTTGACAAATCGAAAAACAGGTCGGAAAAAGCGCCCCATTATACCTCTGTTACTCAAATATTCTTCGATGTCAACTTCAGTATACACACCGTCTTTTTTGACTTTACGCATTGTTTTTATAACACCAATCATACATATCAGATTTAAAATAGCAATTATAGTCAAGAAAGTAATTGATACAGATGTTCCTACGAGGCCCCCATAATATGAAAAGTTGTCAATATTATTCGCCACTGCGTTAGCTGTTGCTGCGACAATAATTGATGTGATCAGAACTACTGTAGAATGCCCCAAAGAGAAAAATAACCCGACGCAAACAGGATGTTGGTTATTATTTAAAAGTTTTCGAGTAACATTGTCAATGGCAGATATATGATCTGTAAATATAAAACGATGAGATAACCGTCATAATTTAGTTGAAGTCCTTGCTTTACCTGCATCAACTGCGTGACGAAGACCAAGCGTATAAGCAAGCGCTCCAGTACCAATCATCGAAGGGTATGGCTTAAAAACACATATAGCTACAACCCACACCATTATATTAACCACAACTAAACCTGATAAGAGTAAAAGAACTTTTGGACGAACTTTATGCGGATCAGGACCAAAGAAGATTTTGTACGTAAAAGAATTTACTGACATAAACTTCATTGCAAATACTTCAAGCCCTCCGGGTTTACGATCTATAGATGAATTTGCATTCATCTTTTAGGTGTATATAATTTAGATAAAAAGGAGATATGGCGAGCAACCGATGTAAAGACTATTTATTCCAATCTCTCAATTACATCGGTGCTACTTTTCGTATGCCGATTCATTTCATCAACGCGGAATGAAACAGGTCACGTATTTAGTGACTGTTTTGAAGGTTATCTATCATGGTAATACCAGATTAAAGTTAACCCATTAGATGTTTATACTTCTATGCATACATGCTCTTTGTATGATTCTACTACCATATATGGCTACAGTATATTAATGATTGTGAATCCCAGGTATATTTCAGATACAGTTGGAATATAATTTAATCATTTTCTGGAATTCGGATACTGTAAATGTCGCTCAATCCTATCTCACCTGTAATATCTCAGCTGCAGTTGCTCTCTCGTGAGATTCATATCTTGTGATTTATTTATTTTTCAATCAACGAGACTGTGTATGCAATTGATTTAATTTACCGTGTTCAGTAACTGTATTTCTCGTTAGTACAATTTAGATTCAGCTTCCTCAACTCAGCAATCCTGTTACAAGTTACTGGTGCGGTAAAGTAAACATTGACATGATAGCTCTAATATAAATAATTTCGTGCTGCTTGATCTATTAATAATTAGTTTTTCTGACTCTTTGGTATATCTAGTAGTCAAGTATAGACCTAATAACAAGGTATTCAATTGTCTGGGATTTTTCGTAATTCTCATCCTCAACATTATTTTTTTTTTTTTTTTTTTTTTTTGTAGATTTGATTTAAACTACGGCGTGTTCCAAGACTTCCAAACATTTTCTGTATTTTTTTTCAACGTGTAGAGGTTTCATATTATTATAATCAGATTATCAGTTTCAAGGGGCATACCTTGTGTATATCACGATGAAAACTATGGGTTCATTCAGCATCGATTTTATTATTTCTTTATATTTTAGATATTCTGTATCAAGTTCATTCGGTCTTCTAAATTATCATCAAGAATTAGAAAGAGATGCAATTACAAACTTTTTCATCTACTAGCGCACTTTTGTTGAAACATATGATTTCATTATCCTCATGAAAAAAACACGTATATACATAGTATATTTACCAACACCTAATGGGTAGTTTCCGTCGACCCTTATAATATAAGTTGAGCCGGCTCTTGGAAGTCTTAAATCCAAAGAAATTAAAGACGGTGGACATTTGTGTCAAGAAGTACTCGCGGTAATAAATGTAATCAGCAAGATATAATGCTTTCGGAGAAGTAATCCTGGTTCGTGTATCTGTATGCCATATGTGGTCTCCAACATTTCTACTTTATTTGATATATTGAGTAGAGTCATTAATGACAATCTATTATGCTGCATCTTGCTATCACATGATGTTTAGGGTCTATACCAATAGCATCAGTAAATACCGGGATTCAGAAGTATAAGTTGGCGTGTTGTTCTTGGCTTCGTCCTTACACTATAGTCTTCTTCCGCGAGGAAAATTGGCAGTTTTTAACTAGTCTCTACACTTATAATTGATAGCCTCTAAATGTTGAAAGTGACAAATAATCTTTGGCATTATCCCCCATTCCCCCAAGAAAAAAGGAAAGGAAAAAAATGTCACGAGAAATCTATAATACCTATGACGTTCTTTATGCCCCACCTCCATTTCTATCTTCATTAGCAATATTTTAAAGTCTTACTGCTTATAATTTATGTTGGTATTTATCAGCTTATACCAAATGAATAATGGCACAAGAAAATCAGGTTCCCTTTCATATGTATACACTTATGTAAAAGTAGGGTATTTAAGCTTGAATGTATAAACCTATGCTACTCGTTCTTGTGACAGGGTTTAATACGATATATATGTTAATACTTACTTAACATCAAACTAATATACGTTGGCTACTTTCTTCACAGTTTTAATTATGTAGTATTTGGTCTCGGGATTCGTGGGATTAACAAAAAAAAAATGCCTTGCGTAGGAAAAATAGAGATTACTTTCTTGCTTTTTAATTTTTAATACAGGAGTTTATTAACTATGAAAGCTATTTTGAAATATGCTTTTGGACAAAGGTGGCTGAGTCCAAGGAAAATCTATCACCAATTCGGAATTACCGGCAGAATACGTGGCAGGCGAATTGCTAGGAGTGCGATATATACTAGGGTCGTTTTGCTCATGTTGAATAACATTGTTGTAAAAGGAAAACATATCTAAATAATTGGTTTCAAGCGACCCGGATAGGTTGTGTTGCTGGGGTGAAGAACTATTACTTGTCATTGTTAAACTTTGATTTGTTGGGGACGGCATTAGATTAAAACCATAGTTGTCTATTTTAGTAAACGAGTAATCGTTAATTATATTAGCGTTGGTGTTATTGCAAGCCATGGAGCTGGATGGATTGAGATGATATGGGGGCGACACAGCGAGTCTAGAAGAAATCGTATTCTGAGATGAACAGATCGCGATTGGCGGCGGCGGCGGTGGTGGTGTAACACTGTTCTCTGTTTGATTGCATTTGTTATGCTTAGGTAACACTGACGAATTTTGGGGGTAAACTCCATCCGAGCTTCCTACATTATCTGTAACAGAGCTAATTCTGTTTACATTTCGACTTTTCATCATTTTCTTGCTTGTTTTATCTTGGCTCTGTTGACTGTGGATGCGTTTGTAAGGGCCTCTTTTAACACCTTTTTTACGTTCTTTCCTTATAGAGTCTTGGCATGTTTCTGTTAAGTTATATTTTATACATCTTTGACAGGGTCTTCCATCGTCACATTTTTTACAGGCTTTCTGACAATTGACTTTTTATAAAGGAAACTTCGGTTAACCACTAAAATTAGAACCAATAACCATTTTTCTACTTTACCACATGCGTTCTTTACTTGTCGACGTTTGGATTTTGTGAGTTCATTAAATTGCATGATTGATGTAGGCTTGTAACTATTTGCGGTATCGTCTGTCGACATGTTGCTATGATACGATCCCGTGTCCAAACTATGATATTTCTGCTGAAGTAAAAGCTGCATATTATTATCAGCTAAACAATCTCTATAAGAATCCATAATTTTTTCCTTTTTTCAAAATATAAAAGCGAAGGAAAACGAAAAAAAAAAGGGGGATCTTTCACATTTTGTTTTGTTTAAAAAGAGGTGATTATTTGTAGCCAATTATAGCTCGGGATGACGTACATATTATAACATAAAGACAAATGGAATAATTATAATGGTGTAAGATGTTATTTCATGTTATTTTATTTAGTTATTGTACATTTACAGAAATACTTCAATATATGCAATGAAACGGCTGCATATCGAAATGATACAAGCGATTAATAAAGGCCTGTCGTGGCGTTTTTTCTTTTTACGCTTTTGTCTGTAAATTTGTTACACGAACGTCGTCATCCTTATGATCAAAGCAAGACACTGATTATTACTTTGATAATCTCTTGTTCCAGAAGTACTAAAGCAAGTAATGCAGTCATACAGAAACTGCTGATCGTGAGTATTGTCTCCATTTAGTAATTTAGCTAGCACTAGTTATCGTTATATTTACAATAATAAACAGACGTAATCTGATGGGATTTCTTAACTGAAATCTTCAACATAAAAAGAATGAAATCCCAGCTAATATTTTCCTCGTAGCATCAACATCGTTGGAAATAGGGACGATTGCACCATTTTATGATTATGGTCTGACTAAGAAAGTAAACAAAAAAGCACTGTTTTCACTTCGGTTGGGCACATAAATGTTTTTGAACCACGTGTTTTAGATACCATAAATTCTGGCCAATTAAATTTTGAGTTTAAATGGAAAGTGTACCTTTTTGGGCACTTGTTCTTTTTTCAGTAATGACTGGGCCTGGCAAAAATCCAATGGCGATGAATTGCTTTTTTCATAGAAAACCACCTATAAAAACAAAAACAAAATCGGTCTTACGATCTTTTTTGATAAAGTAGTCATCATATTTCACGTCAACGAAAATTGTAGGCTAACGGCCAGGGCTCGTCATCAAACTAATTTATCTGGAAGCCTGAAAAATCTGGACGTTAGCTATGCTGGATACTTGACGAGCAAAGCTTAAGGAATTTTTACTTTTTCTCCATTCATTTCATCACTATGATGTCATGAAAGAGTCCTGTAATTACCTGGGAAGTGCGATATAACTAATGTTACTTACAAGGCTATAAAACCTTGCATTGCTGATAAGTTGTTCTCTCAAGGAAAGTTCAAATAATTGACCACTGTTGAGAAGATGGGATTTTTTGGATTGAAACGCTCATGTTGACGTTATGATAGAGTGAAATTTTATATCACGCCAACAGTCTTATTTACATCAGTAATAATCTTCCAACTGATTTGTAAAACCGCAAGATGGCGATAAGCATTACACGCATAATTTACATAATATATATGTTGCTACAAGTCAGGAATGGCGGAACGCACTGCCCAAACTTGGGCAAAAAGACTTAAGGAAGATCCGAGGTAAAACATTTTTGAGAAAGATACGAACAAAGTTAATCAGCCTAATTCTCAACTTCTTGCGGAGCAACATCATCCTCTGTCTGTCTACTGTTACCAAGCTCTTCGCCTAGGCTTTTTTTTATTGCATCTTGCTGCTGAAGTATTTCAATTGCTTCTTATTTCAGTAAACTTCCTACAACAGAGACATTATACTTTCTTTTGAGGGAGATTGATTTGATGTCAGTTGAATATTCTCCCCTTAATTGATTTAGTAATTCGTCTTTCTTTGATAATTGTTTTACAAGAGCTTTTACTCTTGAGGAAATGAGCTTGTGATGAGCGAGTTGAACTCGAATAACATCTAAATCCTCTGAA
This sequence comes from Mucor mucedo, assembly GCF_025094135.1. NCBI lineage: Eukaryota > Fungi > Mucoromycota > Mucoromycetes > Mucorales > Mucoraceae > Mucor > Mucor mucedo. The sequence continues at coordinate 300,711 of NW_026252303.1, read as the reverse complement.
AACAAACCCATAGCACTTCTCTTGTTATAAGATGGATTCGCTTGCAACAAATGCTGGCAAAAGTCTTGTGCTGACAACTGAGTACAGGTTTTTGATATCCAATAGTCTAAGCAACTTCAAATAATAACTTTTTAAGGCTACTTTTGCTCTCTTTCTTACTTGGTACGTAAATCTTTGGCTTTACATTTTCCCAATTAGACATTGTGAGTAAACATTAAAACGCGAAAATATTGAAAAACGGAAAAAGTTGCCAAAACGATACAATGCCGCCAGTCTGGGAATTTGCAAAACCGCCATTTAGGCCTTAAAAACCCGCATTAAGAGCGGTGTGGTAAGGCGAGCACGAACCACTCTTGCGCCTCAATAGCCCTCTGCGACGGTGTTTTGGTGAAAAGCTTGTGAGATGAAACGAAGGGATTATCTTGTGTAGCCTGAGTAGTACATCTCTTACGTGGTGATTTTATAAAGTCTAATTTGATAAAGCTTAAGTCTTTATAGAGCAGCGGTGAACTTAAATTTTAAAATGGGTCATTTTCAGGTTGGACTACAAATGTAGTGTGAGTCCGCAGCGGTCAAAAATAAACCACATTGATTTTTTTCATGTCCTCAGCCTTAGAGATTTTTTTTTTTTGACTCTTTAACAGGTGCTCCAGGACGTTTTCGTGATAAAAATCATCATGAATTTCCTTGTTCATTGCAGTTGGAGTGGGTTTACGGCTGGAAATGGCAGTTTGGGTGAGCCGCTGCTGATGCTCTTACATCCCTAATTTTACGAAAAAGTGCATCATCCTAACGTGCGTGGAGTGTTGTATTATAGTCAAGAAAGTCTGCAGATAGAAAGTTTTATTAAGCCAACAGGTAAATCAGATCCTGATTCAACAGCGGTACGAGGAGTGCATAAAATAAGATTTCCGTTTTTTTTTTATTATTATTTCGTTACAACGCTTCCTAAGAAATGATGGATAGGTATATGATAAACTACAATGAGCAAGAAGCATTTACATAACGTCAGTTAATTTTAATATAGACTTCATAACAATTAAGTCCGTTCGATCCGGACACCAACCAAGCTCTTGGACAAGTATTGGTTCTGGACAGTGAGGATTTAAACCACAAGGTATATGTACTTCCGAGTTAAAAGCTTAATTGCAATCAATAAAAAGAATAAACAATAATGTTCCTTGAAAACATTCCTAGCCCTCCAGAAGCAACTTTTTTTTAAAATAAAAAGACCAGAACAGAACATAAAGCATATCACATATAGGGTATTAATAAACATTAATACATCCTCTGTATATAAATGCACCCTACATTGATAACAATACAACCTTCAAGATGTTTGGAATAATCATTACTAATTAGTTCCTAAAGACTGACTAGTTGTATGAAATGGATTAACGTCTGAACGAGCGTTCCACTTTATTTTGTCGATCAAAGTAAAACAGAAAAAATAGCCCATCTTTCACAGGTGTTTTATAAAAATAATTAGTTTACAAATTTTGAAACGAATGCGACGGTATCGTTTCGAGATGGAGCATTGGAAGGCACAACATGACTGATTTAGGTAATTAATATCATTATCCGTATATGTTTTAAATAGTTACTTACCCTCCAGCATGACGAATAACAATAGGGTCAATGCATTGATCCACAAGAGTTTGTTGAAGATCAGGAGTGATCAACTTGTCTTCTTCGCCAATCATATGAAGTGTAGGAGTAGTAATTTTATGTGTCCAGATATGTTCTGTGGCCTTTTGGGGAAGGGGTTTAAACCCCGCTGCAATAATTGCAAATTTGAAGTTAGGATGCTCAAATTCAGGACCAAAGAGACTAGGTGCTAAGGTACGATCTTCCAGACATACAGTTATGACAGCAGCAAGACAAGCACCTTGTGAAAAACCGAACACACCGTCAAAAGGTCCCTTTTTTATATACACAATGTTAATCAGCTTGGTCTAATAGATATTCTAAACCTTACTTCTTTGGTCATAAACTCTTTCAGGAACGAAACAGATTCTTTAAATCCAGCATAATATCCATCTTCCGTCTGCTTATCATCATATGGATGCCACCAAGCGCATGGCCTGGCCTCTTTTAAAATAAACAGATTAACATAGGATTCGAGAAACACAATCCGATATTTTACCTTCTGGTGAGTTTTCATCAGCAGCAGCGGCACGATGAGCTTCAGAAGTGTATTTAGGATCCGTAATGACTTGAGGAGCAGATACGAAAACTGTCAAAAAACGAAACAAAACACAAAATTAATTTCTATTTCAGTAACATTTTTTCTTTTTATACCTAATTCTGCAATTTTGTCTAATTTCTTTCGAATAACAGATGTTTTTTTTCTAAAGACAACTGCATTTTGAACCATACCATGAAGGCAAAGTATACGCAGTTTTTCGCCAGCCATTTGATAAGAAAAAAAAATATATTGTAGGAGAGAAACGTCCGATAACGGAAAAACTTTTTTAAATTTTGGTTTTAGATTCGTCTCACGTTATTCTACATTTTTACTGGCTGCAACTCAATTTACTTCAAGTTCAGCTAAGCTAAAAAAAAAAAAAAAGGATAACCACCAAAATGTAGGCAGTTATGATAAAATAAAATTGGGAAGGAATTTGATGTTATGAAGTAATTACGTATAGCTTGAAGTAAAGCTTGAGATAATTTTTACAGTATATTTTTCTACTGCACTGCCAGATAGTCGACTACAACATTTATGACTGGTGTAATTTTAGTATGCGACCCCAAGAGTTTGCATCGTTGATATTTGACGATATATTTCTTTGGGTGAATTTTGGTGGATTTAGTTTATGAAACAAAAGACATTTGTGCTTCAATTATTTTAGAAGACATAACAACTTTTACAATGTGATTCCACGACATTTATTCTGGCTTGGTTGTACTATTTTGATAATCTGTGTATCCTCCTATAGACGTGTCAATGATCGTTTTAAATCATCTTATTACTTTTTTTACTGCTACTAGACAAAAAATAGTTGGTTTTGTTGAGACATATGCTAATAATTATTTGTCTTCCTCCTTTCTTTCGTCATTCTTGATTGCAGAAATCTTCAATGCGCTAGACGGCAAGACATTGATTCAGTCAAATAGGTACAAACTCTATATTGTAAGAATCTTTAATATTGCCTAGCCAATTCAAGTAAAAATATTAACTTTTGTGGTATATAAGCAGTATCCAAAGAAGGTGGTATATAGTCTTATAATTAAGTATGAAAAATAAATCCGGTCATCAGACAGCTATTAGTATACGTGATTTTTGTTAATTTTTTGATTTATTGTTTATTTATACTTCGGCTTGTCCAAGTTTGACCGACTTGAGAGCAATTTCATGTGGAACAAAAGATAACTTAGACGCTTGACTCAACATTTAATGTAGGAATCTGGATTTGACAACAGAGGGAGTCATGTCAGTCTCTCGTAATTGACAACGTAAGAGCCACAATGAGGCATGCTTAAAGCTACTCCGGCAATTTAGTAATAATAGGCCATATTTGTGTGCTGAATTCTGACTGACTGGTCATACAAATCAGTGTAACTTGTTTTTATGAAAAAGAACAATTTTGAAAACTTCAAAAATATGTCATGCAAAATCGATGTACTAAACTACCTGTGCTATTTTTAATTTTTTATTTTTGGTGATCTGGAAAAAGCTTAAAAATGTCGTAACTCAGAATGAAAAAGGGTATCACGGACTCACTAAATGCACGAAATTGTTGGCTAATGTGATCAACTGTTCATTTAAAAGAAAAACTTGAATCGTTTGTTATAGGTAGTCAGACTACAGTTCTCATAACGACTAGAGGGAATATAATTTACACTTAATTATTAAGATAACTGTCCGCTGTTTACGTAGTTGAGCTCGACAGAACCTACGATGTTGAAAGGGACGGCGAAGTTTAATCTCTCGATGTATGTTAGCACGGAGTTAAACATCTTTATAACATTATGGTTACTAAACATGATAAGTCAAAATCAAGTGAATGCAAACTAATCTAAGTGTGCATTAACTTACGTGTTCTCCCTTGTATATAATGTGTATCCGACACGAAATAAAGCGGTTCACACTCTCTGTTTTATTATTATAGATATGCATTGGTTGATCATATATATTAAAAGACAAAAAACTCATACCACCGGCCTTATACTTTTGAGATTTTTAGTTGTCTAAAAAAATAGAACATTCCAATAATTTCGATTCACAATTATTGATTTATGCATGCAAAAATCTAATGTTGTTGATCTTGCTTTACCGTCATCTCAAAAGGTAATAAGTGTATAGCTCCTGCTTGGTACAGGCATATGTATGTAGTATGCGAAGCTTTTTATCTCTCTTTAAATACTCATCAATCGTAAAAAAACTTTTTTTTTTTTTTGATACAGCATATATACACTTCAGCCAAAGGCAAAAGTATAACTATAAATAAATCATTGGTAATAGCATAAAACAACTGTTTACCCTTGTAGATTAAATTCGTTACAGACAATATAGAAAGAATTAAGTTTATCAACTATCTGTATTAAAAGAAACTATTATAAAATAGGATATTGTGATATCTGTAAACGTGTTGTTATATAGAGTATAAGAACAGGAACAGTGTTTTAACTTTCAGGACTATCTATTATAAACATCACCAATTATTAAATATATCTGCTAATGTGGGTACGTCGTACTAAAATATTAACAGTGGACCAACTTTAAAATACAATGTCATTATAACCATACAATGACCCTTTTTTTTTTTAAAAAAAAAGAAACAATCTTACTTGAGAGATTGATAAATCTGTGTATGAGATTTTCTTATTTGTTACGAAAATGAAATCTTCGAGAAGAAAGGGTTTTCTATAGCTTACAATAAGCTTATAAACACGTGATGTAATGTAAATAGAAAATTACCCATTTTGGATCGAAGGGAAAACATCATTTCCTTTTCGACATGAGACAAAAAAAAGTATACCCTCCCTGTTTTATTTTTCTTTATCCTTTTTTTTTATTTTTATTTTCTTAAATAAAATTGCCCCTGTCAGACCATTAAAGTAATAGATTCCTTAGCAGCATGACGTACCCTACCCACAATGACAGTAGTTTACAAGATTATGGCATTCCTGTTGCACCACCCCATAAAATAGACATTGTAATGAACGACCATAATGTCTCGACAACAAAAAATACCAAGTCGAACAAGTCACGATCGCCTGGAAAACGAACAGTCTATTATCATGGTTCACCCACAGCACTACCACAAACAAAGACAAGAATAGGTATGTAGAGTTAGTCTTTCAATGATATATAAAGCTAATTTCAATATGTACATAGACTTTACGCAGAAATTACCAGCAGAATTATGTTCATACATTGTATCTTTATTAGACTTTGACAGCATGCTTGTTATTCCCAAAGTATCCCGAGTGTGGGCAAGTTTGTTTTATATTGATGATTTATGGAGACGCTTAACAATCGAAAATAATTGGAAACTGAAAATCCCTACAGACATTTCAGAATTGGACGAGCAGGAACAAAGCTGGTATTATTGGTTTAAACAAAGATATCAGTTGGAAATTCGATGGAAACTGGGCAAAGTAGCTACGCATTATTTAATTGGTCATCTTGATAGTGTCTATTGTTTACAATTTGATGATGAAAAGATTATTACTGGAAGTAGAGATAGGACAATCAAGATCTGGGATTTGAAAACGTATCAGTGCATTTACACACTAGAAGGACACCAAGGCAGTGTTTTATGCTTACAGTATAATGATCAAGTTATTGTTTCTGGTTCATCAGATCATACAGTAATTGTTTGGGATTTAAAGACAAGAAAAATGCGTGGCAGACTTCATGTTAGTTTATATTTACACGTATAAAATGAACTATTTCTTAATAATAATATTTTTTAGGGCCATACAGCAGGTGTGTCAGATGTCTCTTTTGATCATCGATATATTATTAGCTCGTCAAAGGATGCATCCATTAGAATTTGGAGTAGTCAGACTTACCAACCAATTCTTATGATTATGGGACATTTAGGACCAGTGAATGCTATACAACTGAAAGGCGATTTTCTTGTCTCCGCTTCTAGTGATGCACTTATTAAATTATGGCAAGTCTCCACCGGTCGATGTATACGTGAATTTGCTGGTCATAAACATGGATTAGCCTGTGTTCAATATGACGGTAAAAGAATTGTAAGCGGATCAAACGATCACACTATCCGAGTTTGGGATGTTGAGGTAAGAAAGGGTGACACTATTCATTAAAAAGCATAAAAAAAAAATTCATACTTTATATGTAGACTGGCTTGTGTACAAACGTACTTGAAGGTCACACGGGACTAGTTAGGAATCTTCGCTTTGATGGAAATAAAATAGTAAGCGCAAGTTACGATCGAAGTGTACGTGTTTGGGATATCAAGTAAAGTGTTACAAAAAAGACCCGTGATTTTTTTTATACTAATGGTTCTTATAGTACCAGCGAATGTTTGTTAAATTTCCAAAGCGGTCATTCGAGCTGGATTTTTGACGTCCATTTTGACAAAAAACGCATCATTAGGCAAGTGAATTTATAGCTATTTTGACATGATAAAACTAACATGTATTTATAGTTCAAGTCATGATAGAAAAATACTCATAATGGACTTTACTCATCAACTCAATGTAAAATGTCTCGATTTATAACCCTTTTTTTTATATATATATTATTACCACTTTCTCCTTGTACACATTTACACCTACACGCACTCACACATACATATCCCATAATCATTATATATTCTATCTTCTTAATTTTTTTTTCTTCACTGTACAGTATTAAAGTTTTTTTTTTATTATTCTTATTATCGATTCGTTTACTTCTATATATTTTAGGTGACTGATAAATAAATAAAAATCGGTTGGTTGGAACCCGGAGGAAGGATAAAGGTGCAATCTTTGCGAAACCTTTGTGTAATACGTTTTTTTCCCAAAAAACCCTAAATTTATTTCTTTGAATGATTTCTTAAATCTACTATGATGTTCACTGTCAGCTTTTTTTTTTTTTTTTTTTTTTTTTTAACAAAAGGAATTTGTGCTCTCAGCCTAAATGTCAGTCAAAATAAGAAAGAAGGCCTAGATTGGAAGCGTACACAAAAAATAAAGTGTCTTAAAGCCCGATCATCATTTGAAAGACGCATGTTCTGGTTATACAAATATTTTCTTGTCTGTGCTTTCGTGTTACTTTAGATTGGTTTAATCTAGGAGTTAAAAATTGTAATGGTTCGATATGAAACACATGTGAGCGTGTTAAGAATGAGTAGTTCAATGTATTATTTCTATCCACTTTTTTGACGTATGTCTTTTTTTTTTTTTATGAAAGCGATTGAAAGGCCTTTTTATTTATTTTTTTAAAGACTAAATGTATACCTAAATATTTATGGCAAGTAGTTATTATACGGATATTCCGTTGATCGTGCCTTTCTATTACATAAGTTTTTTTACCCGTTCAAATTGCCGCACACATAGACAAATATATAAAGAAAAATGTCCTATTACGTGATATATTTACATATTTGTAGTGTGTGACTAATGCAAAATGTGCTAGAGGGATACTTTCACAGCAAGTGTTTATGTATTTTTTGATTGCAGCACAAACGAAATAGATGTATTACAAGGAGTATTTTTAAAACCGATTTGCTTCCCGTAAAAGAGAAACATAATGAAAATCAGCAATAAAACTCGTATAGTAACTATAACAGCTTCGGTAATTTGACAGCCGTTGCAGTTGTATATAAAATAATCACCAAGATGATATAAATTATTATAATTTTACACTCGTAACGTTTCTCCTTGGGACTTTTTTTTTTTTTTTTTTGTCTACATGTAAACCACCTGACTGGTTGAGGTATAATGAGGATAACACGATTTGGATCTATTCTCTTTTATACATATATATTCTCGTGTCTCCTAAAACCAGCATGTTATAGTCACACTAGCCGGGTTTAATAACCATTACTTTATCAATTAAACTTTTTTTTTTTTTTTTTTTTTTTTACTTTCTCCCTTTTTCTTTTTTTTTTTTAGTTGTTGTTATTGTTACCTTTTCTTTCTATTAACATTATTATCCAAATTGCATTTTACTGTAAATTCTTTTCATTCATGTCTTCATATATTGCAACAACGCGACACGAAACTGAACCTTCATATGCTATTGATACATTTTTTTCAAACTCAAATTATTCATCGCCAACAGAGCAGAGGGCACTGATCGTTACTTCATCTCCTACTAACCAAACCACCCCAGTAGTATATGACTGTCTCCCTCCAAACACATCTGTTTCAACTATACCCATTGAAAATCTTTCTATCACCAATGAATGGATGTCGCCTATAGGTTTAAATTATTCAGAATATAACCAACAAGATATGAATTGTAATGATTTATTTTTAAACAAGTGAAAAGTCGACTGATATCTTCTCTCTAAAATACAGTTTTATTTGCTTATAACGAGCTTGTGATTGAGAACAAGGATAACGTTGGTCACTTACCTCTACAAAATTTTAATCAGAAAGATAAAAAATCTAGTCAATTTGAATATCAGAAATCAGCCGAACAATCCCGTCGGTTTTCAATGATGGAAAGTAGAGGAGATAATTTAAATTACATGCCACCACAGAGAATTGTAGGCTCTTCTTCCTTTTCTGATTACAATCCTTATATCGAACAAGAAAAAGACACTAGATCTTCTATGCCCAACGTATTTAACTATGCACAAGTTTATAATAATAATCAACACCAACAACAAAGCCAGTTCTTGCAAAAGAGGCCTGTCAATTCGGATTACATGCCTTATAACCCATCGTCTTCTGTTTCTTTGCCCTTGAAAAAGCATACCAAGAAAAGATCTATGGTTGACCAGATCTTGACACAGGATGAGGTGCCTTGTGTAGTTTCCAGTAGCACAAGTGAACCTATCCCAACCTGTTGGATGCAATCTCGTAAACGCACAAAATCTATACAAGCAGATTGTATACAAGAACAGGTTCAGGAGACCTACGATATAATGCCCTCTTCTGATGAAAGCAATCAAGTTTTAGCTGCCATGCCTCGTCGTCAAAAACTTAGATATGAGGGGGATCACTACACACCAAAATGGGTGAGATACACTGGTCATTTAAAAGAAGGCTATTGCGACAGTTGTAATCCAGGAAAATGGTTGCAGTTGAAGAACAGTGCTTATTGGTAAATTAAAATCGTCTCCATAGATAGATTGGAATTATTTATACATGATGAATAGGTACCACAAGCAATTTTTTCATGGCATATCTTCTGTATCTGGAAAGTCCTTTATGAAGCCAATAGAACAGCGTATGGGTAAAGGTGATATGATTGAAGGTCTCTGTCACCAGTGCCACCGTTTTGTACCTGCCTGTAATGGAAAAAAGAAAAACAACTACATGTTATGGTACAGACACGCTCACAAGGTAATTTATAGATCCTTGTAAAATACACTGGGTGACGCGTACTAACCCCCTTCCCTCTCTCTCTCTCTCCTAAAATAGTGTCATTTATACGATAAACCAAAAGCAACATTAAAAACAATGAGAAAGACATCCCTTACTTGCTCACCCACTTTACCAAAACAATAATACATCTACCCTCTCTTTCTTTCTTTTTTTTTTCCCAAATTATTTTTGGCCTCATTTGCATGTATATAATTTTTTTTTTTTTTCTACCGCACAAGTTTTATGTATAAAAAAAAAAAACAAAAAAAAAATGTCTATTCATTAAGCGTGATTTGAAACAGATTTAAGCTTAGTTTTGCATTAACCCTATAATCGTGGGAAAATGTTAAATAGCTTGATAGTATTTTGTTGACGACTTCAAATTATTGGGATTACAAAAATGAAAGAAGACTCATTCAGGCTCATTTTCGTACGATTCTTGATATCAGCACTTACTTAATTAAATACAATAATGCATAATAGTTTAGAAATTTTATCAAAGACCACTTGTTAAACTAATTAATTTTACATGTTCGTTGTAATATAGTGGGTTCACTATGATTTATTGTTAAAAGATACTCCGATATTCTTAGACATAATGACAACGACGTGTTTGCTTTTAAATACAAATATGCTTTGTAGATCTTGATCCGCGTAAAGTGACAATGGAGACCGAAACGTTTTCTATCATCAGTAGAAATCTGATTAGAAACATTGTTGCTTCTTTTTTAAATATTATTTGAGAAAAGCAAAGCATCGTTACAAACAAATATTGATCTGAATTGACTGACTGGAATTAAGAGACTATTGCTTTGTTTTTTGTAGTCAAATGGATATAGAATACATGACATTTATTTTATACTGTAAATAACTTTTAAAAATACAGTACTTTTTAAGCTAATATTACCATCTTCAGGCTTCACATTTAGTATTTTACATTTGTGCAGTCTAAATGACAGTTTTAAGCCATCTAGAAAAAATGACCGCCGTACAGGCTTTTGAATCTCAGAATCTGTTTCCATCTTAATTTTTTGTGATTTTTTTTTTTTTCGCACCTTTCTCTTTCTCTTCAAACAAAAATCATGACATTTACAAGCGTAGAATATGCTGAGAGTTTAGATAATCAGGACGCATTGAGAAAGTATCGAGATGAATTTGTGATTCCTACGCTCCGTGACATATCCAACGGAGATTCTGGTGAGTGGTTCCCCTTTTTGTTGATGTGCGTTAAACTAACAACTTTTTTAAGATGAACCTTGTACTTATTTGTGTGGAAATTCGTTGGGTTTAATGCCTAAGCGCTCTCGTGAGCTGATTAATCAAGAACTAGATGCATGGGGTAGACGTGGTGTAGAAGGACACTGGAATCATCCTTACAACAGACCTTGGGCTACCATTGATGAGTTGGTAAAGTCTCCACTCGCAAACCTTGTTGGTAAAAAGAGATAAATGACAACCAAAACAAGTTGTAAACAATGAGTCTTTTTTTTTTTTTTTTTTTAGGTGCCAAACCAGTCGAAGTGACTGCAATGAATACGTTGACATCTAATCTTCATTCGATGCTTGTAACATTTTTTAGACCCACAGAAAGTCGATTTAAAATCCTGATTGAAAACAAGGCTTTTCCTTCTGATCATGTACAGTAAACTTCTGGTTTGAGTTGATTTTTTTTTCTCACGCTTTTATAAAATAGTATGCAGTTTCTTCTCACCTTGAATCACGCGGTATTGATCCTGCTGTCGGTCTTTTAACTATTTCACCTAGACAAGGAGAACATGTGTTACGAACATGTGATGTTATTGACCTTATTCAGAAAGATAAAGAAATTGCCGTAGTGATGCTTTCGGGAGTGCAATATTATACAGGCCAGTTCTTTGAGATTGAAAAAATTACAAAGGCAGGCAAAGACGCAGGATGTATAGTAGGATGGGATCTTGCACATGCGGTGGGAAATGTACCACTTTCTCTACATGATTGGGATGTTGATTTCGCCTGCTGGTGTTCATACAAATATCTCAACTCGGGTGCAGGTGGTATTGCCGGATTATTCATTCATGAAAAATATAAAGATGATACAACTCGACCTAGATTAGCTGGTTGGTGGGGTAACAAGAAAGAAAACCGATTTGATATGTTACCAGAATTCCAAGCAAGTGAAGGAGCTTCTGGATATCAATTAAGTAACCCTAGTATTTTCACGACTATTTCGTTGTTAGGTTCGCTGCAGATATTTGAATCTGCTACGCTTAAAGAATTACGTTTAAAATCAATTTCTTTAACTGGTTATCTCGAAAAGTTAATTCAGTCTCAATTGCAAGATGAGTTTGATAAAGATCTTATACGTATTCTAACACCAAAAGACCCTCAACAACGTGGATGCCAACTCTCTTTGGAATTCCCCCTCAAGATGATGCAAGTGTTTGACGGTCTTCATTCTCGAGGCGTTATTGTAGATGAACGTAAACCTACTGTTATTCGTGTAGCTCCTACCCCTCTCTATAATACTTACAAGGATGTTTATAACTTTGTTATACAATTAAAGGGAGTAATGAACCTTGTGTATAAATAAATAATAAACTCCCTCTTCTTTTTTATTTCAAAAAACTTCATCAATTTTCAAGGATATTTACCATCTTTGTTCGGTAGTAAAAGGGGTGGAGAGGCTCCGAATAGAAGGTAAACGGTTCTGCTGACTAGGTGAAGTAGGTGGTAATACTGGTGGCGGTGCTGTTGCTGCTGCTGGTGGTGGTGCCGATGCTGGTAATGCTGGTGGTGGTGAACAAGATTTGGATTCGCCATGTAGGAAATTATTAACGACGGGATCCATATTAATTGAATGTACGTTTTGTGCTTTTATTATTGTTCGTAACATGTCTTCGATAGTCTTTAAACGCTCTTCTATAGCCTCCAGGGCTGCTTTACTGGGAGCATTTCGTTTATCTTCATTAGAACAAGAAGGGTAGATGCAAGGAACTCCCGATTTTTCACAATTTCGGCAAGGTTGTTCTCCATTGCACTTAGTTTTCTTTCGTCGGCATTCGCCACATGCACTGACTATCTTTGCACGTTTTCTGCGTGGTTCTGCTATTTGTTCATCGAGTGGCATTGGAAGGGGAAATAAAATAAAAGAGAAAAGAAAGGGGAAACGAAAAGAAAAGAAAACACCCACGTTCGACAAACCAAAATCGCAGTTATTTTAAATTCAGACTTTTTTTGGATCACTAACCTTTGAAATAACACAGATATTTGGTCATTTATCTGCTTAGCATTTTAGGCTTCTTGAAGGAATATCATCTGTATTTTATGGTTAAGACCGTACGCTATGGCTTTCTGGCTGTTTGCTGCTGATACAAAAAGAGATGTCTTTTATAAACGGATCAAAAAATTAAGAAAATAGCTTAAGTATAATGATATAGTGTCAAAGCGCTTGTATTGAGGCAAGTATAAATATTTATAATAAATAGTTTTGGCAAAGTACATATCTTGTTGTGGGAGGAAAAGCACATTCATCCAATTTTTTTTGTGAGCAGTACAGGTTTTCAATATTTCGGCAACAATCATCAATTGTAAAATGCATATTAAATTTTAGTAAGGCTGATATCGTCATCACCTCTGCCGGCAGGAAAGACCATAATTGTAGTATTCAGATGGTATAAACTCGTATTGTATCATATGTCTGTTGACGCGCATTTTTTGGTCTCAACAATTTGTATTTTGAGGATACCGATGTAGGCTTTCTAGTCAAAGACTTTAGAAACTATTGTGGGGAAACCGAATGTCCTTAGCACAAAAGAACGAATGCAAGATCTTCTATACTTGCATATTCTACTTTGCAATAAGGATCCTCGGGGGATGGGATTGGTAATTATGAATTTAATAAAGACTTATCCTTTAATTCAATGCTCGTCGCGTCACGGTTGGAATTCGATGTGCGAAGGCATTGGGCATGCATAAGCCTTGTTTTGTTTGATGTCGTACTCCCACCTTTTTACAGTGTCTGTCGTATACCGGCAGTAAACTATATAACTCAAACACTTAGCCTCTGTGCACGGTTAAGAAAGAGTGGAAGTTATTCTCTAGTTCGGAGGCAGGTGTCGTTTATACTTTTAATGATTGTTCTTGCAAAAGTAGTTGCTGCTTTTTGTGGTAATTTAAGTTGCCTTTTCGCAAAAAATTGAGACCGTTGTGTCACTCCATGCGCATTTTCTCTTTTTACATCGCATGGGCTGCTTCACAATATATCAATGACTTGATAAGATATACTACTATATATTACATACAGTTGTAAATTTCATAAGATAACTTGCTATTAACCGATATCCATCAGTGCACACGTAGACGTTGGCCCGATCCCTTGGTAAAAAAAAAACCACTTGTTTGTTTGGCTTAATTTTTCTCCGCTGACTGCAAGGATTTATTCTTAGTTGTCATTAAACGGGCACACCTTGCTGTTCCTTTTTCTTATATTCATTATGAATTCCCTACTTTCTCGCATTGCAGAAGTAGAACATAAACCACTTTCTTACACTATATATGACCAGTCTTCTCAATCAGGATCTTACCATTCTCGTAATATATGCATCGACGATCCAACTGAACAATCTTCGCGTTGGTCTTCTGGTTCTCATGACCAATCCCAATTCATTACTCTTAAGCTTGACAATCCTTCTGTAGCTTGTAAGATAAATGCACTCTTTTTCAATGACATATCAACTGATTTATTTGTTTTAAAGGTGATATCTTGTTTGGAAAGTTTCATCGCAGTAAAGTAGAGCTGATACACCTATATTTTTTTATTTTATTTATTCATAATTTTTTTTTTTCAGGTCATGTATGTAACCTAAAAGAGTTTAAGATTTACGGTGGTATGGATCCACTTGAGATGAATGAGTTGTTACATAAAGGTAATACAAAAATGTATTCACTCGTATTGTGTATTTATAAGCTATCTTGTTAGGTTTAACTGATGATAATAAGCCTGAAACGTTTCCCATAAGATACACATTTAATGATTTGGTAATACATTTTTTTATGTGCTCTTTCGCCTCTCGACAAATTTTAAAATATCGCTCTAGGTATTTCCAATCCAATATATAAAAATTGTGCCATTGGCCACTTTTGGTGTCAAATTTAATTATAGTATATGGTACGTGCAGGTGAAGGGAGTTCAGGATCCAGAAATAATGTCACAAGTCTACAGTGCATTTATACAAGTAAGTGCCTAATTAATATCATTTTTTTGGGTATAACCGTGTAACTGTTTTTATAGCACAAAGAAAGGGAAACTATTCGCATGTGTTTAAAACATTTTAGACAGAAAAATATGATGGATGTATATGAAACATTGAAATCGAAGACAGGCATTGAAATTGAACATCCTATGGTTGGAAAATTACATAAATCTCTTGTTATTAATGGGGATTTTGATCAGGCAGAACAAGTTATTCTGGATGCAGACAAAAAAGCTATTTTTCACCCATTTGTAAAGGATTCATCATTTAAACCGGATTGGAAAAAGCTGGATGCTTTTAATGACGGTAAAAGTATAAAGTTTTGTATGTGAAAAGGGAATATTCAATTAGGTTTCTATATTTTTAGAGGGAAATGCACCATGTGCAAGAGGTGGGCATCAGCTATGCATAGACCCTGAGCGTGAAAAAATTTATTTATTCGGTGGATGGGATGGTAAAGTAGAATTAGCGGATTTCTGGTGTTACCACATCAAAGATAATTGTTGGAAACTTCTGAGCTCCGATACAACCTCGTAAAGTGAAATTTATGCAAAGATATCAAAAACGCACTATTCACAGCTCATCATTTCTATACCATACAGACAAGGTGGGCCTTCTCCTAGATCCTGCCATACCATGTGTTATGATCCCACAAGAAAATCAATTTATGTTCTCGGTAGATTCAAAGAATATCAACTATCACCTTCCCCGGATCCTGCTTCATTTGAGTCTGAATTCTTTCAATATTTTATCGAGTTGGATAGATGGGTTAAAATTAGTGACAATACTCTGGTATGTAAATAAAAATCTCTGGCATATTTTCTGTTTTCTCAAACTACTCCAGTTAGATGGCGGTCCTCCTCTATTGTACTATCATGAAATGTGTGTGGATCCCATCAGTAGAAAGTTATTTGTATTTGGTGGCCTTGTTCTTACACCTGATCCCGTTCCTGCGACTTACGGCGGATTTTATTCTTTCGATTTGGATCAGTGTAAGTGGAAAATTTTAAGGTAAAAAACTACGCCCACCCAAGTAAATCATGCAAGTTCCCAACCATATATTTTATAGATACGATACCAACTATATTCAAGCGCCACTTGCGCCACCAGCAACTCCCCCGAATTTCTTTCTATCTGCAAATTCCACCGGAGTATCCTTTGTATGTTCGCCCAACTCTTCGCTCACCATTAAATCCCGCGCAGGACATTCCATGTTACTAGACTCTAAAAATCAGAAGATTTATATATTTAGGGGTCAACGATCCAAAGAATGTCTTAACGATTTGCAATGTTATTTAATTCAACAAGACAAACTGATCACCATCACACAAGATTTTTCGAAAATCATCGGTCCTGAATTAGGTTATACTCAGCGTGCTGCTATTGATGTTGAGACGCAGGAACTGTATATATACTTTGGGCTCTTCCAAAACAGACCCGCAGATGTTGTATATAATTGCTTCTGGGTTTATAGTATTAATCATAACACGTGGGAGAAGGTATTTGAAAACGATAATCAGGACGCAGCTTACTGGAGCAAAGTCAATCACAAAGAGCCGTATCCTAGATATAGTCACCAAATGGTCTATAGCCCAAAATCAAAGACATATTTTATCTTTGGTGGACATCCAGGTGATCGAACAAATGTCCATAGACGACTTGATGATTTCTGGATGCTTAAACTGACAAAGTAAGCTCATTTTAGTTATGCTCCCTTTTTTTTTTACTCAATTACTATTAGACCAGATACAAATCAAGTTGTACGCCGTTGCCAATATCTTCTAAGGGCTCAAAAGTTGCACGAGTTATGTAAACAACGGTGCCAGAAATATGACCAACATGATATCAATAAAGATACGCAGAATGCCTTAGAATACTTAAAGCGCCGTGTCACACCGTTAGTCAATTATGAAAATAAGGAAGAAATTGAACATTTTAAGCAGCTGTGCATGGAGTTATGTATATCACAAGATAATAATGATACTAAATCAGTTACGTACTCTTCCCAATCAATCAAAGGTAAAACCAAACCAAAACAAAAAACACAAGACTGTCTTGAGCTTATTAGCTAATTTGTTCTAGCTTAGATGATAATTTTTTGGATCGTACCAATGTATTTCAGGCCTTGTTAGAGTTTTTTCCCGGATGCATGAAGGAGCCGACTGGTACCTTGATTGACGCTGTTAAAATTCTATGATAAAAAATAAAAAAATTATGTTTATAGTCTTTTGCTTAATGTAAATACAAAAAAGTCCCTAGCTTTCTATTTCAGACTAGACGAACAACTGATTGTGCCTGTATTTTATAAAATAACCACATTTACGAGGATAAATTTGAATAAAAAAAGAATAATCGTTTTGTTTAAAGCAGCTATCATTGTATCTACACACACTACATTTATTAGAGAGAATAATAAAAGTGAAAAGAGTGGGATTTGAACCCACGCCTCCGAAGAGATCACGACCTTAACGTGACGCCTTAGACCAGCTCGGCCATCTTTCCTTAGTGGCTGTTAAGTTTAAATAAAATAAATAAAATAAAAACTAATATAAAAATGACGTCATCATAAATCACGTGAAAATCACGCTTCGCAAATATGATTGGCTAATAAGTGATTAGATAATCATAGTTTGCTATCTTTGTTTTGCATGGAGAACAAAATAAAAATTAAACCAAAAGTAATACTGTTAGAACTTGGATACCACTTTATTATGGACGAAAAAATATAATTAAAAAACGTATTAAAAATTTATTCCAATTGTATTCATGGTCTATGAGAAAAAACTATGGATATTTATATAAAGAACTGGGATAGTTCTAGGGAGAATAGTAAGCGCCTTATTGGATCATGATGTAATAATCTGGTGATAGTAAATAATCAACATGTCTTTGAATTTAGCCCTCCTATACTGAATATATAAATATTAGTCAGAGGGATCAACAGTTATAACATCAAATGACAAGAGTAATATTTGTGCTCAGGATCTATTAATATTCTATAGTCCAGGCCCATTCGATTGTATTGCTTTTGCCCTGTGTACAGACTCCAACGGTAGGATGAGAACAAGCGGGGTAATGTGTGATCCATGATTAACTTTTATATTTATTATCCATCCTTATTGTGATGTGACAATTAACTTTATTATTGTCTATGATATCCTCAACAATCTTCACATCACTTGAAAACAAACTATGTACCTTAGAGTTTGAACTACTTGACCGAATAGAACAACCCAAGTAAAATTGAATAAAATGACTGAAAAAAGATCCGTCTCAGAACATTGAAGTACTCATAATTACATCTTGTTTGATATTTATTCAATTAATTGTCTTATTTCGGAGCAAGTACATCAACAAGGATAGCATAATGATCACACAAACACCACCGTAATCATATAGTTAGAAGTATTTGTGAGATGTATTTAAACTTTTAGCTGCTGTAAATAACAGTACAAAAGCTAACATCGAAGGCGTCATTATTAGTTTTACTTGCCTGAAGTCTTTTAGGACATGAAAAATTGTCTTTGGATCAAACACATTTGATAAACATAGCCCACTGTTAACGATTCAAATCCGAAGCACTCGTTGTTTACGGAGATGTTCCAAACTATTGGAACAAATGGGGCTCGTTCCCAAAAAAACGAGAAAGAACGAATGGTATTCCGGAAGATATTTTTACTGTTACCATATCTGAAGACAAATAGAATTTATTATACATTCTACAAAAGTTTTACATTTGAGTAAGAGCTAATTAATTATTTGAGCGTGGAAACTATGAGCCTAAAACATAGGATATAACTGATCTTTGGCAGTGCAGAACATATCTTAGCGTTCCGGTAAGCAGGTGCGGCAATGCTTAGAGCCTAATGGCCGGACATATTGACCAAGTCCGGCATACCTCTTTAAGTATACTTTACACAACCATTGCATACAAACCTTCTTTCTTATCGACACAGGTAATGATCATGACATGATAGACTCATAAATACATCAATTCTCATATAAACAAACTCTTTATTTTATACCATTACTTATCAATTGGATGGATTTTTTTTTTTTTTTTTTTTTTTTTTTGATTTTACATTTCTTTTTACCGAATGTGGATTACAGTAGACTAGCATGGTTGCTTTGAATTTACCCGCCGACGTCTTGGCTACCGCTGATGGCACCCGTAAGCTTTTCAACAAGTGGTCTTATGACGATGTTGAGGTCAAGGATATCTCTCTCCAAGATTATATCCAAATCCGTCAACAAGTGTATTTGCCCCACACTGCTGGTCGTTTCGCCGTCAAGCGTTTCCGTAAGGCTCAAGTAAGTTTCGATTTATCGATCTTTAAAAATTCGCCGTTACTAAAAAGTGTATAGTGTCCCATTGTTGAACGTTTAACCAACGCTCTCATGATGACCGGTCGTAACAACGGTAAGAAGCTCATGGCTGCCCGTATTGTTCAACATGCTTTCGAGATTGTTCATCTTTTGACCGATGCCAACCCTCTCCAAATCCTCGTTGATTCCATCATCAACTGTGGTCCCCGTGAAGATTCCACCCGTATTGGTTCTCAAGGTACCGTCCGTCGTCAAGCTGTTGATGTCTCTCCCCTCCGTCGTGTCAACCAAGCTATCTCCTTGTTGACCACCGGTTGTCGTGAGTCTGCTTTCCGTAACGTTAAGACTGTTGCTGAATGTCTCGCTGATGAATTGATCAATGCTGCTAAGGGTTCTGCTAACTCTTATGCCATCAAGAAGAAGGACGAACTTGAGCGTGTTGCCAAGTGTAAGTTCATCAAATCCCTTTATTTTTTAACATGTATTAACTTAAATTTTTATAGCCAACCGTTAAGTTTTTCTATTTCGGCTACTCATTTCTGTTGCGATCGTTTATACACCAATAAAACATATACAACAATCATTTATTCAGATTTCGAAGTTATTCGTGCGTTCGCAAGTAGTATTTATTTAAAGATATATGCATAGAGTTGCCAAGTAGATCAGAGTTTGCGTGGGTTGTTGATCGAAATGTACATAGTAGATTTTGTGGGGTTTTATTTATACATTATTGGTTATCTTCTTGTGCGTAATATAATTTTCGCTCATCAATTTGGCGTTCAATGGTCGCCAACTCGGGAATTCTTAGATACGAGGTTTTATAATACTGCAGAACCTCATCCAAAGATAAATGAGGGATCAAGTTCCTTGATTTTCTATATTAGATCGATTTTTGCTAAATGTGTCAAATTACTTACTTTCTAGGAGCCACCTTTAAACAATGTTCGGCATCCATATGTAAATCTAATACACTGTCATAATGCGCACCCGGACTAAAAGCGATACGAAGTGAATATTCCTTATCAGATCCGTTATGCCTATTACGCTCATATAATTCAAATGTAATTTGAGTCAAGACTTTGAAGCGAAATATTAAGTTGTTAGTTTAATTGACCTGACACTTAATACTAATAAACTTACAATCTAATTCAGGCAAAATGGGACGGGGAAATTTAGTAGGTAAACCAGATAGATACACCAAGTTCAGGAGAGCATGGACGTGTGATTCTATATATGTAATAATGATTACATTTGACTGTTACAATGCTTGTGAGTTGTACACATACCTTTTGTGAAATAAAGTCTTGTTTTTGGTTTTTCAGATTCTTTAAAATCCTCCATATCGTTCAAAATACTTTTCAATAAGGGTAACCCAATCAGCATACCAATAGTCTTCTTTTCTTTCTCACTGATACCATATTCTTGTGGAGCGACAAAATTAAACAGAACTCTAACATAAGCGTATAAATTGCGGAGATCAGCACTACACGTTTCCGAAAGATCGGCGGGACGATAGCTTCCACAGTCTGAACCACTACTACTGCTTTCGGAAGGAGAAGGGGAAGATGGTGACTCAGGATCATTAAATATAGCCTCTAAGAATTGTCGGTTGTGCAAAGCGTCATACTTCAAGGAATCATATAATTCAGGGATGCCGGAAGGATCAGGGCAAGATGCTTCCTTTTTCATATCAGAATCATCACTGTCACTTACTTGTGTAATACAGAAATTATTGAACATCTTTTCCCAACGTTCTTTAAACAAATTTGGTGATTCGAAGCAACACCAACGACGCTGCAATTGATCTACGTCTTTTGTAGCCCAGTTTAACCGCATGACATCTCTTAAACGTGCCATAATGGAAGATACTTCTTGAAGGACGACATGAGGTTGGGCCATGCTTGCAGGCCATCCACATTGTGCTAATAACACGGAAGGGATTTCATACCCGGGTCTAAGCAATGCCTTGAGCTGCTTCTTCACAGCGTCCATTTGCTCTTTAGCAGCATTACTATCGTCTAACAAGTACTTGCTTTCGGATATTACTCCGTCGATTGATTCAGGCCGACCCAGAAAATAACGAGTGAACACGTCCGCTGAAAAGAAATAAGAAGATGTGTTATTAAGTACCCTCGGCTTTCTTTATCTGAAATTATACCTGTCGCACGCACCCTGCGTTCGGAACTACTCCAGATTTTAATGTCATCAGTGACATGTTTGTTCAGAATCTTCATATCTTTTCGCAAATTCTCGCCTAAATCGCGAGATTGGTGCAAACCTGCATGAGTAAACTAAATAAATGTTGGTGAGAAGATTTTAACAGCCATCAAGTTCAACGTAACACGTACTTCACCACCCCATTTGATGTTCACTTGTAATTTCCTCAAGGTATTTAAATCTTTATCAAATATAGGCTTCACTTGGACTTTGGTGCCAGGCAATTCGCTCTTTTTTTCTAGGATTTCCTTCATTGCCATTAATTTACTTTCATCTTCCAAATTCTGTTCGAGACATTTGTTGATAGCATTAGTGACTAGTTGCAATTGGTGCTTTTGACGAAATACAACTTCTTGCGTGCTTCCTTCTAAAAGATCGATAAAAGGCTGTGAAACCAATGAAATTTTGTGTTTGTTTTTTGGTGTACGGTCACCATGACGAAATACTGCAGCAAAACCTTTTAGTCTCCAAGAATTTTCGGGCAAAATTTCACGAGGAATATCATGGAGGGTGGTAGAAGGTCGTCGTTGAACAGACCGTAAGAATGATTCGCTTAAGAGTTTGGCGCATTGGTCATAGTAATGTTCATTTCCCTTCACAAAACTCCATCCATTTACATCGATAACATATGACTTTCCTTTGACTCTCAATAGATCAAGTCCACAAATCATTTGGCCAAAAGCCTTTGAAACTTTAGCTGCAATTACCTTTTCATCAGGTGTCAATTCTGTGACATACCGAATCTCTTTTCCTTCAGTGTTACGCTTTACCAAACCGTCGACTGTGGGTGATCTAAAGTATGTAAACAGTCAATATACGTTTAAACATACATGACACACATACTTTCTTGTTTCAGCGTGAACAAACTGTGAGCCTACAGTATATACTTTGACGTCCTCGCTATTTTCTGTTACCATCATTTGCTCATAGATCCATGATCCTTCGGTAGCAGGCAGATTAAGATTCGGATCAAACTCACTTGACTTGTTACCAACCTTATATTCGAATACAGATTACTACATTTAAGCCCAATAAATGAAATCCGACAAATACCTTTCTAAATAACCGTCTTCCACCTCCACCATTTTCAGTATC
The DNA here is from genome assembly GCF_025094135.1 of Mucor mucedo. Classification (NCBI taxonomy): domain Eukaryota; kingdom Fungi; phylum Mucoromycota; class Mucoromycetes; order Mucorales; family Mucoraceae; genus Mucor; species Mucor mucedo. Next base: position 278,338 of record NW_026252303.1, on the reverse strand, counting down.
GTAGTATATATTAATGTTATGGTTTTCGCTATCTACAGGTTTTTCCAAAAAAGTCTTCGACAAAAAGGCTCCGTCAACTTCTACACCTTCATCAGTGACTTTATAGTTTTTAGTGTTTTGACTATATTTTCCTAACACGCGATTGATATCCATGCCAGAATGTTCATGAAATGACTGAGCTGCATCAGGATCTACTTTTGCGCCACCATCACGCGATATGACTAGACGAGGGGGAGTAGGTACGCCTACAGCATCCAAAACGGCAAGTACTATACGACGGTCCCATAATAAAGACTGCATACATACGTCATTGACACAAAAAGGGCTACGAAGTTTAACATATTGAATTGCTTTATCCAAAGGAAATCCATCAGAAAAAAAGCAAATCAAATAATCACACCCAGGCCAATTTTCAACGGCTAAAAAATTATGAATGAACATATTCCCATTTTTGAAGAAATTGTCATACCTTCGTCAATGATTGTCTTGTCACCAAATATTACCACTTCAAAATCTCCGTACGCAAGCATTTTATCTAATATACAGCGCATAGGTTTTGATCTTGCTTTTCTATCCATGGCACAGATACCAAGAACATCTACAGGGATACTTTAGTCTAACTTTAAGCATGTTTTTTTTATTGAGCTCACATTTTGCTTTCACCGAGGTAGTTCGAACTAACGGCGGTATTGAAGTTGACGGCATTTAATCCAGCAAATTATTTTTTAGAAAAAATTGAGGAAAAGAAAAAGAAAAAAAAAAATATGGGAAAAAATGTAATTCTGGTTTACAAAATTTGAAACCTCTTTTGACAGACCTACGGACATTTCTATATTGGGCTCTTGTACGACAACTTTTCACGTGAGCGTCTAACCAATCAGGAACTAGCAAAAAAAAAAAAAAAAAAAACGCAGAATTCGCAAAAGAAATGCTCACTAACAGGGTCGAACTGTTGACCTTGGCGTTATTAGCACCACGCTCTAACCAACTGAGCTAAGCGAGCAGATGATATAAAAAATTGTAATAAAATATATCCCCAAACATAAAAACGTAAAATCACGTGACCCTATACACACCCTGTTCAATTTTGATTGGTTGGGAATTATAGTTTTTTCCAAAAACGTAATTCATAAAGTTTTGAACTCAGATAACTAGTATCACCATTTGCTTATAACTTGGATCCACCCATATTTGATGTAATAGGATATCTTGTTAAGAACAACCAAATTACCTCCTTTTTCTTTTTTCCATCTACATGATCTAGACTTATGTTTATTCAGCGATAGATGTTGCTATCATCAAACTTAATATCCAAAGTTTGAAGTTGTGGCTGTAAAATCCGATGTCTAAGAGACAATAATTTCAATCTAATTTAAGATAATCCATTATTAAATGCTTAATTTGCTCTTTTATATATATTATATGTTCATGTTTGTTAATTCGGTGATTCGTATTTGCTGTATCGGTGATTTTTATATGTTCCATATTTACATTAGAGTAGCTGTGAGACAGTTTTGTGATACACCAGTGGCTTTATGCCACTCTTATCTGATCTCGTCGTATAATATAGCCTCTTCAATAGATACATTTTCTTTTTAGTTCTCAATTATACAGTTTGGTTTTTACATCTTAAGAGCCTTTATCTTCAAATTTATATTTATACAAGACAGCGTTACAATCTTATTATTGTAACCTTACGATAAATAAATATGTCATATTTATTATACATAATACTAATTATATATTTGTGTAAATGATCATTAGATCATACTTGATTTATTCCTTGTAGCATTACTATAACAGATTACCGCAAGAGAGTTTACCTGATATTAATTTTATGATAATAATTTATTGATAATTGTGGCAGATCATCATATATAAACTTGTAAAAAAAAAAAAAAGAAGACAGATGGTGTTGCTGGCTTGTTAAAGTGAAAAGCAGTAACGTGAAATAAAGATAAAGAGTAAAATAAAAGCTTTTAAAGAGTGAGCACCAGACTATACGTTGTCAATTAAGATAAATAAAATATAAAGATATAAAAGGGCAATGCTACGACGAATCAGATATAAGTGTCTTCGAACGAGTATAGTAAAATGCAAACGGTAAGACTATTCAGTGCTGGTTTATAAGAAAGTTTTTCGTACAATTATTGTAGTGATATATATATATATTTAAATGAAACCAGGCTTATATAAAAAAAGACTAAATCAGACTATAGTAAAGAACAAACTAAATTATTTTTCAATACTGATAATGTGCTGTGATAAAATCATATCATTAAGCTAAAATGTTTTGAAAGAGAAAATATAACCCTCTTCCCCTCTTTTTAAATAAAAAGAGGGCGAGTTACAAAGTTTCATATGGCCAAACCCTAAAATAGATTATTCAACGTGGAGCATTTGTTTTATGCAAATCAACTTAACCAATGATAAACATTAATGTTTGCCACATTTTGTTTTGGAAAAATAAACAAATATATTACGGGATTGGGCGATACAGCTTGTGGTCTAGGTTTCTTGGTACCTTGCGGTAGCTGTATTTTCCGTCATCAGAACCACAATGTATGACAAGATCCTATTTAGTATGGGTTGGTGGAGTCTTACCTTCCCACTGGGCGTGTATATAGCAGGTACATTGTCTACTGGAGATGTGATATATTCTATGTTCTTTCGGGTGATTGGGGCTATCTTTACATGCTGTTTGGTGGTACTTTGTTAGCAGTGCCAGGTTTAACTATACAAGGTGCTTTTACGGGTAAAATTTTTCAGGCTCCATGTCTAACACCTGTCAAGGATGCTGCTCCATCATAATTTTATTTTCAATATAGAGCGTGCAAAATTAATAAATAGTAAATAAATGTGTAAATAATAAGTGTAACAAGAATGGCAAGGGGAATAATTTAACGGGATGCAAATGTGTTGGGTGGAAGAATATTCTCACATTCTTCTTCTAATTCTCTTAATTTTGATTGTTCGTCTTCACCGAATGTACCTCCACTGGCCATCTTTTTGCCATTCACGACCGGGTTATTCTGGCTCCAATATTTAATCGAGTCTAACATATACATGGTTTTATCTCCATTTCCGTTTAAAATGTCTATTTGTTGTCTTATCAGTAAAAAAAAAGAAAAAATGCATCTATTCATTACATATGTCTTACCTCGCACAGTACATGCACCGTCAAATTCAACGCCTTCTACCGTCATGAACTTGAATGCTGCAATGATACGATCCATACTTTGGACATTGGATGATTGTGAAGGGTTTGCGATTGGTCGCATAATTTCTTTACCGCTCAAACTTTCCAACAAGTCTAATAATGTCTCACCAGTACACAGATCCGTAATTCTCTGCACATGATGTGATATCTGAACATTGCTATTAATCCAATCCAAATACCGCTGTTGTTTCTTTAGCATACTTGTCGCAGCATGGTCCACATCCACTTCTTCTTCCTCATGCGGGTATAAATCTCCACCATATCGATTCACTTCAATCACACTCATATGTTCAGGGTCAATCAAATCCTCATCTTCTTCATCGGGATAAAATATCCTACTGCTAGGACTGGCAATGGTGGATGGAGCATGTTGACTTTTACGAGTGGAACTGCCGCTACTTTCTGTGATGGATCGACTGAGATTCGCGCCGTGTGAGCTATTAAAACCTGAATCTTTGAGTCGTGTGCTCATAGATGAAGGTGCTCGGGATGATCCGTCTTCTAGAGCCATATTAGAGAACTGCTGATCCAAGTTGTTCTGGATACGATAATTAGGGGTAGGTGATCGACTGGTGTCTTTGAAATTAAATAAGGTGGAAGGAGGTCGAGGTCTCATTTTACGAGCCATTTCTAATGAAATGGTAGGGATGGTACTAGACGACATAACTGGAGCTAAATACAAAGTGTGTTTAGTTTAAGAAAATACTTCTGTTAAGTGACTTACTAGCAAAATCGCGTGCAATAGTGGCCTTCATAAGGGCTTTTAACCAATCTTTCATGGCTTTTTCATGTTCGGTAAAAAAATAAAACGTACGTTCCTTTCCATGATGTGCCTTGAAGCAATATTTTCCTGGATGAATAGATTCGTCCACTTCAATACGATAACCCTTTAAATTGATAATTCCCTTCATGCGCACAGCCTATGATAATAATTAAATTAAATTAATTTTTTTTTGTTGTCCGTAGGGTTACACACGCACACACGAACCTTTGGGCTTTTAAAATAGAATAGATTGTTGGACTTCAGCACAAACCATCGTTTATTCCAAGTCTTATATTTATCACCTTGTTTATACAACCAGCCTTCCATATCCGGCGATACGGATACTTCGGCTAAAGAAACCACATCTTCGGAACGTCGTACCATAGTCGCTGAGGGTATCACGGACTGGAGTTTGTTATTGTTTGGTAGCAACGAGCTCCGCATAAAGCTATATCGGCTGGATGTAGAAGATCTAGGTTCCTCCATCTTAATATATACACAAACATTATTAATATATAAGAAAAGTAGCCTAAACTTTTTTTTGAAGGTTACCTCTTGTGATTTCATATTATTCATTGTGTTACGTTTCCATTCGGATGAAGTGCTCATGGTGGGAGGAGGAGGGTATTGATGAGAAGTAGGACGTTGGGGTGGATTCATCTTTTGTCGCTGCTGCTGCTGCTGCTGCTGTTGCTGTTGTTGCTGTTGCTGTTGTTGCTGTTGTTGTTGCTGTTGTTGCTGTTGTTGGTTATACTGCTGTTGTTGCTGATTGAACTGTTGAAGGTTGAACTGTTGTTTTTGCGGTGGTTGATGCTGCTGTTGTTGTGGCGGTCGCACAGGTTTATCGGTGTGTGTGTTACTGATCGAACCCTGACGTTCTACCAAGGTGGATAATCGAGGCGATGAAGCAATAAGGTCCATATCTAATGGAATGGATGGCCTTGCTAACAACTTTTGAGAAGGCAATTTGGAGTTTCGAATGACGGTGCTATAATCGGATACTAAATCATCGTCAACATAGGAAGTTTGCTTATTACTGTTGTAAATGACCGAGATAGGGTTTTCTGGAATAGGTGATTGAACCCGTGCTTCAGCATACTAATAAAAAAAAAGCAAATATTAATAATGAAATCGCCTCTTTGATGTTTTCATTATTTACTTGTTGTTTTTTTGATTCTTGACGTAACACATTAATGGCACTGTGTATTTTGAAGCGTTTACCAAATGTTGTCACTGAAAGCTCTTTCAACGAATCCAGCGTCAATTCTAATAAAATGTCTCCGCTTATTTCCTGATCTAAAATTTTTTTTATTAAGAGAGAGACTAAATCATAATCAATGGTAATTTTACCTTTAAAATTTTCTGCTAGTTCTTTATCGAATCCAGCGTGAATGAGCCAGGCTGCAACTTGTTCTGATGTCCATTCATTTACTGGTGAGTCTACCGCAAAAGATTTCTGCTGACTGGGCTTGATTTTGGATATGCTGCTTTCGACAGAATCAATCTTGTCAAGTAAGGTACGTGGTGGTTGCTTTACGGTGTAGCTAATTGGAAATAAACCTGTCTCGCCTCTTATATTACGACCCTGTATTTTTTGTGTTATTAGACAGTGGAAACTCCTTATTTGTTGTTTCGTTGTTATTGTTATTATACCTGCCACCAACCGTCATTGTAACCTTCATCCTTCTCCAACACAATGACTTGTTCTCCCACATTAATAGAAATTTCGTCAATATTTTCTGCTTCGAATTTATGAACTGTGTAAACAATTTCTCTCCCTGCCATTGATAATGAAATAAAAATAAGAATAAAAAGGGAAAAAAAAAGAAAAAAAAAAAAGGGCAAGTTTAATTTTTTTTTTATTATTGAACAGTAAGTTACACACAACTAGATTTTCATTTGCAAAGTTTCAATTCTTCTGCGCGCGTGTGTATGTGTGTGCGCTTGCGTTTTTTTGTGCCGACAGTCAAGGTTGTCAAGTAAAAAAAAAAAAAAAAAAAAAAAAAAAAAAAAGCAGGGCACGAAAAGGAGGTGGAGGCAAAAAGATAAACCCATTCTTTGGACAAAGTAGAATTTTTGGCCCGGAAAAATCCATGACGTTTTCAGTAACAATAAATCCCATATATATTTTATTTGCCGAATTACTCCCTAATACATAAACCAGAGGTTAGTGTTTTTGTCTAAAATTAAACTCTTCCTCCTGCTGACTTGGATAAATTTAGGTTCCAGCTTGTCAAAATCTAAAGGCATGTCGATTAATCTAATCAACGCAGCATGTGCGATCCAGGATTGTCTTTCCAGACTACTAACATTGCCATAGCTTCCCTTTCTTTCTCTTTTATATCATGAAACACAATTAGAAAGTTCTGACAAAATTGTTGGTATCCATCCTTATCACACCTATGGTCCTACTTTATCTCCTTGCAGACGGGTATGTCCTCAGTAGTCCATGCTGATCGAACGGTTCAATCATATGTTTTGAACTCATGAATGCCATCGACGCAACATTCTACACTTCTGGACTCTTCAATGTCCTGATCCTAATGCCTTTTTCAACTGTCGTTCATAGCAAGACATGTGCCGCAATTCGTACACCACTACAACATACAAAAAGCATGTGTTGTTGTAGGGTCAAGGCATGTTTGCGAGTTTCACACAAGCTTACGATGCGTATATGATACATTCAAAACTAAAACACCATCACCGTACTACACTTATCAACAGTATTAGCAAACTCTTATAATTTTTACTAATGACCGTTGAACAAAAGCAGCTAGATTCACCACCAATAATCAGTGAGAATGTGGCATGGAGTATACGCCTCAGCATAGATGGCGAAGGTAAAAAAGCGATTACATATCAATAACAGTTACAGAATTGCGTTGAGTGGGGGTTCTGATAGCATAAGAGTACCATGTTTTATAATGTCATTGTAACTTTCTTTTCGCAGTGATTGGTATAAAGGGGTTAGAGAGATGGCCTTGAATCGACAAATCGATGCCTGTGTATCGCATGCATCTGGCCCCATATTCTTATTCTCATTGCTTACAAAACGCTATAAGAGAGTCAATATAATAAATGGGCGACGGAGGATGTCACCGCATTCACTTAATTTCGCCTTTCCCCTTTTTACTAATCGAAGGAGAAGTACAGCACTCCAAGTCGACATACACACGGTTACTGATTTCTAGAGATCGATTAAGAATCCTGGCTATGTAGCTAAGCTAAACCATAGTAAAACTTATGGGTTTGGAGCTGCCATTGCGCAGATAATGCCGTACCAATTATGTCCATATTACCAATCGGTAAACCTGACAGTAAACCCCATACCACCTGCTGTGAGCGCATATTTTAATGTATCAATTCTACAGACAGGTGAAATTACTAATCCATTGGTGCCAACGTTGAAAACCCCGTCCATAACACTACACGATCGCAGATGTAATGATTTCTCCAGACTCTTCTAAATTGTTTACCGCCATTAAAAGTGCGTACATCAGAGCAGTAAATATGATAGAAACGTCTATTATTGGGAAATTTTTATCGAAGTCATGAACAAGGGGTTGATTTGATTGAACTGGATGATATGGAGAAAAAAGAGCCAAATTTTCGGCTGCTGTATGTCATTTTAAAGGGAGCTGTCAACTAGTATTTCCCACTTTAATCCTTTTCTTCAGACTCTCTTTTTCTGGACCCTTCTGGAGCCCTGTACTGTTGGCGTATGTGCAATGGTATCTCTACTATCTCGGCCCATTATAGCGTTACGAATATCAGACGCTAGTTTTGGACTTTGACTTAATCTCGCTTCTTGAATCCAATGAATAGATGATTGCAAATATGCTCTTTCCGCTGTAAAACGTTCGTTAAAGCCGTTATTCTCTGTTTTTTTTTGCTTTATTAGAAATGGATAGTACTTATTGTCATGTGTATAGACCAGACAAGATGAATACAAAATAACTTGTTTGATCGACTTGTAAATGTATCGCCCTTACCCCAGAATGATGTATGCGTTACCTGTTACATTAATGTACGATTTAGTGGGAGAACTTCAGTTACTGTTTGTTAGTTTGTGCTATTGTTCAATGTATAGACGAACAACTTATTTAATTATAAGTAAACACTCACTCACTAACTAACGCCGAAAAAGTAACAACAACCTCTTATTTAAACAAAATACATTGTTTATTTTTAGTAATAAAAAGAATGTCTTTTGCACTTCTTTGATTTGATCTACAGCTCAATATACACTTTTCTCCTTTATAGCGAAGGATCATATGTATGTAATACAGAATATCCTAGTACTACTAGTTTATTGGCGGTATTTATGGACGATGTCAAATAATTGTAGTTTGCAACATTTTTTTTAGTTGCATCTGCCCCAGCCACGATTCGGTGTGTAAGCATTGCCTACATTATAAAACTAGTTTATACCTCAACATAGGAATAGTCATTCTCCCTTAATTTAGTTAAGGTTGTAATCGGATAGCCACACACGGGGATGAGGCAGGTATTGTATTATTGGGCTTACATAATAATTATAATAATTCTTTTAGTAATCTATGCTGTCAACAGTATCAATGGAAATCAGGAACTTGACAAACAAATAATTTAGGGTAGCATATAAGTTTATCTAACTTTTTTTTTTTCGTATTTGAATTTAACAAGATTGAAAGGATCATTACTTGTAGAGTAAGGGGAAACAAGTTTTTTGTTATCATGTACTAAAGAAACCTAAGGTACATATTCTTTACAGAATATCAGAACAGTATAAAGCATATAAAATTTATATTTATAAAAAAAAAGCGTCAAAGATCAAGTCAGATCGAGGATAATACTAAAGTTGTCGATACAGCTAATATATGGAGTCAGGAGAGAGACAGAGATAGAACAATGGTTTGTTGAGTAAAGCCAGCATCAAGAATTTTCGAAATGCAGGTTTTAATTAATTCTATTGACACCTTGAAAACCGAATACAGAAACAGGTTAAAATAGTCTCATCAACACATATGAAAAATATATATATTTGAATACAAGGATATATGCACTAGGGAGTTTTAGGGAGAGCATCTTGTTGGTGCTTAAAACGTGTGCAGTTTCTATATATTCAACGTCGTTGAGTCTATATTATGCGACAAAGGTTCAGATTGACAATGTAAGAAAAATGTACTCTAATTTTATCATACATCACATAAAGAGTGTCACATATTACTACAGAAAGATTATTCAAAAAGATCTTCTTGTGGTGGGCGAGACCTCTCTAGCGGTGGGGGTTTGAGTAAAAGAAACCACTAACAGAAAGTAAATGTAATTTATAAAAAGAGCTATTGTTAGTGACTAACTATCGTTTTATTAACAAATGCACTCTCTTTGACACAATTTCTGAAAAAAATAAACTATGTAGAATATTGGGAAAATATGGTTACGGAACGGTCTACGAATTCCGAGAGATTAGCGTATTGTGATATCGTTGAGAAATTAAGGACACTTTTAGCTGCATCACTTGAACTCGCGCCCAAAAGATAATCTAATTTGTGGTTAATGTCAGTTCAAAATGCGTTTTGGTTACACATACACGTGTTGTCTTAACTGTTTTCCATCATGTTTACTTGATGACTTCAATTATCAACAAGAAATTGTTACATTTGCACCAAATTAAATTACGTAATTTTTATTTTCGTTCAGAGGTGAAATTAACTATGTGAATCAACCAATGTCTTTAGTATTGGTTAGCAGTACGTTGGAATGTCTAACTACAACTTGGTGTTCTTCCAACAACTCCAGAAGCGATTGGAAAAGTTGCCCGTAAATTAATTAGGGAGACTATTTATGCGTTTATTTAATAATGGAGCTCAGTCAGACGTCCTATTTTGATGATATGCATGAATTGTGTTTGATTTTAGTAGTTATATCCAATTTTTTCACGACTTAAGGTATAAAGATTCAGATCTCTTTAACGGATTGCAATATAGCGTAATTCTTTCAACAGGCTAAGAAAGCAAATGATCGTCTCGGCAACAAACCAAAGGGTATCCTTGCCTCCTATTTCCTGGCTTTGGGCATTAATACTAACCTTGTCAAAAGACAAAAAAAAAAGGACTAATGTTCAACCCAATAATGTTACTTTATTTCATTCTTATCGACCCAAGTTCTTCAACCTCTGTTTTTTTTCCTAACAGCCAGTTCTAATTACATTTTATGTCTATGCTACATTTATAATATACCTCTATCCATGTAACACGTAGTATTCTTCGTAGGTCATAAAATATAATTGCTACTTGTAAAAAAAAAAAAAAGTCGTGTATTTATATACATTTTTTTATTCATTTATCCATATTAGTTGTATGATTTTGTGATAGAGAGTGTGATTGTGTGCGTGAGTATATGTGTGAATAAATCTATGCTTCTTGTTGAGCCAAATAACCTCTATTCTTGATATCGGAATAATATTCTATGAATAGAAGAGAAAAAAAAAATGGTTAGCAGAAAGAAACATTCAGAAAGAAAAAGAAAACTTACTGATATCCTCCTTTCGTAATGGTGCTGCGAATTTGGGAGTTTGTGCAAACTTTTCGGGATGGACGACAGATCTCAAGGCAATTTCGTTATAGTAACGAGTGGTGATTTTTCCGCCGGCCTTTTCGATGGCCTCAATAGCCTTTTGTGATGCTCTTGAAACTTCAATTGTGATGGGAACATTGAAAGTATCAGCGCCCTATTATAAAGCATTCTTTAACAAAATGTCCTTGTCTGTTCTTTCTTTCTTTCTTTTTTGACTTACAACACTCAAAATCTTGACACCATCCTCAATTTTATGTATACAACGGCTGTCTAATAAATGCTTCATAGTGATGGGTTGAGAAGCGTCGATACGACCAGTGGTGATCCAATGTTGAAGACGATCCAAGTTTAATTCTTGATAATCTTTACCATGGCTATTAAGAGAAAGAGTCAATATTATTGCATTCACTGTTTGAAAATGCTTACATGTTAAAGAAACCACGCTTGGGCAAACGTCTAACTAAAGGAGTTTGACCACCTTCGAACCAAGGAACAGGTTGACCATTACCACATCTAGCTTTTTGACCCTTATGACCACGACCTGAGGTCTTACCCTTACCATAACCAGGGCCACGACCTACACGAGTACGCTATGCTGAAATTTCAGTTTCATGGCACATATTCGACTTTTTTTTTTTTTGACAAGTTACCTCTGAGACAGCTCCGTGATTATCTGATAAATGAGCAAGGTTGACAGGTGTCTTGGGTGGTTGAATGGCTTGTGTTGAAAGCGCACGAGCTGGCAAGGCGCTTGAAAAGCAAGTCTTGGCGGTAAAGACTGAACGAAGCATTATTTTTTGAATGATCAATTTAGACAAGGGGAAATAGTAAGCCTCCGCCCTTCTAGGGTATGTCCAAACTGAGAAAAAAAAAAAAAGGTCCTCGCCTTTCATCTCCGATATGTGACGTCTCTTACAGTTTTTTTATGAGGGAAACAAGCTGTAGATTTTTGATGGCCAAAGCAACCATGGAGCTTCTGAACCGGGTTTTGAGGCTAACGACTACATTTATTCTCCCGTTAGATCAAACGCCATATAATTTTTAGGTCTTTTGGATGAGCTTTTGGTCCCTAATTAAACTTAAATATCCAATAAAAATTTTCCATATGCTATTAACTCTCTGAAGCAAGAAAAATGAACTACAAAATTCGATTAAAGATGTACTTTTGAGGCAATGACATATTGAGCTGTGAGTGCTTAATTAGAATAGTTACTGGGTCAAATCACCTGAACAATAAAGTATTCAAATGCTGACCGGCGATAATTGATTGGCTGACTTTAGCAACTGCCTGGGGAAAGATGATGGGCGTTTTTAGCATATTTTCATTGATTATTAATATAAAAAAACGATGCTCAGCTGTGTGACGCTGGGGATGATGGGATGAAACAAATAAAATATTTGTTTAACACTGCTTTTATTGTAGCCTTTACCCGTTTTATCTAGTCAAAGGCAAGGTATCCTCTATAATTGAGAAATGTACGTGTTGGTATACCTGTGAAGAGATGACAATTATATTGTAAGAAAAGACTATGATTAAGTGTAACAAATAAATCATGTTTAAAGACCCGTTTTTTATTTTTTAAAAATAGATAAATATGGAAAGACTTTGAAAAAGGTTTCTTCTTCTCTCTTTAATTTGTTTTTTTTTTCAAATGAATAACAACGACTTTAATAGCAATACATTTACTTGGGCATTGAATGATCAAGCAGTGAATACAACCATGGACAAAAAAGAGATTGAACCTTATGGTTTCTCTGATGCTGATCTCTTTCAGTTCTTGTTGGGTGACGAAGCCCAACAAACTGCATTACCGGACACCAAGTCTAGCATGGATGAAGATTCTAGTGAGGATGCTAGAGAAGAGAAAAGACCTGTTGTCACATCCAGCACAAGTCGGTTAGATTTTCGACCGATCAATGATTTTATTCCAGAGTCACAACTAAAGACAATGAGCTCCAAAGAGCGTAGACAACTAAGAAATAAGATATCTGCACGTAACTTTAGAAATAGAAGAAAAGGTAATGAAAATAGATGATTTTTTAAAAAAGGAAATTTTTACTGACGAATCCTTATTTCCTTATATAGAATACATTGGTACTTTGGAAGATGAACTCAATGAGCAAAAAGCAGAGAATAGTCAACTGAAGCTAGAATTGAAGTGGGCCAAAGCAAAGATGGAAACATTGGAGAAAGAAAATGATAAGCTTCGTCTTGATTTGATGTTGGGTGTATTATCTACACCGCAAATACAACAGACACCACCCTTTACGATCGAATCTTCCAGCCTTATCAATTCATCCTCTTCTGATGAGTCTAACCTGTCTTCTCCACCCAATTTGTTTACAGATTTCCCTGATAATTGGGACTTTGTACTTCCTCAAACACAACAAGATACTTACTTGGCACATGCTACTGTTCCCAATTGGAATATCAATCAAGTATTATCCAAAGAAACCTATGTCGCACCAGACAGTCAGTTGTTATTCCGACAATACCCACTCCTTGCTCCTGCTTTAATGTCAATCGTTTTGACTCATACTATGACTATGAGCACGGATGAAATCTTGGCTACCTCCAAATTATCTCCTCTTCCTATCACTGCCCCTACTAAAAATACTACACATACTAATGCCCCTCTTGGTAACATGACCAATAAGGAAGCACAGGCTGTTTGGGATATTTTGGAACCACTTACATTATTAAACGAAAGAAACAAAAATATCACTACCACAGACGAAGAACCAGCTGTGCAGGAAAAGGTGGGTCCTTGCAACATTCGCGCAGCTTACAAAAACGTGGTTCTTCCATACTGTCCAGTATCTTGGCTTCAGACAAGAGTATGCAAATACCTCTGTGAGTATGTTGCCAAATATACAGCTGGTTGCCCTTCCCGTTGGGGCAAAGAGCCTACAATAATTCAAAAACCGTTGGTCCGTGAACAGATCAACAAATCCGAGCAATACATTACTACTTGCTCATAAATCATACCTTTATTTCATTCTGCCTTTTTGTACATACACATATATATTTTAATTAATAAATATTTTTTTTTTTTACACCACTCGAGACTTTGAGATCCCGCCAAGGATTAACATCGAATAACTTGCCAACACACGCTTTTTAACTTTTTTCAATACATAAAAATGACACGCACCATCATGTCTGTTGTAGGGCTTATAATAGCTACCTCTGTTGCGTCTCTTGTTCAAGCTGCTGGTGATGAAGACGTTTTCGAATTACAACCAGAGATTCATCATGTTTTCAAAGAAGCCGAAAAGATGCCACCTGCCGCCTTTTCCAAGCTCTTCGCACTTATTACACTTTCTCCATGGCTCATCCTCATCGGTGGCGTAAGTTGTAGAATATACGTACACCTAAACCAGAATATTAAAGTTACTTTATAAAATAGTGGCTCCAACTCGGTTATACACCTGGAAAAGTTATTTCAGAGCTCACTTCAGGCTCTACCGTGCGCACAGTTTATATATCTAGCTTTTTAGTCTCTTTAGTGGGTCTCGAATATCTGTTTTATCTTTATTGGACACAACTTAACCTTTTCCAAACACTCACCTATCTTGGTGGATTGTCTATCGTCACTTTCTTCACCGGACAACGCGCTTTAAGTTCAATTCAAACAGCAAGACTTAAAAAATAAACAATAAAACTATTTTATTTATCATTTTTTACATTAACCGGTCGATCGCTGTATATGATGACAGTATACTCTGCTGCAATATCCTTATCATGAGTAGCTAATACTATAATGTATCCCATCTCATTCTGACTTAGCACTACATCACCCGTAGCAACCCCTTGAATAACGTTGGTATAAGGTCCTGATGTGGCCAACTCTTTACCAAAAAGCTCAGTCGGATGTTTCTCATAGATCGTGACGTTCATTGAAGGTACAGAGTCTGTGTTGTTTATCGACTGAAGTCTTACTCTGTAGAAAAGAATTGGTCTTAGAACAAACTTGAGAATTATTGTTATTTTTTTTTTCGGCTTACTTGACAGTGGTAAGTTCTCGAATCTCTAGTAAATACCGAGGATTTTTTCCATAGTTTCCAAAACTGGGACATCCCATTGCACTATATCCAATAATCCATTCGCCATGAAGCACTTTTTTAAACATGCCCTAAAAAAACAGAAAATATCAGTTGAATGACACACTTCTTCTTTCCCGTCGCGATATGGCTTACTGCTCCTTCTGAGGGTATAGATTCTACTTGTAACTTTATAGAGCTGGCTATGGTCAAGATGAACTTGCCTAACAGTTCTGGCTCAAAAGTGGATGCTACCACAGTGTATTCTCCCGCTAAAGAAATTAATTTTTGCTATTTCAAAAAAAAAAAAAACTCTCTTACGTTTGATATTTGGTAGTTCGCAATAACAAAAGCCATGACGATAAGGGCCTGATTCAGACAATATATCACGTAAAGATACACTATAGGCACGTTTTCCTCCTTCTACCAACATGAGATGAACTGCAAAATCTTTTGGTGCCTCTAGCATGAGTAATAATCCGACGGGGGCACTGGCAGGAGGAATAGTTAGCTTCCATTGAGGGTTGTTAAGATACGTTGCGTTGCTTGCGTTTCCTCCAGCTGTTTGCTCAGTCCATTGGCCATGGATCTTTAAATTATGGTTAGAAGAGAGTTTCTCTGATCACGTATATGTTTACCTTTTGTTCAGTAGAGTGTCGTATGGGGACTTCGTTTAATTTAAAAGGGGCCAAAGAATAGGCGCGTAATGAAAAGTAAAGCGAGTGTTCTTTTTCATGCTGAGAGACAACGATGGTGTAGTCGCTAATACCTGGCGGTGCATTGAATCTGACGAGAATATGCGGACTATTGACATAAGTACCCTCTTTAAATGGGGTTCCTGGATAGAACACACGTTCTCCACTCGTATTATCATATACATGTAAGGTGATATAATCCGTATTTTCTTCCGTCACTGTGATGTGCTTGGATAGCAATAACCAGACAGCAGCGGGTTTTTTATCGGGCACATTGACAGTGAGACTAAATTGAGGATTATAGTGCAAACTAAAGACATCTTTTTTCGGCCCAACGTGTTCAGGCCAAACAGAATGAAGCACCCAGCGGTGCGTAAAAAGCTCTGGGTTCCAGTTCAAATGAATGGAAGTAAAATTTTCACACACAGATTCAAAATCGATCCAAAAGATACCATCGTCCTTCTTTTCGGCTACGCAAGGGTCAAAATTCAAAAAGGATTTGAGCTCGTCTGTCCAAACCTGCGTGTCAAGATGACTGTAAGGACCTCGCCAGCGTTTATGACTCCATGGGTTCTTGACTTGCAGTAAACGCTTGGATCCAAATTGTTTGATATCTATGACTGCATAGGCATGGGTAGGCACAAGACCTTGTTCCGTTGCTTCTTCTTCAGTCATATCGCCAGTGGCAATTGTCACAAGTACATCGCCATATTTGATACCATCAAGGATTCTATCCCATACATTGTCTGCTACAAAACTTTTACTGTTTAAGGCTGTAAGTCAATATGTACAGAAAGTGGGGAAAGAAAGAGGGAGTTTACTCTGAAATAAAAATGTGTTCTGGAATCCAACCTGTCAAGCAACTATATTTTACAAAGAAAAGTCAGCGTAAAATGAGTGCAAAAAATGAATACTACATATTTACTGTAAATCGATGCCAGAATTCCTATATGATGATATCCTCTTAGTATCTATGTAATTTCAGTTTTGATAATACGGTTTACTTACGATCCAGGAAAATCGTAGCCACCCATGAGTTTCATGTACTAGATAAGTTATTAAAATTAATGATAAAGAAAGGAGTACAAGAACTTACGGCTTTTTCTATGATACTGGCCCATAATTCACCTTTATTAGTTGAAAAGGTGCACATGAGAGTACCTTCTCTTGAGACGGGCAAGAGATCATCCACCACAACTTTTCTGGCAATACCATTATATACAAGTTTGATGACATATTTTCCGTTTGGGTTATAACAAGGTTGACCGTGTTTATTTTGAGGGTATATACAGGAAGTAATCAACTGCTTTTTAAACTTTCTTTCGTAAGCGGCAGCTACACACAATGAAGCCACAAACGAGCAATCTGTCACAATATCTTGAATTATACTTGTGCTAATATTTTAAATCATTAGCATAGATTTTATAACCTTCTACTCGTTGTTTACCTGGATATAAGACAAATCAATTGTGGATGCTGCATGATATCAGCAGGCCGTTTCCAGCCACCGAATTTTTCGAGTTGTTTGTCTGACAAACGCAATGAACCTTCTGGATCCAGGTATTTTGAAGTTGGGTAAGAGAACTGTTCTTTTAAATCAGTTTCATCGATCCAAGGTAAAAATGTCTTATCATTGACATTGGAAGTATGTTTTAATACTTCAATTTCGGATGCTGATAGTTTCTGTGTTAATATGTCATCGGTGGGACAATGAGAGACAGAGGATATAGAGCTGGAGCGGTTATGAAGGGAGGATAGACTGGGACGATGATGATCTGATGCGTTGGATGAAGATCGTGTGCGAGGTGAGGGAGGTAATAAAAGGGATGGTTTCTTTAATGATTCTGCTTTATCCAGTGCTCTTGTGAAATTGTCTCGTGCTTCCAACTTGTCGGCACTGTCGTTTTCGTATCCTTTGAAGGCCTTAAGGTATAACTCTGCGGCGTCAGAATAGTATTCCAAGGCATGTTCCATATTGCCTTTATACTCGTTTAGCTCGCCCTGATCAAAAGAAAACTAGGGACAACTTTCTTTGTTAAAGATCATGTTAACAACACACTTTTTTTTTCCTATCCCCCTTTTAGGTTTAGTTTACCTTTGCCTTATCGTTATAGTCATCTTGCTCGGTTCGAATAATTTCGGAATCAAACGATTCACGACGCTGCTGGTAAGGTGAATTCTCATTAATGTATAATGAAGAGGGTTTGGTAGCATTCATATAGCGCCCAAGTTGCTCCACACGGTGTTTGTATTCGTTTAACTTTCCAATCAACTCGTTGCGGTCCATTCCATTATTGTCGTCTATAGAATGAGACGGTCAGTACCCGGGGCTATTTGTTCAAATATGTGCTTTTACCGATGAGTAGTTTAGAAAAGTTCTACAACATTTTTATTAGTGGGAGAGAGAGAGGGTGTGTGTGTGTGTATGTGTGCGTAACGAAACTGAAAGTGTATTACCTTGATAACGCTTTTATAGGCGTCTCTTGCCTCTGTGTATTTTGCTTCTGTATCTAGTTTGACAGCGTGGCAAGCGTTTATATATGCTTGGGCATACGTTCTCTTTGTTTCCTCTTGGCCAGATGACTTTTGTAAAGTCATTGGAAGGAGTAGTCTATTTCCATGACAAGCAGCAGGTTCTTTCAAATAGTTCTTCATGAACGCATACACCCACAGAGCGTATAGAGAGAGTGTGTTACAGAAAGAAAGAGGGAAAACGGTAAAGAAGAAGAAAAAAAAATAATAGGTTATCGAAGACTGTGGGTAAAAGTTAAACCACAAAGAGAAGCGGTATCTAAGAGAAATATATTTTTTTATTATTATTTATACACATAACACACAACACGTAAACGCAGGTGCACACACAATCTAATGCTCTTCAGCGGCATCGCAATGAGCAGCATATGCCTTCTCATCCATCAAGTTATCAAGTTCAGCGGTGTTGCTCATCTTGATCTTGGCCAACCAACCTATGAAAAAGTTAGTCACTTATTTCACACGGTATCTAACAAAAAAAAAAAAGAAAAAATGTTTACCTTCGTCTTCAGGGCTGGTGTTGATTAAAGAAGGTTCGTCAGATAAAGCTTCATTAACATTGACAACTTCACCAGAGACAGGGGAATAAATATCACTGGCAGCCTTGACAGATTCAATAGCACCAACTTGATCTACGTACAGAGTTAAATCAACGTGGTTTTATTAATTCATTTACCTTTTTTTTTTACCTTCAGCAGCAACGACATCACCGACGGCGGGAGTCTCAACAAAGACAACATCACCCAAAGCCTTTTGAGCGTAATCAGTGATACCGAAAGTACCAACACCGTTATCAACAGAGATCCATTCATGGTCACTGGTATATTTCTTGGCTTTTCAAATAAAGAAACAAAGTCAATCTATTGATTTCCTTACCCCTTTTCGGTTTTTTCACTTACTGGCATAACCACGATAGACGGCCCAAGTAGCGGACTTGCGGACAACGGGCATATAAGCACGGACAGCGACGCGAGAAGTTAAGAGTCTAAGGGCCATGGTAAATGAGCTATTTTTTTTTTCTAAACGAAATGAGGAGGAAGAGAAAAAAAATTCTTCACAAAAAAATCTATAAAAATATCTATTTTTTTTTTTTTTTCTATTCCACCGAGTCAAAGACGACTGTTGAATTTTTGTTTATTATGGAAGCTTGATAGGTTTATGTGTGCTCTAAATAGTCGTTCGTTGATTTGAGAGACCGCTATTTTTGCGGGGGGTGATTCACATCTACTATCGCCCTGGGGCACTACCATGTATAGCCTATCATAGTGGCAGCAGGATTTAAGGTTAACCAATCATACCTGCAAGTTTGAGGTAACAGGAATTTAAGCAATATCCACAATAAACTGGAAAAAATATGCAGCAATGAGTTTTATTTTTAAAGCAGTTGAATATATGAAGGAGAATCACTTACATGATTAGACATATTACCATGGCTGTATAAATGAACCTGTTGTAAGTAAAAATTAATTGGGTTGATCTAGTAGGCCGCTGGATCGTATTATTTTTTTTTCCTTAGAAACTGCATTTTTGGCTGCATACATCATACGTGCAACAGTACCAGCGAAGATTTTATTGTATCTGCTACAGGTGTTTGTTTGCTAATGCTGATAAAAGAGAGCCAAATCCCCGTCTTCTACACACCTACTGAGAATGAAATTATCCTGGGCATCAAGCTTATTACAGCAGAGGGTTCATCGGGCAGGGTTGACAATAGACCAGTCACCCTGTCTTAAATTTATGGAACTTCCACAAAAAAAAATATAAACAAGTATGATATGCATTCATACGTCGTTTTCTTGAGGCTGTATAGCTTGTTCTGCCTGATTTAAATATATCGGATTTTAATAATTTTACGGCTTATGATAGTCATGACATTAGTCCCACATCAAATAAGAAATTTTTCTACTCGTGCAAGGATCTCTAAGTTAAACCCAAAATCTCTTTTATCTCATCTTTCCAAACCAGCTCAGTGGAATAAAAATATAAAGGCTTTGATTTTTTATTTAATATTATGATGTGGGAATGTAAGGGATAGAGAGAATATATAGTTTTTTTAGTTATCACGCTTGGGACGAAGGGGATCAAGCATACGACGGAAAAGACCAGGTCCAGTCCAAGTACCCTTTAATAAGCCGTTCCAGTAAATAGCAGGAATGACTTCCTTGTTCAAGAATTGGGAGACACGACTAATACCACGTTGATCTACGGGGAAAGTTTCAAGAGGTTGGCCGGTGTAGCCAGAGAATTCAGCCAAGATCAATTCGTTACGGCCAACAATCAAGGGACAACTTGTGTAACCATCATACACTGCTTGCTCCACCTTCTTACCTTGAATATCAGCAATCAAGTTATGCTTCAATACACCAGATTCGGCCGTAATGGCAGCTGCGGTCTTGGAAGTAGGGAGAGAAGAGCAATCACCAAGAGCAAACACATTTTTATACTTGTTGTGACGGAGTGTATCCTTATTCACATCGACCCAACCAACTGCATCAGCCAACTTACTTTCTTTGATAAAGGTAGGAGGTCCTTGAGGTGGTGCAACATGAATAAAGTCGTATTCAAAAGATGAGATCTCGCCATTGTTGGCGTTATTCTTGAAGACTGCTTGATGGTTGTCGGCATCAATTTCAATCAATTCATGTTGAAAGTTCAACTTGATGTTACGCTCATCAGCCAATTTTTGAAGAACACGGCCATAATGATCAACACCAAAGATTTTACCACCAGCAGTATTATAGATAACGTTAGTCTTATCACGGACACCAGAAAGACGGAAAGCCTCTTCGGCCAAGAAAGTCATTTTAGTGGGGGCACCAGGACACTTGAGAGGAGAGTTAGGGAAGGTGAAGAGTGCGTTACCTCCCTTGAATTCTTGAAGGAATTTGTATGTCTTTTGAACACTATCAGCATCATAATTGGAGGTCACACCGTCCTTACCAAGAGCCTGCTTTAAACCTTTCACTTTATCCCAGTTGATTTGAATACCAGCTGCAACCACCAAATAGTCATATCCAACCACTTGTCCATCAGCGAGCTTAACTGTATTGTTGTCAGGATCGAATTCGGTAACCTTATCTTGGATCCATTCGGCATCACTGGGCATGACTTCAGCCATAGGTTTAACAGACTCATTGAAATTCTTGAGTCCACCACCAACGTATGTCCATAAAGGTTGATACTAATTTATATTTCAATAAGTTTATCATGCAATTTCACCAGATATTATTTAAACTTACGTAATGTTTGCTTGAAGGTTCAATGACAGCAACTTGGTTCTTGCCTAATAATTTGGAAACAGTGGAAGAAACTAAATTGCAAGATTTTGTTAATCTCTTTTGTACAATTAATCACGTATCGACCTTTTTTTTTTTCCTACCTGAAAGACCACCTGGGCCACCACCAACAACAACAACCTTAAATTTTTGGTCGGGCTTGGCAGCTTCCGTAACAGTAGCAAATGAACGTTTAGTAATAGAAGCAAGGCGTGTGCGTACAGACAACATGTTTGATTAGATAAATAGATATGAAAAAGTCAAAACAAAAAAAAAACGTGTAGAAAAACTTGCTTTCTATTTAAAAAGATTTTTTTTAGCCTCCATTTAGAGGTCCGAGATTGCGTAATTTTAGCCATCCAGATGGTCATCTATGTCAAATAAAAGCTAAGCATGAGCTTGTACTCAAACTGTTGTGCACATCATATCACTGAATCTCTAGACCATGTTCAAGTATAAAACTTACTAACAAACATCTTTATTCTGGTATGCCAAATATTTTAGCCAGCTTACGCCTGTCGATTTGAAACATGTCTTATAATCGAGAACTTAATTTGTTTGTCCAGCAGAAAAAGTAAATGTCAGCCCGAAACTCATTTAAACAAGGAGGGCTCCTTTTCATGCATTTATGTTCGGTTACACCGCACCAAGCTTTTTTTTTTTTTTTGGTATGTTTTATCAAGCTCCATTAAATTAATTATTTTCAAACTAGCCTGGTTGTTATATTAAAAATGCATCATTTTCGCTGTTATTTTCACTACAATTTTATTTATTATTTTTGCGGGGAAAAACGTAAACTGGGGTTTGGAAAAAAAATATCAGCCGTTATGGATTAAAGTTGCGCAAAGTTGTTTCATAATACGTAATTTGAGGTCATGGTTAGGTGGCAATTTGTGACTACACTTCTTTGGTAACAGAACGACCGGCCCTGGTATCTGAATTAAACCCTTCTCTCATCACTTCAACCTTTTGTTTGACTTTGTCAACACCCATGGAAAACTTACGAACAGCACGATGTTTACTAATCTTATGATCCTTTGATTGGTTCATCATATCAGCTTCGATTTCTGTATCATCCATACCGTCCCCGTATTCAGAAGATAAGCTAGATTTTCTTCTCTCATGCAATTCTTCGCCTTCACTGTCATACATCTTGCTTCTTTCTTCATCGACAGCAGCCTGGAGATTGTAATCGAATCCTTCGCTTTGTTTGCCAGAAGAATCGCCATCGCCATCGCTATTGCTTTGTTCTTTGATCCATTTCTGTGCTTTGATTTTAAGCGCATCATCGTAGAAAGGGTCCGCACCGACCATATCTTGATTATACGATTTCAAATGCGTATGCACTGGAGAGAATCCGGGTACTATTTTCATACGTAAGACGACTTGGCCATATGGCCCTTCGATAGGCCATGGGTTTTCGTTACGGTTAGCGTCCTTGCTTTTCTCACTCATATGCTCATGCAAGCCGACAACCACATCTTGCCATTCGTTATCCAAAATATGCTTCAACCAGAAACGGCCTGTTGATTTTGTAGAGGTGAGTGTACCTTGATTGATATGGACGTATATAGCAGTACGATAACGCATCGTTAATGGGAAATAGAGATGTTGTTCGTACCAGCCATAAGGTCCTGTCTTTGGGTGTGCAGTAACATTGCCTTCTTGCTGGGCTATTCTTTCTTCCAACGAACGTTGCTGAGAGATATCCTTCGCCTTGAGACGCTTGAGAATAACAGGGTCGACGTTCAAAGCCAAGGTGGCTTTTGTAGAATTAATATAATTATCACTAAAAGGTTCCTTCAAGTTGGTAAGACTAAGTCTTTCGATAACGAGTGTGCCGACATCTACATGGAAAGGTTAGCTCGATATATATTTAAATAAGACATAACGTAATTCTTCTTACCTGATCCTTGTAATTCGCGAGGTAATGTCAACTTGACAGGTTTGTATTTGACTGTCAGTAAAAATTTACCAAAACCAATACCATTAGCGAGTGGAATCCATTTCTGGAACTCTTTAAACTGTCACATAAACAAAAAGGTTAATTTTTAGTTTGTCAAACAAAATTTTCTTTTTACCTTGCTATCTTGATCCTCGAAAAGTTCCTTCAAATGTAAAGTTTTAGTACCCAAGACGGGATCACGTTCCAAATCTACGGATGTCTTGATAGATAAACGAAGCACAACGCTATCGATATCTTTGACAAAATGCTCAGTGATTGCGTTCCAATGCTATCAAGATAAAACAAAAAAGTTAATATTCGCTTTTCTTCATAAATTTTCTTCCTTATCTGGCTTACGGGACTAGGATTTCTCAATTTTGTACGGGTTTGATAGACCTTGTTATCATTAATATAGAGTACAGCATAAGGGCTGACGACTTTGTCGGGACTATAGGGATGTCTAAACTTTTCATCGGTAGGCAAGACTTGAGGATCTCCAATTTCAAGATCGACTGCTTGGTGGATGGTAACAGAAATGATACCATTATTATGTTCGGGTGCAACAGGAACATCCAAAAATTCACTGTGTTGTTTGCGAATCTTTTCTTTACCCTTGTCAGATTTGGTCTTTTGGTTGATGGCATCACCGCTAAAGATATCCATATTGGGCGTGGGATATTTGGGATGGAAACTCATCTTCATATTCAGCCTGACTTTGCTTTTGTCTTCACTTTTACCATCAATGGGAGTCCAGCCGTCGAAAACAACTCTCTCTTGTTGGCACCAACTGGATACATTACCAAGCTTATCTAACTTTCCTTCAACAATATCTCTGACGGACATTGAAATGGATCCCCACATATCATCAAACTTGACCTTATCGGCATCCCATACCTTGACATCTACCTTGGTTTCGGAAACAATATCGTCTGTAAAAAAATGAATTTAACATGTTAATAGTGTTATCTATCTTTTTCACCTTTCTAAATCACCTTTGTAGACTAAAACATAAAGATTTTCATCCCATTCAGGATCCTTGTCGTTGGTCAAGACGCGGGTACTCGAAGAACTCTTTTTGGGTTGAGTGCTCAATGACAATGTGGCATATGAGTCTTCCATATCTAAATAATGTATAAGTATTATTGGGGGAACTTTATATGGGAATTGTTATTGCTATCATCATACCTTGTAATTTGATAGAGCTATCTCTGGTTGCACCTCTAACTTCTACTTTGACAACACCGATAGCATTGGTATCTTGATCAAAGGCACCCATTAAAGCCTTAATATCAATTGTCATACTCTTAGGATCTACCAAATCAGCGAAACCAAGCTTGACACCCTCATTGACTAATGTTTTGATGGTAGGAAGCTAAAGTGTAAATGCTTGTTAGTAAGCAGATTAATAAATAAAAAAGCAGGAATAAGCAAATTTACATTCATAATATTCAAGTGCTTGGATAAAGGCATGACACCGGTTTCGATCTTTGGAACGCTTGTAAAGGCGATTGTTGCTTTGGAAATAAATGGTAACTCGGGAGACGTTAGAATCTTGAAGCGTACTTTGCCTGAGAGTGCTGTTAGTTCTGCCTTGACTTCCAAAGGTGCATTGATTGCTGTCTGAAAGCGGATAGCTAAACCGGGCGGAGTTGATCTAGGGCTACGGTTGGTGACCAAAGAAGCGACAGGATGTGCGTGAAAACTGAACGATGCTTCACCAAACTGAGAAAAATGTAAGCTAAGGCATTAAATATTGATTAATTACTACTCACAATACTTTCTTCGGGTTGGCCTGGCAATGGTGGAAATACGCGAATCCTATTAGAATTGTTATATTAGCACATAATGACGCGTGAAAGATAAACTAATTGTTTGGTATTCCGATGATTCTTACATTTGAATGCGGGGTGCTTGCACTCCAATGTCAAAGTCAGATACTTTTACGGCTTTCTAAATTGATAAATTAGTATATATCCTCTGCAGATATGTTTAGCTAATGATTAACTTACAATAAAGCTTGGTGCGACACTTTGAATAGTATCCTCCAAAAGATCTTCGATAATAGCAAAGAATTCAGGATCGACACTACGCCAGATCTTTTCGACCATAAAGTTGAGCCATTCTACAGACTCACCCTCTGAAGTGTATAACTATATATCTATAGGGTTATTGGGTGCTTTTTATGGTAAAGTAAAGTAAACTTATACATACAGTCTTCATACTCTCTTGCTTTTCCAACTGCCACTCGAGACCTCTAGAGGTAATTCTACCCAAGTTCCAGTATGCCCATGAGCATATACCGATCATGCATAATCCAGATATATACCCGAAATTAAATTTTCCAAAAGCATAACAGATACAGCATGCCACCAAGATATATTTAATTGCTTTGATCTGTAAATTTTTGATTAATTCGTCGGGTTGGACGGGCATCAATGGTGTAGGATTATTCAGTTTCGATTTGTGGTCTTCGTTAATTGGAGCTCCCTCATCAGTAGTATTAAAGATATTTCTCAATTCGGTCATAGTTGATTCGAAGGTATTATTAAATTCGATGGGTTGCTCACCAAGTGGTCGATGATTAGCTTGCTGACGGTGTTCCAAATGGTCTTGTGGATTTGGAGCATTTGCATTTCCAACTTGCTCTTCCTTGGGCAAAGCTGTAGGCTTCCATTGATCGGCAAAGTTATCATTAGGATTATTGGACCACATTTTTGCATGAGGGTTGTTATGATCAGGTAACACGAATGGCTCTTTGTGATGATCAGTTGCATCTTTTACGTTTGCATGAACATTACCAGAAGCATCCAATGTATTACCAGGAGCCTTTTCCATTTTTTCCTCCATTTTTTTGTTGTCCTCATCAGTTGCGTCATATTTTTTTTCGATCTTGTTAATTTCCTTCACATTTTCTTTCTGACGTTCTATTTCTTCAGCGGGAGCCTCTTGCATTTCATAGCCAGGCTCTTGCTGTGACTCTGACGTTTGTGCTGCCGCATGAGGATCTACGGCTTGTGGAGATGCCTCATTGTATTTAACTATGTCAGCCATTTATGCGAAATTAATTTATAAAAAAAAGAAAAGAAAAAGAAATATGGCTTTCTCTTTTTTTTTTTTTTTTTTCTCAAACTAATATACTTCCCTCGTCATATTTTCTTGTTTGTTTGAATTTAGTAGTACGTCCTATTCTTTTTTAGGAAATTTTTTTTTTAATCATTTGTACGTCAGAATAAGAAAAAAATCGAAGAGCTGGATGACTTACGCCATATTAGCGTACTTTAACGATCCTTTATTTGGAAAAAAAAAGTATCAAAGTAATTCTGTTTCGTGCGAAGTACAGATAAATTACTTTAACACAATGATGAATTATTTTCTAATCAATTAAAGTAGATGCCATTTTTTGGTAGGAAATTGAACGTTGCATATTAATAGAACCACCCACAGTATTAAAGCCTATCATTGCTTATTGATAGGGCATAAGATATAGAAGAAAGTCAGTTGGCCACTGAAGCCTATTACCCTTCCCCCCAAATGTTATATCAATTATATTGGCGCGAATATTGGTGCACCTTTCAGGACAATTATACTTGGTTCTTCATTCTTTGGAAGCCATATTTCGTTCAAAAAAGGAAAGGTACGATTTTTCATTTTTGAAGCAGTAAAAAATCAATCTAAGGCATCCGCAGCGGAGATGCTGAAGTATGATTTTGATCCACAGTGGCGCTTTCAAAAATAGAACCAGGAGCCTTTTATAAACCATTTTTTGTCATTCTTGGTATGATTAAAAAGAACATTAGGGAAGATGTTTGCTTTTCTGCGTTCGATAAAGGAAAAAGTCCATTTTATTTTATTTTGAAGTAACAGATAATCATAAAAAATAGAGATAAAAGTCACGGTTTCAAATTTAAAAGCAAAGAAAACAGTCCCGAATAATTTATGAAAATAGTGCATAGCACCTCCTTTACAGATGCCCGATTTAATAAGACCTCTATTTAAAACAAAAAATGACAACACTTTAATGATTTTCTCATACATAAAAGGCATCCGATAAGAGTAGGCTGCGTTTTAATTGGACCTTTTTGCCATAGAAACTTTAAGAGCGTACTGCTTACCCTCTATAATTTTTATTAGCATTTACTATTGTAAAACACTAATGTACCTTTTTTACATAAATCCTAGATTAAAAAAAATGATAAAACTGCTGGCGAACACTTTAAAGTGTTTCTCCATAAAGGTACATCGGATAAGAGCAAACTGCGTTTAAATAATCCGCCCTTTTTTCTTAAAAAAAACTGAAATGAATCTTGCAGAACTTCTGTTACTTTATCTATCGACTCTGACTAAAGTAGACAATACAAGTATACTCAATACATCCGCAAAGTTTGTAAGAAAAGTACATGGTACAAAAATGCTAGCGAATGTTTCGTAGATCTCCCAGCTTGAGTCTGTCTGCTTGCGGAAAACAGACTTTTTAGCCGCAAAAGGACTTTTAAATGATGTTCCAGAAATGTCCAGGGCAAACATTAATCTAAAAACATTTTTAGCTGTATATGTGACATGTTGGAAGATCCCCAGCCAAAAATCCAAATTGCTTTACAAATTCTATGAAACAATGTTCCAAACCACTGGGGTTATCCGGGACGACTTAAGTTTATGAAAAAAAGTCATTGGTCATTTGCAAATATTTTACTGCTCAAAAAAATTTTTTTTGACTATCAAACTCCGGATGGACCCTACGATAACGTTCAATTTGTTTCTCTACACTTAAAATGGCAAATCAACATGTAAAATTTGATTGGCGGAGAAGTATTGAGTTTATATTGATAGGCACAAGCATCAAGATAAACTTGCTCTTAAATTCTTTTTATTGGCCTAATCCATTGTCCTTGCGGAGCACTTTCCATTTAAAGAAGTTTGATATAATCGAACCGATTCCTCTCCGAGGCTGAGACATAGAAGGCAACTAACCCATTTTCACTCCAATCATATAAATAATGGCATATTTTCTTCAATTCTATTTTTTTTTTTTTCAACTTATCTATTATTAAAACCAAAAATGTTGCGCTCTCTTCTTAAGCAATCTTCAGCCCTTCGTAATATCACCAAGCAAAGTGCCAGTTTGGCCACTTGCACTCGTCAAATCCGTGGTGCGCAAGCTTCCTTAATTGAAGCTAGTGAAGAATCTTTCCAAGCTACCAGTAAGTATACCACATAACACACACTGATGTCAATAAATACTCAATCGTTACCTTAGATAAGTTATATACTGTTCGTCCTGTTGCTTTTTGGATGGATAAGATTCTTGAAAAAGAAAACAAGAGACCTCTAAATGTCTCATCTACCCAATATCAACACGCTTCTGTAAACAAGACCATGTCTGACAGTTATATGGAAGAATACCTGCCGTTTAAATCATCCCCTACCTTGTTGGATGAATACATTACCACAGGTGGAAAAGTCAGAATTGGAAAGATTCTTGAAGATTTGGATGCATTGGCTGGCGCAATCTCTTACAAGCACATGGATACCTTTGTTGACAGCCCTCCTCTTACCGTTGTCACAGCTAGCGTTGATCGTATGGAATTACTCATGCCTAACACTGTTGAAGATTTCAAATTATCTGGCCATGTTGCCTATGTCGGTAAAAGCAGTATGGAAGGTAAAATAGTACAAAATTTAATTAACTTTGTGCATTACTAATAATTAATACCCTACAGTTTTTGTCAAATTGGAGACTATCCCCCAATATGATCCCGCTACTGTCGAATCCTCCGAATTTCCCCCCAACGATTTCATTGCTAAGCCTACTCCTAACACAGTTTTGTTTGCTCGTATTACAATGGTAGCGGTAGATTCCGCCACAGGAAAATCTGTACGTGTCAACCCCCTTATTACTCGGAACGACGAAGAAAAGAAGATTTCTGAATATGCTCAAGATTGTAAATCACGTAAGCGACTTGCAGGTGAGTCTGCTCTCAATAAAGCTCCCCCTACTGCCGATGAGCGTTTGACTCTTCATGACATCTATATGAAATATTCTGACAAGGAAGTCGCTCCTGAAAATGCTGTTTGGATGGAAGATATGACAATGCAAAGTGTTTTCTTAATGCAACCTCAGGATCGTAATATTCACAACAAGGTATTTGGTGGTTACTTAATGAGACGTGCTTACGAGCTTGCTCATGCTACTGGTTCTGTCTTTGCAAAGTCTCAAGTCAGTCTTTTATCATTGGATGAAATTGTATTCAAAAAGCCTGTTCCTGTTGGCTCCTTGTTAAACTTGCATTCTCAAATTATTTATTCTCAAGGTGAACCCAGCAAGACGTTCCAGGTCAGTGTCACTGCTGAAGTCACTGATGTTGAAACCGGTACCACTGATCTTACCAACACATTCCATTTCTCCCTTGCTTCCAAGGAGAAGCCTCTTCGTCAAATCTTGCCAAGAACATATTCCGAGAGTATGAAATATATTGAAGGTAATATAGAATGACAAATACTAAAAATGTTACACATGATTTTTTTATTAACCTTTTTCTTCAATAGGCAAGAGAAGACGCGAACACGGCGATGAAGCAAAGACTCAGTTGTTAAGTCTGATGTGTAATAACAGCAACTAAATTCTGACAAGATAAATACCCTCATAGACAGCCTTTTTTATTTTAATTCTCCTGACATTTCATTATCTATATTATTTTCATTACAATATTTCATTTTTATTTAAACACCATCACATCCATTTAAATAAATATTTTTTCATAACCACAAATAATATTTAATTCAAAAAAATTCTGCATATTGAAGTGCGGGCAAAAACGGGAAAAACTGGTATTCACTGGATTTAAAGTTTATCACCAGTGATCAAAAAAATAAATAAAAAAACCAACTCAGTACTCTACACATTTGAAGGCTGAAAAAAATTTGTTAGCCGAGTAGAGTTTTTTATGTGCGTGTAAAATGTGTATATCTAAAAGTAACCAATGGTTTAATATCAGTCCTATGGTACAAACTTTCCCAATCCAGGAGAACCCTGACAGTTGGGCATGACACAATTATATCATTAAGGTTAATATTATTTCATTTGCAAAAATCGATAACGGAAAGAATATTCGATCGTGTGCCAATTTCGTGATAGTGTCTAACATAAGAGTCGGGGATACTCTTATCGGATTATACCATTTAAAGTAAACTAAAAGAGAAAAAAAAAAGCAGTTTAAGAACAGATAACAAGCATATTGACAACTGCCTATCAACGTCCAACGTTTTCCCTCAGAAAGTAAAAAAAAATGCTGACTGTGAGATTCGAACTCACGCCTCTTGCGAGACCGCAACTTGAGTGCGGCGCCTTAGACCAACTCGGCCAAATCAGCTGTACGAAACAATAATTTTAAAATAATATATATTCTACAAGCAAATAAACGCAATCACGTGATATTCACGTGTTAACACGTGACCTGTAGCGTTTCGGGGAAAAAATGTTACAGTGGCTGCCTTAGGATTACTTCTCCGAACTTTATGTAATTTACACAATGGGCTTTCTCTTGCAGCGAAACACAAAATATAATTAGTTGCTGTTATCCTATTTAGCTATCTCAGCGAGTGAATTTGCCATGAATACAAATGTAATTTTTTAGCACTATTTGGAATTAACTTTCCTCAGACATTGAAAACCAATGGATTGATTGGTTTAATTTATAAAAAAAAAGAATAGAAAATTCCAGTTACCCAGTGCTAGAATTTACGATAAAAAATGAGTCACAACATCTGCTAAATTCATTCACCAATTAAAAAACCGAAATCCCCTTCAAAACTTTGTTTATAGAAAAAAGAAATCTTGATAGCTTTCGTTTATTTTTCTTTTAGATATCCAACTTTCTTTGCAATATGCTCTACAGATCAACTCGTGGTCAAGCCAAAAACTACACTTTTGAGGAAGCCGTTATGACCGGTTTAGGACCTGATGGAGGTCTTTTTATTCCTCAGGAAATTCCTAGTTTGCCTACTAACTGGCGCCAAGCTTGGTCTCAGTATTCTTTCCAACAGTTAGCCGTCGAGATCTTATCCTTGTACATCGACGATTCACAAATTCCTCGTGCTGATCTCACCAAGCTTGTTGAAAGTTCTTACTCCACTTTCCGTGCTGAGGACGTTACCCCTCTCTTTAAGGTGCGTGATGGACTCTATATCTTGGAATTATTCCATGGTCCCACTTTTGCCTTCAAGGATGTTGCTCTTCAATTTGTTGGTAACCTCTTTGAATACTTTTTGGAACGTAAAAATAGCAAAGAGCCAGCTGGTGGACAAACTCATCGTTTAACTGTCGTCGGTGCTACTTCCGGTGATACCGGCAGGTAAGATGCAACATTTATTTAATTTTAGAAATTGTGCAATATGCTAATATCCTCTTACAATTCAGTGCTGCTATCTACGGTCTTCGCGGTAAGAAAAATGTGTCTGTTTTTATTCTCCACCCCAACGGCCGTGTCAGTCCTATTCAAGAAGCCCAAATGACCACTGTTTTGGATAAGAACGTGCACAACTTATCTGTTGAAGGCACTTTTGATGACTGTCAAGATATTGTCAAGAACTTGTTCGGAAACAAGGAGTTTAACACTCGTCATCATTTGGGTGCTGTCAATTCCATCAATTGGGCTCGTATCTTGGCACAAACTGTTTATTATTTCCAAGCTTACTTCTCTCTTTTACGCTCTTTAAATATCGATCCCGCTTCCGCCGAAGCTGATAAAATCAATTTCGATTTTTCTGTTCCTACTGGTAACTTTGGTGATGTCTTGGCCGGTTATTATGCTTACCGCATGGGTCTCCCCACTAACAAGTTGTTGATTGCCACTAACGAAAACGACATCCTTTACCGTTTCTTTGCTTCTCAAGCCTATGAAAAGCAAACAGGTGAAGATGGTGGCGTGAAGGCAACCTTGTCTCCTGCTATGGACATTTTAGTCTCCTCCAATTTTGAACGCTTGTTGTGGTATCTTGCCCGTGAAACCGGCCCATCAGAAGGTAACGCGGAAGAGTTATGTGACAAAGCAGGTCAAACTGTTAATGGTTGGATGAAAGAGCTCAAGGAGGAAGGCGTTTTCCGTGTAGCTGATAAAGCTGTTTTAAAGGCTCGTGAAATTTTCGATGCTGCCCGTGTTACAGATGTAGAGACCTCTGCTGCTATTCGTGCCTTCTACGAACCTAAGAATACAGCTCAAACACCTTATGTCCTTGATCCCCATACTGCTGTCGGTGTTGCCGCTGCCGAAGAATATATCCAACGCGAAAACCTCAAGACTTATCCTTCTGGACCTGATGTTCTTATCTGTTTAGCTACTGCTCATCCTGCCAAATTTTCTGAAGCTGTTGAAAACTCACTTAACAGTGTTGCTGGGTTCAACTTTGAAAAAGACGTCTTACCTACTGAATTCCATGGTTTATTAAATAAGGAACGCAGAGTTACTCATGTTGAGCGCGCCGATCCTCAATTAATCATCCAAGTTATTGAAAAGGAATTACGCGAAGAAGGTATCTCCTTCTAAATTTCTGTAAAATTATTCCATCCTTCACCTCACAAACTACATTTTTCAAAACCACAATTTTCATTCATATCATAGATTGTTTTTCCTTAATAAATTATTGCAACACTATGTATTGTTTTCGTTTTTTTTTAGTGGATAAAAATGGTATATATGATAGTTTTTTTTTACCCAAATCCTGTTGCATGAAAACGACGGGTCTATAAATAAAAGCTGGCACCTGTCAAAATTAACACAGCATACCACATAAATAGTTTCAGTGGTATGGGCCACATTAGTAACTTTATCAGCTTGTTAGATTGAAAATCTATATAGTTTGTGCTTGTTACATTTTCAGTGTGCATATAATGCTTTGTAAGAGAAAAATAGTCTAAGTCAGATGATTATTTCTGGATACTTGATTCAATCCATGTTAATATTTTGCAATCCTTCCTATCTAAGACAATTTCTTCATGTTTTTCGTAATAATCGAGCTTCAGGACATCTATCGACCTCCTCTCGCTTCGTATTGTGTAATTGATAAAGAAAATAAGGCAAAGCTAACGCGTCTAAGTAAAAAAAAGAGATGTATGCATTACGTCTCTAGACTTTACCCCTCTTCTCATTAAATAATAGGGTCTAGTTCATGTCGCTGTATACGTGAGTCCAACCGCACGTGGGGATGCAAGGAGTATTTCTACACTTTGTTTACTCTGCAATCTATATTCAAAAATAACTTATGTGTCAAATAACTTGTGAGTATAATTAACATTCTATATTTTAGCTTTGTTTTTGGTCGCATTGTCTGGCTTATACTGTCATAATCATGCGATCTACAGGTCAAGCCCATAATATGCTATTTCTAGTTGGGTCCTTTATGGCGATAGCTAGTACTTTTTCCTAACTCCTTCAGTAATTCCTATTATGCGCTAGATTCTTTATGTCTATTCACTGAGAAAAAAAGAAAAGAAAAAGAAGCGATAGCTAACATCTACTCAACAACAATGCACGTGAATAAATTTATATATGTTCATTTTTTCCCCTTAATCAATCCCACTCAAGTGACAACCAAAGATAAATTCCCAATTAGTTAAGTAGGAGACTGTATTTTTATTATTTATTTTTTATATTTTAATATTTTTCTTCTTTTCTAACAGATATTAAACACGCCATTTACTTGAAATTAGGTATGAGATTACATTTAAGACCTGGCTTCCTTTCCCATTAACTTTCTTGTTTTTGTTTTTGCTTTTAATAAGCTAGTACAGCAACCATTATAAATGAATTCCCAGTCCAACGAGTACTTCGAGGCCGGGATGGCGAACCTATCTTTGGGAAATGGAACACCCATGGCAACTCAACACACTCCTAACTTTTCGGGGGAATGGGATCAACAAGATGATGAGCCCCTTTATCAGCATCCTTCAGCCAGACCTTCCAATTTCATCAAACCAGCAGCCGCACAGTCTAATAAAAGCATTATACCTCAGGATATGCATGTCGTACAAGATTTATATGATAATTATTCGCAAAAAGTATATATTGAGGGTTATGTCTATAAAAAGAACGACTTGACTGTAGATGGAAAATCCTTTGGTGATCCCAATTGGTCCAAAGTATATGCTGAACTTTGTGGGCCAGTGTTAACCCTTTGGGATACAGAATTCGAACAAGATGAAAACGTTATGCCCCAGTATGTGAATATCACTGACTCGAATGTCCAGCTTTTAGGTCGTTTAAACGATAGAGAAAACGTGTTGTCACTCAACTCCGCTGGTGCAAATAGATATTTTATCGATGTATCAGATCCGAATACACTAGTGAATTGGGTTTGCGCATTAAGATTATCTTGCTTTGAATGTTCAAGACTACAAGAAATTTACACCAAAATTTTCATCAGCCGTTCCCTCTATTCCGATATTTTATCTAAACAGATGAATAAAATGGAGGGTCTTGTTCAGGTTCGGTTTACTGGAACAACTGAATGGCAAAAGCTTTGGGTTGTCGTATCTGACAGAAAAGAAGAGAAAAAGTTATTTGGCAAAAAATCTGTCAAATCAAAAGGACAAATGACATTCTACGAATCTAAAAAGGCCAAATCACCCATCATGACCATGGTGAATGTTGTCCAAGCCTATACGATATTTCCTGATTCTCCTCAGTTAATCGATCTGGCAACCATGCTTAAAGTAGAAGGGTTTGATGGTGAATCACCTACTAGTGTATCCATCCAAGCTAGCACCCCTAAAGAACTAGTTCAATGGATTATTGGTACATTCGATGCTTTTAAATTATACGGTAGACCTACCAAATTGATCGATGATTCCAACAATATATCCGCACTCAATTTTGGTGAACCAATGAATGGTTACGGTCTACCTCGCTTGTTTTTAGAAATACCTGAAGTGATTCATTTAAATTTTAAAGATGAGACCCTATTGGATAACAAGGCTCAATTTGCCGGTATATTACTTTCAAAGTTACAATCTATCCAGCAACAACACATGAGTTATCGTCAGTCTCAACAACCTATGGGTCTTATTAATCAAATTCCTTCTGGCCAACCTATTTACAACAATCAATCTCCCGTTCGCCCAAATTCACAAAGAATATCTACTATACCTGGATATCCTAATCAACAACAAGGTAGATCTCCCATAAATAGTATACATAGCCAACAACAATCCCAACGTATGAATCCTGCCTCTGGCCGGGTTATATACGCCAGTGATGAAGATAGTGAAGAGGACGAGGACGAGGATGATGATGATGAAAGCGATCATGATTCCGTATACAAACCACAAAAGCACCCAACGAGAGAAAGCTTATCATTGCCCACCATGTCAACAGAAGATGACGGATTTGCTAGCAGTATATTAGGCAATATTGAGAAAAAGAGTGTTTCATCATCTACAAAGCAAGCAACTGAATCCATTCATTCTTCAAATACAAGTTTGCCTGCCCCAATTACTTCCCCGGTTTCTGTGCCAAAAGAAAAACCTTCCGTGAGTGAAGACGAATTTGGATTATCCGGCAGTGAAGATGAGGCGCCTCGTGTACCAACCACACCAGTGGCCAGAAGACCCAAACCTAAAATGGCAGCAACCCAAGTTAGTATAAGTGGATCTGATGACGATGATGATGAAGAAGAAGAAGACGATGATGATGATGAAGAAAATAGCTTTTCAGGGAGTGATGACGATATACCAATTCATCAACAAGGAGGCAGACATCCTTCTCAGGGTCAACAACAGCAACAACAATATAATGGTTACCCATATGACGATTACGGAAATCCCCAAATGCACCCTCAATGGGAGCCGGGCATGGCACCTGATATGTATCATGAAGCTTATTTTGACGAGGACGGCTATCCTATCATTGATGAAGATGGACCCATCATTCCTTCATTAGGTGATAGATTTGCTACACAAAATTCCTTGTTGGATAGTTATAGGCCAGATCGCCCTTCTGCTCATGACCAGGAGGGTTATGCTAGGGCAACAGGGCAGCCTCTTATACAGGTACCCAACAAACCACCAGAGCCTCGTGCTGGTTTGGTAGGCATGATTTCTCAAATTGAGAATGAAAAGAAACATAAGGAAACAAATAAGAATCGCTTTGCCTCAGATTTAGACAAAATGGATCGTGACAGGGATAGGTTTATGATGGACCAGAGATCATCCATGATGGTAAGTTACTATATACATAAAGTGATTTAATTTATTGAAAGAAAATCATTTTGTAATTAGCCAATGATGAACCAGTCTATGATGGGCCAGCCTATGATGGATCCCC
Organism: Mucor mucedo; assembly: GCF_025094135.1. Taxonomy (NCBI): domain Eukaryota; kingdom Fungi; phylum Mucoromycota; class Mucoromycetes; order Mucorales; family Mucoraceae; genus Mucor; species Mucor mucedo. The sequence goes on along the minus strand of NW_026252303.1, from coordinate 241,993 downwards.
GTATGATGATGAATATGCAAATGATGGGTGGCCAAATGCCAATGATGATGGATCCACGTATATCAATGATGTATCCAGGTATGATGCAACAGAATCCCGCCATGATGCAACAGAACCCTGCCATGATGCAGCAAAATCCTTCCATGATGAATATGCAAATGATGCCACCTATGATGGACCCTCGCATGTCCATGATGATGATGCAACAACAATACGGCCAATATCCGATGTGGAATCAACAACAAGCCATGTATGGTAATCCTCGTTTTAATGGTCATATTGATGAAGATGATGACGAAGACGATGATGTCCCTCTTGGTGCAAAAGAATCTCCCATACCCCGTCATACTTAATAGCTCTTTTTTCTTCTTAATATAGTATTTCTACTTGAGATTGAGACGATGTTAGTTTTTTTTTAATCAATCAAAATTAATTTTTAGACAATCTATTTACCTTTTTTAGACAAAAAGAAAATAAAATATAGACAGAAAAGAATTAGTGTTGAAGCTTATAAGATGGCTATTCAGACAATTTTGTTCTGGGGTGCACCTCTGTTTCTATACCTTTACCAATAGATTGCGACATATGTTTTCATACACACCTCTCCTTTACGCCTCCACCAGTCTAATAAAGTGTGTCTTAACAGGACGTTTAGAATCTTATTTGACGTACAGTATTTTTTGATTAAGTGTTAATGTCATACTTACTGATATGTACAAATAGTCTTAGCTTATTAAGACTTCAAGTGTGAAGAAATAGAAAGCACATGCAAGCTTATGTCTTTCAGTCAGGGAAAAAAATTTGCATTATTAGGAAAGTCAAACTAAGAAAAGTGTGTCTCATTGACAATAGAAATGCTACACCAAATATTTTAATTTTGTTAGAACTAACTTTCTTACAATCTACGAAATGAACTTACCTGATCCTCAATATAAATCCTTACGTTGGGAGTAAAGTGACCGTACGATTTGACTGTGTTCGTCTCTTTTTTTCGATATATAGACACGCCTTTGCAAAATAAGAAACTGTGGCTTGCATATAATTCCTTCCTTTTTTCCTCTCATATGTATAAAGTAAGAATCAACAAAAAGAAGAAGGATAGGGCGGGAGGGTGAAGGAAAAAAGACAGTAATATGCTCTAAAATTTAATGTATGATATTTTACCATCGTCTTAAAGCACTAAAAATCACGGCACTTCAAATAATATTATGATGTACTCCTGTCGAAATAAAAAAAAAAGCATACATGCAGTCTTCTTTAATACTTCAAATAGTTTCAATATACGCGTCAGCTGAAAACTATATTAGCTGGTTATTTGTTTTTTCTCTTACTGTAGCTCTTTTCTTTTTTTAAAGCACCTAATTTTGTGATAAATGTAGGTTGATACATGGTATCAGCAATGAAAGATCGATCTAATATTTTAAAAGAGCTCATCCGCTCTGATTGAGCCTAGTAAAAAAGTTTTCCGTAGAAATTAATGAAACCAAATTAATTTTTTGACTCCATATTTTGCCCTTTCTAATAGCCAGCGTCAGATCAATTCATCTTTCAGAGAAAATCTCTTCTGACAATAAATTACCCAAAAAAGTGTTAAAAAAGTCTAATTTATGTATACTCGTTTCATCACCTAATCAAAAAATAAAATAAGAAGCATTTATTGTACCTGTACTACTTTTAAAAAATTGAAAGGCAACAAATCGTCTCACTCAAAAATGAAAGCGTGGCTTCAATGCAGCCACGACTGCTTTTCATCCCTCATTTGGGATGAACCCGTCACATTATTCTTGCAAAAAAAAAACTGGAAGAGCAAAATTGAGCATACTACCACTTTTTGTTAAGAAAGGTGCTGTAAATAATGAAAGATAATACTATTCCTCTTGAACTGAATACAGGCCAAGGTTCCAATCGGTTCAAAGTAATTACTTGAAAATATGGAAACCAAAAATATATCATATTAACTAATTTCTATTTCAGTATCAAACCTTCAAAACCAGAGTAGAACGTATTAAGGTTGACGTTGTACGCAGATCTAGAGTTGTCGATGACGAACCCGATGAGCATGGATCCTTCTTTTATGAAGCATTGGAACAATGGAAAGATTTGAACATGACCAGACACTTTAGAGACTTTGGCAAAGAGATAACTCCTCTTGTCAAATCTTTACCTTCTATTATTTATCATAAAGACGAAATCATCAACATTCTCGAGAAACATTTGAAAGTCAAGGACAGCATGGCCTTGGATGGTCTCTTGGAGTATGTATTGTTGACAGAATTATTTTTTGTGAAATACTAACCACTATTATTTAAGTTTGGTAACGAAACTCGCCAAGGATTTAGAAGGTGAATTCTACCCTTATTACACTCGCATGTTATCATGTGCTCTTCCTTTAGTATATCACCAGGATATCAAATTATTAGAGGTAGATTTCACACAATGTTCCGAAAATAAGACATGCTGATTTTTTGTTTAGAGTGTCTTCAATTGCATTGCTTATCTTTTCAAATTCCTTTCAAGACAAATTCTTCCCGACTTAAACGAAACTTTTATGTATGCTGACTGTATTGACAGACCCATGACTGGAAGATTAACCCCAATTTTATTATTAGTTTATTAGCTCCCTTATTGGGTGAAGACAACCAAGCAAAACCCTATGTTCGTCATTTCACCGCTGAAGCATTTGCCTTTTTATTACGTAAGGCACGTGGATTAGATTTGTCAAAAATCATAAAGTGTATTCTTGAGACTTTAAGAAAGGACCCATCCGAGCAATTTGAAGAAGGTTTAGCAATGCTTTTTTTCGAGTCGATCAAGGTAAGCTAAACCGTGTATATATTATATGTGTGTCTTGTAGTCAACGTTATCTTTTCTTTTAGCAAATCGATCATCGTCTCCATTCTAGAGGTGAAGCAATTTATAAGGAACTTTTGATCCAATCTTACCAAGAGAATGTATCAGTTGAAGAATTATCCACAAATTCTATCCACAACCTTTTAACAAAAACTACGCTCTTGACGCTTCATCATACTTACAGACAACATTATACACCTATTGTCGATATTGTATTAAATGAATTAGATAAGCAGCTCAAGGAGTCAGAGCTGAATGAAAAGGTTCTCGCTATTCAAATGTCTGTTTTGACCATGTTTGTGACAGTGCGTAAGGGTAGTCGTGTAGAAGATTTTAAAACAGTTGTTTCTCGTCTCCAAGCAGTTACTAAGGCCGTATTCAACGGTAAATCATATTCCAAGTTCCTATACTCTCAAGTACTTCGTACTATCATCGGTACTTTGTTCCATGGATCTCTTGAGGTTGTCATCAGTGGTGGTCGTGTCATTCTGGAAACTCTTAACCATTTTGACGATATTGAACTTATTTATGGATTCTATCTTTCTTTGGCTAAATTAGGCTGGCCCAATTATACACAAATCTGTTTGCCTTATATCATCAAGTAAGTAGTAGCATAAGTTTCTATCTTTTAGTGGTACTAATACATACATAATCAGGTATACATCAAGCCATTTTGAAGGCCATGCTTTTGAGACTATTTTATTCTTGTCCGAAATTCTGTCTACAAATGCCTTAGTATTAAACGCTGGATCATTATCCTCAACACTTACAGCAGATGGTTTATTACGTTTCCCTGCAGCTGACGGTAAAAAAAAGTCGATGGTCGAAGGAATTTTAGACATAATGAACACTGGATTCGATTGGGCAAAGGAAAGGGATATTTTGAATGCCACAGATATGAAGGTAAAAATGAGTATGGCTGTTGAGATAGAGGAAACTGACGCACGTATTTTTTTAAAATAGTCTGATATATCCAATATGTCTGCCATCAGTATTTTGGCCTCTGCTCTTCGCATTTTGCCTAAAATCCAAGTTTCTGTCGATAAGGTTTTCAATGTATTGATGTCCTTATTTGAATCCCTTTCGGAATTCTTGAAAAATGATGCAGTCAATAATGAACTTGTAGATACACCTTATGTGTTAGGTCACAAGAACTACGTGTTAGAATCGCTTATGGGACTTGTTCTTGAATCCTTAGCTGGTATCGCAGCTCATAATACTGGGGTTTTGGAAAAGATGAAGGAAAGTCATAGTAAGTTGGTCGACCAAGTCTTAGTGGATCATTCCAAGAACGAGGTTGTTCTTTCTGGTATCTACGGATATTTAGACCTTCTGTATTCTGGGTAAGATAAAATTATTATACATAGGAATGTTGAAAAGTATTCATTTTGTTTTCTGTAGTAACGTTGACAACGAAAAGTTCTCATTGAAAAATTTGGAAAAAATTTATCCTATTTTAAAGTCAAACTTCAGTTCATACCACCGTAACTGTCGCTTGAACACCCTCAAAATCATTGCATTATACGACCAACCTTTGATGAAAAAGGATGATGACCACAAGCACGACGAAACATGCGAAATTGCCCGTATTGCTTTAAATATGGAGCAAGTGGATGCCAACTTTAAAGAGTTCCGTGATAAAGTCGTCTTGATCCAAAAACTGAACCTTATCACCAGCTCTAAGCGTACACCTGATTTATTTGCCGATTTTGCTCCCCGTTTGAGTTTGGGTATCTTGACTATCAACTTACGGCCGCTTTGGGAAGAAGCCAAAAAGATCTTGATTACCTTTTCTCAAGTCAACCCTGAAATGTATTGGAGTTTGATCTTTGGTGAAATTTCTAAATTTGATGATGAAAAGAGTTTGCTTTGGGATGGATTTAACAAGTCTGTCTTGACAAAATTAGATACGACCGATGAACCGGAGAGTGGAAATGCCACAAAAACTGGAAAGATTTCTTTTGAATGTCCTACTTTTAACAAATTTATGCATACTGAAGACAGAGCTTGGTCTATCATGAAGGGCGAAAGAGCTCAGAGTCTAGCCTTGTTATTTGCAGAGGTGAGATAAAAGAATGTTTACTACAGGAAATGAGCTAATTTTAATTTTGGGGCTAGTTGAGCAAACAAGAGCGCGGACACATGGATTTCTGGAATTATTACAACATGATGCTTTTAATTTTAAAGGACACTCCTGTTATTACAGAAGCTAAGGGAAGAAATCTGGTCACCGTCTTTTTCAACTTTTTGGAAAACGAATTCACATCAGCACCCGAGGAGGATGACGATGAAGAGGAAACCGAAAACCATCAAACACAGAACAATCAATTCACTGTCTTACAAAAATCCAGTAAGATTACCAAAACCAAAATGGCTAACTGGCTTAGTCTTTTTGCTGTATTCAAGAACACCAAGAGTGTTTACAGAACTCAAGAATTAAATGCCGCATTTATGCGCATCATTGCTATGGGTGACATTAAACTTCAAACCGCAGCTCTTGAATGTATCTTCACATGGAAAGACCCCAATATTAAGCCCTACGCCGATAATCTTCGTAACTTGGTCGACGATATTAAGTTCCGCGATGAACTTGCCACTTTCATTCAAAACGAAGAACAAATTCAGATTGATCCTGCCCATCGTGACGGTTTGATGCCTGTTGTTATGCGTGTCCTTTATGGTCGTCTTATTCAAAGAAGTAAAGCCTCCAGCAAAAGTAGTAAAAATGCTCGTAGAAAGATTATTCTAGGTGGTATTTCTTGTTGTAAAACCAATGAAATTAGATACTTTATCGACCTGGCTTTAGAGCCATACAAGGCTATTTTGGAACTTCCCGGTATGGAGACCAATGAAGACGGTGAAGTGACTAAATTCGAATTCTCCCCTGAAGGTAGACATATTATTGAAACCATTGCATGGAGAAAACAAACTGGTCTTTTGAATTTGTTGGAAGATACCATCAAGCAATTTGCCACTCATATCTTACCTTTCTTACCTGACCTTCTCAAGGTTGTCCTGTATATAATCAATTTTGTTCACAGTCATAAGTCCAACGACGATATGGATGTCGATGGTCAAGAAGTTTACGCCCAAAGTACCAAGTCTAAAGATGTCAAGGCATTGGCTTTAAAGCGTATTGTCGATATGTTTAAAATCAACGGTAATTTCAATTTCACGCCATTTGTACCTGCCATGTTCTCTGCATTTATTTCACCTCGTCTTGCTACCATGCCTTCCGACAGTTCTCAAGATTTATCTGCTATAGTCAATCTCTTTTTGGTCTGGTCCAAAGACATTGAATATGCCCACTACCTTGTCGATTATGATGACCGAGTTATTCCTCAACTTGTTTCCACATTATCTGTTAAGAATTTGAATGAACATGTTCTCCATGTATTATTGGAGATTCTTGAATCAATCTTACAGCTATGTGACGAAGAAATGGAAGTCGATGGTATCCCCTCACTCAAGGAAAAACTTATTGTTCCTCATGTTGATCTTATTCTCAGCGATCTTAAATACCGTCTTACCGAATCCAAAGATGATGCCAAGTTTGGTACAGGGCGATACTCTGTTCGTGAGATTTCAATTGCTGCTCGTATTGCTCCTTACACAAAGAACGGTGAACAAGCCGCTACAATTATTGAACTCTTATTACCTAGTTTGAAAAAGCCTTCTCGTACCATCCCCGAAAAATCCAAGCAAGATATCTTTACCATCTGGGCTAGATTTATTCGCATTGTTCCTGGTTTTGAAACTGGCTCTACACTTTATCATCATTACTATGTGATGGCTTCTTCCATGTTTGCTACCGCTTACTCTCGTGAAAGTCGTCTTGGTTTATTGGATGTGTTCCGGGCTTTTGCTGACGTCAACCCCGAACTTGTCAAGGTCAGCGAGTTATTAACCATGTTAAACGCATATTCTCAAAAGCGTATCGACCAACCTGATTACGATACTATGCTTGATGCTCTGAGTAGCATTTCCGAGACTTATTGTGAAACATTTACCGTCCATCAATGGCTTCCCATTTTACATCAGTTGACTCATTGTATGCATGATCCCGAGGAAATGGCTATTCGTGGCACAGCTACTCACTGTATGACACGATATTTGAAGGTTGCCAGTCAACAATCCGATGAAAATGAAAAGCGTAAGATGATTGGCTATGTCAACCATGTTATTTTCCCTGCTATCAAGCGTGGTCTTCGTTCTCGTGTTGAACTTGTCCGTATGGAATTTATTGGATTATTGTGTGCTTGTATCAAAACTTTCCCCGAATTGCCTGTTTTTGAAGATATGGTTCCTTTACTTGGTGAAGGTGACGAGGAAGTCAATTTCTTCAACAATATATATCATATGCAAATTCATCGTCGTACTCGTGCTTTGCAACGTCTTGCTGAATACGCCACTGAAGCAAAGCTTAAAGTCGCTACAATCAACAATATTTTTGTCCCAATCATCTCTGCATTCTTTAGCGAAAGTGATCGTACTGTTGACCACAATTTACTTCACCAATGTACCTTGACATTATCAGCATTAACTAAGATCCTTCCATGGAATCACTACTATCGTATTTTGCAAAACTACTTGGGCTATATCAAGGAAGACAATGAAAAAGAAAAAGTCTTTGTTCGTGTTGTAATCGGTATTTTGGATGCTTTCCATTTCGATCTTCAAGATATTGAATTATCTGACGAAGACGTAAAGAAAATTATGGGTCGCCAAAAGGTCCGTATCCAATATTTGACTCAAGATGAAATCGTTAAGCAAGCTGCTAAAGACGCCGGTATCGTTGAAGAAGTTAAAGAAAACGAAGAAGGAGAAGAGGAAGATGTTGTTGCCGAGGTTGAAGTCAAGGATAAAAACGAGAAGATCCACGACACACTTGTTTCAAAGGTCTTACCCGAATTAAACAATCTCTTGAATAATAACAAGAGTAGAAAATCCGTTATTGTTCGTGTTCCCCTTGCTCTTGGTATCGCCAAGCTTTTGTGTCATCTTCCCGAAAAGTCCAAACGTATTAATTTGCCTGGTCTTTTAACATCTGTTTGTCACATTATTCGTAGTAGAGCCCAGGATGTCAGAGATATCACCCGCGAAACACTTATCAAGATTAGTGCTTTCTTGGGTCCTACCTATTTCAACTACATTGTAAAGGAACTTCGTGGTGCTCTCAAGAAGGGTTACGAAATGCACGTTTTGGGTTATACTGTTAACTCTCTTATCCTCGACATGATGCCTCGTTTAAAGGTTGGTGATCTCGATTATTGTTTGGGAGACATAGTCGATGTTCTTGTCAGTGATATCTTCGGTGCCACTGGTAAAGAAAAGGATACAGATGAGATGACTGGTAAAATTAAGGAAGCCAAGAGTCGTCGTAGTCCCGCTTCTTTTGAGCTTATTGCCAAAATTACCCACTTCAAGAACGTTGGTTTACTCTTGGTTCCTATTAAGGAGATCATGTCAAGTACCGAAAGTGGCCGTACCCTTAAGAAAGTCGAAGATCTTCTTCGCCGTATAGCTATGGGTCTGGTGCACAATCCCGAATTTGAATCTTTAGAATTGCTCGATTTTGCTTATGGTTTGATCGACGAGAGTTTAGAAGACTTTAAGGCTAAGGAGAAGGTCACGGTTGTTAAAACTCAAAAAGAACTTAATTTCGAAGTCCAAATGAAACGTGTTATGGTTGAACCTGTTGAATATTATCGTATGAACGCCCATCGATTTGTCTACTTTGGTCTTAGTTTATTATCTACTGCTCTTAAGAAGAACAAGTTTGATTTGAACGACGAAGCCTATGTTTCCCGTTTAACGAAGCTTGTTAATTCCGTTGGTAACGTTTTATACGTTAGTCAGTCTGCTAATGTTGTACTCGCTGCTCGTATCATGTGTCACTTTATTGCAATGAAGATCCCCAACATCGAATCCGCCATTAAGGTTTCTATCAATAGATCCTTCGATTTGATCAAGTCATCTGGTGGCTCGCAAACTACTGTAGTCCAAGCTTGTTTAAGATTATTGACTGTTTGTATTCGTGACAATGAAAAATCCACATTGACAGAACCCCAATTGACTTATATCCTCAACTTTGTCCGTCCCGATATGGAAGAAGTTGAACGTCAAGGTACCATCTTTGCTTTAGTTCGTGCTATCATCTCTCGTAAATTCATGGCTCCCGAAATGTACGAATTAATGGATAATATTTCGAATATCATGATCACCAACCAAAGTCGTGAAATTCGGGAACAAGCTCGTTCAGTCTATTTCATGTTCTTGATGGATTATCCTCAAGGTAAAGGTCGTCTCAGAACTCAAATGAGTTTTATTGTCAAGAATTTGGAATATGTGTTCGAAACTGGTCGTGAGTCCATTATGGAGTTATTGCATCATATCATTTCTAAATTTGGTGAAGAGGTACTTGCCGAGTTTGCTGATTCCATCTTCTTTGCCCTTGTCATGCGTCTGATCAATGATGATTCTTCCAAGTGTCGTGAAATGGCCGCTGCTCTTATCAAGTCTCTTTTGAGTCGTAGTACTGAGCGTATGCCTACAATTTATAAATTGTTGAATAACTGGCTCGGTGAACAATCAAAACCTAATTTACAAAGAGCTGCTTGTCAAGTGTATGGTTTGGCTATCGATACTTTCGGAACTCAACTTCGCCCTCAAGCTAGTGGTTTGATCAAGCGCCTGGCTGTTATCTTGGATGCTAGTAGAAAACGTGCCGAAGAATTAGCCTCTGAGGAAGAAGACAAGTTTGACGAAGATGGTATGGACGTGGAAATCCAATGGGAGGTTACTTATTACGCTATCAATACATTTGCCAAAATTACAAAAACGTTTCCCAAAATCGTATATGATGTTGAAACTGAGCCTGTTTGGCGAGGTATGCAATACATGTTATTGTACCCCCATTCTTGGATCCGTTCTTCCTCTACTAGATTATATGGTATCTACTTTTCTGGAATCGAAGCCGAAACTCGCAACATCAAGGATACAACGACCAAATGTACATATTTAGACAAAGAAACGCTGCGTTTATTGGCTTCTGATTTCTTGGAACAATTAAAGAGTTCCCATGTTTCTCAAGAGCAAGCTGACCAAATTGTCAAGAATTTGTTCTTCATCGGTAAATGCTTTTACTACATGTCCGACGAAGAGGATGCTGATGGTGAAGCTGGGGACGATATCAAGATCGATGATGCTCAAGATGAGGTTATTGAGGAGGATAAGCGTAGTGCTGAAGCTCAAAAGGCTATTGCCAAGATCTCTCAAGCTGCCCATAAGAAATCACTTAACTGGCTTTTTAGAAAGGCTTCTTTCGACGCTCGTGGAGCTGCTATCAGAAAGATCAAGAGTGCTATGATTCTTGTAAGTATCCACATATGATTCCAAAGAAAAAAATAACTAACTACTTATAATGCAGCGTTCATCTATTTTTAAATGGTTCGCTGCCATGTGTAACACAATGACTGCTGATGAATTACCGCCTTATTTAATGCCCGTTGTTGCTCCCATTTACCGTACTGTGAATGATGAACAAAACAAGGTTGCTGGTTTTGGTAAGTATCTAACTTTTTTTTTAAAAAAAACAGACAATTAAACAAACCCTTTTTGTAGAGGAACTACAACAACTCGGTAACGAAATCCTCAGCTTACTTCAAGTCAAAGCTGGCCCTACCGTTTATTTCGCTGTTTACCAACGTGTACGTCAACAAGTTCTTAAGAGTAGAGAGGAACGTAAATCTAAGGAAGCTATTTTAGCGGTAACTAATCCTGAACTCGCCGCCAAGCGTAAGATTGATAAACATCAAAGATCCCAGCAAAAAAAGAAACGTTCTCGCAACTTCTAAAATTCCCCTCACTCCTTTTTGTATTTTCCATAAGCAACACTCATATTTAGAATGTCCCCCACCCTTTCACCACACATAAAAAAGTTCAAATGTATAGAATAAACTGAACATCATCATAATAAAATTAACTATTATATATGAAAACTGTTTTAATTGGATATATACAAAACGCCACCCATAATTAAAAGAAAAGAACATCTAAGTGGTAAAATCATAAGTTTCAGCAACAGCTTTTCCTGCTTCAGGGCCAACAGGCAAAGTGATAGTGACAGATTTTGTAACGGATCCAACTCTAATAGCTATTTTAAGAGCAGCCAATTTGTGAGATGGGTCAGCGGTGGTCAATCGATAAGTTTTGTCGGCAATCTGATGTAACAGAATGATACAAGCGCTGTCTGCGGTTATGGTCACTGAATTCCAAGGAGTTTCATAAGTACCTGGTGTCCAGAAAGCAGCGCCCATGGTCTTATCGGCCTCACTATACGCCGCATTAACTTGAGGGTCATTTGCATGAAAATCTAAGGATATAGGAATAGCGCCACGGTTGATATTCGCATGGAAAGTGGACTGTTGAATATTGGGCTGAACAACATATTGTGTCAAAAGCTTAGTTGTAAATTTTGAAGAATGCTTGATGTATGATGTCCATAGTTGCTGCTTATTAGTACCCTTAGATATGCCGATTTCGGACCAGCTACCAAAATTAGTTTTGGAGTCAACATGGAGGATTTCAGGGATAGGAAAGTAGTATCCGATATTGTCATGCCAGATACTATTTGATGCAACCGTAGTATAGTTTGTGTCGGTATTTCTAAGCACCCCAGCAACATATATATCGCCATTGCGTTTACGTTGGTCAAGAACTGTTACTAATGGTGCAGTCCCATTTTTTGATTCCAAAGGACCAACTTGAACAGCATAAGCACTTGGAAAGAAAAAAACTGTTTTTTTAAATTTCAGATTGCTATTGATTGGATTTTGAAAATCCAGAACAGCTATTCCCGTATTGCCATCGGTAGCGCCTCCTACAAACTGCCGTTTACCTTGAAATTTGATTGAGTCACAGCGCAATGGTGTGCCTCCAATATCAACTGTGATACCAGGTACAAGCTCCCAGTTCCAAGAACCAAACACATCCAGGTACTCATCACCACTTATGTAGTTGAAAATAGCACCGTCACTTAGGTGAACCCCACGAGGATTCTGTGCATTGACGCACTCTGAGTTTACAGTGCGACTTGAGTACATTTTCATGGTTGCAATGTAGCTTGGGGATCGATGTATCTAAGTTAATACAATCAGCATATATTATCAATAATTTATATCACCGCGTACCATGTAATCAGCATTATAAAAGTAACGAGTTCCAACTAGATTACCTTGATTGGCATTCTTAACATGAGACGAATTTAGACGGTCTGTAATTTTATCAAGAACAGCCTCGGTATCCCAGCCCTCAGCACTTTCTTTTAATTTTTTTATATTTATAGCAACACCACCGGTTGACATTTCATCAGAGTATTTAAAAGAAATCATACGACCCACAGAGCTATATTGCCACAAAAGCTTGTTTAATTTTGAATCAGCCATAATCATCCATTCAGAGCCACTTAATAAAGTTTCAAACGCTATTTGTGCCTCACGTGGAGGTACTAAATTGGTACCTTTTGTTTCTATAAATACGGATATCATAGAATTAATAAAATCCTTTCCATAATTTCCATTATAGAGTAATCCACCATGTTGCATAAATGAACCGTCTGATTGAATACCATCATTAAATGTATTAGAGTTAATAAAAACCCCGTTATAGAATTTTGTCAAGGCATTTCGAAGTAGTGAGGAATCATTCTTGAATAAGCTTAGAGATATACCGATAGAAGATATATCAAGTAAATTTGCTCCTTTCATACCTTTAACTTTTTGAAAGGCACGAAACTGAAATTTAGCACAGCTTGCAGTTTGAATAGGTGATAGATAGTTCCTTAAAAGTAAGCATGTATCGCCTACAAGACTAGGGACCCGGATAGCTTGATTGAACCAATTCTCACTCCAAAGCCCCGGTGTTCCACAAGGGCATTTTTTTTTTGCTTCGCCACCAAACATAACGCAATCAGAAGGGACGAAATCATTATTGAACCAATAATCTAAAGCTAGTTTGGTTTGATCTAAAAGTGCAACGTCGACAGAGTTTTCCAAGTAGGAACCAGCAAGTGACCCTATGTTATATTAGCCTACGAAAGTAAATACCATTCACTTATTAAATTTAACTTGTTCTGTTTAAGTGTTCAATAATAGGCCAGTTAGCAGCCCTAATAAAAACTGTCTGTTATAAAACAATGTTTAAAAGACCAGAATTATATTTATACCTTGCGCCACAACCTGAAGTATAATTCACATCAGCCCATACTCCATTAGAGCTAAGCGTCGTTTTCCTTTGATTGTTTTCAGTTACATATACTGATATCTTGTAAATTAATTTACCAAAAATCAATTTTGTTCTTCGAGGTCAAAGCAATCTCCTTTATATTTTCAATTCTTTTGGTATACATGGCTAGCATATCAGCGGTGGTCGGTATGGATACAGCATTTATGGCATTATATAAAGAAAGTGCAAGGGCTGTGACCAGAAGCAAGCGCATCACAAATTCAAAAGAAACAAGAACAAATGATAAAAAGTAACAGAAGAAAACTTTGAATAAGCGATACTTAGTATTTATAGCTTTTTTTCTCATGTCAAAAAAAGGGAGAGGATTAGCAAACGTTATATCCTCACTTGTTTCGGATCGGGATCTGTTTTCTACTTAATTTATGCTAAACGAAGTTACTGCAAAATCGCCAACTACAAACCTTCTGCATATTTTGGTACATGATATCCTGATGCCTTTCTGTTCAGTTGGTATTTCCTTTAATCTAAGCCATGTTATTAAAGATTTCATCTTCATTATTCTCAAACGAAATCAAGGTTACACTTAATAATAAATAAGGAGCTGTTTTTACTCGTTTCTTCTTTCCCTTTTTTTTATTGTATAAAGATATAACAAAGTTATACATAATCCAATAATTTAAAATCGAATTATTACATAATATTTTAAAAGATGTTACCAAAATTACTGTTCATACGTCTACATGATATTTTGTAATACCATTCTTGAAATACAAGATAGAGCGTTCATGGTAGCAGGATATCAAAATTTCTTCATATAGATGTTAGAAACCATCTTATCATCATAATAATTTCTCGTCTTAAGTACACTGACTGAGAATATAAATACAAAAGCATTTGTACCTAAAACAATCTCAAACCATTACTTAAATTAAGATCTTTCTTTTTACTTCGGACCTTTAATGTATTATTTTCGTGTATAAGGCCTACTTGATACCGGACGCTTGATTTGTTGCTCAATGCTCACATTAATAAATTTCGTCCCCTAATCATCGTATAAAACATTCGGTTTATTTTTATATGGTGATATTTGTATTTTTGCTCTGTTACGCCCATTATTTTAGAGATAAGTTGTTCCATAAAATTGACGGTGATGATTACATTGTCTATAACTTTAGGTTTCTAAAGTTAATATTCTTATATTTCGATATAAAAAAATATTCTTTTGTATGCATGTAAAAAAATGATGCCATAAGACATACACATTTGTTTACGAATCACTGCAGTTGGGCAATACACTGTGTGACGTATTGTGTGACATTTTAAAGAAGGAGTATTTCGTCATTTACAGCGTATTAATAAAAATTAGAATAAAATGGTGTGTTTAATAGGAGACTACGGGATATTGGTATTTTATAGAAATAAGAGTGATGTTTAGATACTATGAGAATATTAGATCGAAAGTCAAATAATCTTTTTTTAGATTCTCTTTTTAGCGGACTAGACAAACAGGTATTTATAATGACTTCAAAGAAATGTTGCTTTCTATTTTTTTAAAGTTATAAAGTAGATCATTTGTGTTGCAAAATATAAACAATATCACTATACAACCATCAGTTAGCAATTGATTTATATGCTAATATACTAAAAGAAACTAATAAAGTGCAAACAAAAAATATTGATGAATCGAATTTAAACGAAACGATCATTACTAAGGAGGAACCGTAATTGTAGCTGTTGCATAAAATAACGCCATCTTAGTGTTAAAAAATGGCGGAACAGTAAGCTCATAAGACAGCTATTTTATCAATCTTGCTTGATTCAGCTATAATCGGCAGTTATGAAGGGCATACTGTCATCCTTCATATAAAAAAAGTTAAACATGATAACCGGTAATGAAAATTGAACATTAACGAGTTACTTTCGGTAGTCTACAGATCATTGAAAATGTGCTTTGAATATTTTCTGACAAAGGATGGGTATGCATTTATATATGCATGTGTGTCATACAACATCAGTCGCTTTACATAGGCTAACCAGAAGAGGGTCCAATCAGGGCTTTTTATTGAGTATTAAATATGTGCGTATGAGACCGATGATCATGTTTTTGTTTTTATAAAACTCCTAAATATTAATCTAAGTAAGTATATGCAGGTTGTACCATTAGAAAGGAGATGCTCAAAGTGAATACATTAGAGAAAAAAAAAATCAAAAATGCACTATGAGAAATGGTTATATATAAATGCAAAATGATAGCAATAAATTCCAAAGTGATTCGAATTTCTATTATAATGTAAGGTTTACTCGGGGAAAGTTATTTCAAAACTTTTTTAAAAATCCAGAGGCGATGAGAGTCAGGCTAGTTGTTCTCCTAGCAAAACAGGATTTATACGTTCATGCTTGTTTGTAGATGCCGAAATAGCAAATAACTTATGTTTTAAAGACTAAATATGGAGTGAAGGGACGACTTTAAAAAGCCTTTGAGAATCAAGGACCAGCTAAGTCTTAATATTATTATGATACAATAAAAATTGATAGAGTCAGCATGTTAGTAAGTAAAAAAAAAAATATATTTATCCTAAAGTCCAGCAAAGCAAGTACAAACCAATCATGAGGGATATTTTGGATGAAGACTATAAGACCAATCAGTTTAAGAAAATGCGGTAAGAGTACTTACTAGAATTTGTAAAAAAATACATGCAAAGACTGAAAAACAGTCTTAGGGATTGATTTGTACCTTTTAATTTAATTTCCACA
The DNA here is from genome assembly GCF_025094135.1 of Mucor mucedo. NCBI lineage: Eukaryota > Fungi > Mucoromycota > Mucoromycetes > Mucorales > Mucoraceae > Mucor > Mucor mucedo. The sequence goes on along the minus strand of NW_026252303.1, from coordinate 226,144 downwards.
AGTCTACGAGAGGTAAAGATGGTGAAAATAATTCGTTTCCTTTCTTATTTGATAAATGGGTCCATTGTTGCCTCGCCGGTAAATATTTTGTATATATATGAATTAGCCTTTTTTCGGGTATTATGCACGGGTCATCTTTACCATGATCAATCATGAATTGAAACCAATTTATAAATAATATCATAATGTTTTTTTAGTTGAGTCGAGTTATTTTATTTGTGACGTGAATCAATGATTTCGCAAGGCATTTTTAGAGCACACAATTTTTATTTTTGGGTACGCGAAATTTGTTTTGCTGGTATTAAGGTTTATTTGAAGATTTTTAACGTAGAGGATAATAAATTATTGCGTTTTAAGAGAAAGGAAGGGTAGTAGTTTAAGCAGTAAGGGTGATAGTTTTTCCAACCTTTTTACCTGAATCCGAGCCTGTAGGTAAGTCTACAGTAAGAGTCTTCTTTACGGTGCCGAATCTAACAGCCAACTTAATGACAGTTAATGATTGGGAAGGGTCTGAAGTAACCAAATGATAGACGTTGTCAGCAGTTTGAGTTAACATAATAACACAAGGGCTATCTGTTGTAACAGAAATAGAGTTCCAGGGGGTCTCATAAGTGCCTGCTGTCCAAAAGGCAATACCCATAGCTTTATCGATAGCACTATAAGCTGCATTTACTTGGGGCTCACTTGCGTGAAAGGCCAGGGAGATAGGAATTGTACCACCACTAACATTATTTTGGAAATCGGATTGCTGAATATTAGGCTGGACAACATACTGAGTTAAAAGACCGGTGGTAGATTTTGTAGAATGCTTGATGTAAGATGTCCATAATTGTTGCTCGTCAGTACCTTCTGAAATACCGAATGCAGACCAGTCAGCATTTCTAGGCTTGGAATCAACGTAAAGAATTTCGGAAGTAGGGAAGTAGTAACCAATGCTGTCATGCCAGATACTATTTGATGCAACGGTAGCATAAGTAGTATTTGTATTACGGAGCTTACCAGCAACATAAATGTCGCCGTTTCGCTTGCGTTGATCAAGAACAGTGACTAATTGAGCGGTCGAGTTTTTGGATTCGATAGGACCAATTTGGACAGCGTAAGCGCTGGGGAAGAAAAATGCTGTCTTTTGAAATTTCAGATTGTGGTTTGTGGGATTTTCGTATTCCATGACAGCAATACCGGTATTGTAATCTGCAACACCGCCAACAAAAGGTTTCACACCCTTCTTTTTAACGGTAGGACAAGTTAAAGGGGTTCCTCCAATATCAACTGTAATACCAGGTACAAGCTCCCAATTCCAGGTGCCGAATGCATCCAAGTATTCATCACCACTCAAATAGTTAAAGATAGCACCGTCACTTAAATGGAAACCAAAGGGGTTTTGAGCATTGAGACATTCAGAGTTGATGGTACGACTTGAATACATTTTTAGGGTTGTAATGTAGTTGGGTGCACGGTGAACCTAATTATTTGGTATTAGCACATGTATTTTAAGCATTAAATCACCGCTTACCATGTAATCGGCATTATAAAAATAACGAGTTCCAACAAGATCACCTTGGTTAGCATCATCAACATGGGGAGCATTCAATCGGTCAGTAATGGCATCAAAAGATTCTTCGGTGTCCCATCCTTGAGAGGTTTTCTCTACCTTATTGAAATCAATGGCAACACCTCCACTAGCTTGCTTATCAGAATACTTGAACGAAACCATACGACCGATGACACTATACTGCCATAAAAGCTTATTTAACTTTGCATCGGCAATAATCATCCACTCAGAACCACTTAATAAGGTTTTAAAGGCATTTTGTACGTCGGCGGAAGGTACCAATGCTGTACCCTGTGTTTCAACAAAAACAGAGACCAATTCATTGATGTAATCTTTACCGTAATTACCACTGTAAAGCAAACCATCGTGCTGCATGAAAGAACCATCAGATTGAATACCATCACCAGCAGTTACAGGATTAATAAATACACCGTTATAAAATTTAGTTAATGCATCTTCGAGTAAATCAGCATCTTCCTTCAATAAACCCAAGGAAATACCGATAGAGGCGATATCAAGTAAATTAGCACCAGTTCTGTTAGTAATGTTGTCAAAAGCACGGGCTTGAATCCTTGTGCAACTTTCTTTTTGACTGGTAGATAATTTATCTTTCAAAAGTAAACATGTATCACCAACTAAGCCAGGAACTTGAATAACTTGATTGAACCAGTTTTTATTCCAGAAGCCTGGAGTACCACAAGGACAATTTTTTTTACCACCTTGAGTCATACAATCGAGAGGCTCAAAATCGTTTTTAAACCAATAATCTAAAGCCAGTTTAGCCTTAGTTAAAAGTGCAGTATCAGTGGGGTCGATCAAGTAGGCAGTAGCAAGTGATCCTGTGAGAATATTAGCATATGAAGATAATAATTTATTTTGTGCACTTTACTTGTTCTGGTTAAATGTTGAGAGATTGGCCAATTAGCAACTCTGTAATAAAGTGAAAAAAAAAGAGCTTAATTTACGAAAAGAAAAATAAATACAGTTTAAAATAATCTCTACCTAGCATCACAACCGGCAGTGTAATCTACATTAGCCCATGCGCCGGTGGATTTAAGAGATGTCTTCCTTTATATGTTGTCAGAATATTATTATTTCTCTTTATATATTGACTTACCAAGTGTTAATGTTGCTATCGGATGCTTTAGAAGAAGATTTGATATTGTCAACTCGATTATTAGACATAATAGACAAATCTGATTCAGTTGGTAAGGACAGAACCATGAAATGAGGCATAGTTGGAGCATCCAAAGCTTCTACTGCGCTATAGAAAACGAGTGTAATGGCTGCAATAATTGAATACCGCATTTTAAAAGAAGGAAGGGAAGGGTAATGACCGAAGGTGCGTGTTAAAGAAAACCGTAAAATAAAGAAATGGAGGTTTTTATACTTTTTTTTTTCACATCGGCCAAAAAACAAAGATGGCATCAGTAATTAGATCTTATTGAATGTCAGAATTCTTTTTATACGCACTGTGCTTAGCAAATTGAGTACTTGAGACCTCAAATGTAAAATTGTACGCCTTAATGCAATGTATCTTTGTCAATTAAAACCATGGGAGCAGTTGATTATTATGTTGCTGTCGATTGATGACAATTATAAATAACAAAATATGATATCCTGTGGCAATACATCTATTATATAAACATATATTTTAGAAACAAAGCTGAACGCAGAGCATAATTATTTAAATTGCAGTGCACCAATGTGTAGCCACAGACCTCTTTGGTGGTTCCATGAGATGTTACAGCAACACGTTCATTCATGCTTGTGTATCGACACACACAGATGGTCAAAAAATGTAGTGTGTGACAAATAGTAGATAAACAAGGGTGAGGGGTTTTATTTTATTTAAAAACTAATCTATGAGGGTATAGAAATATAATAGTGAATACATGTAAATATATAATGAGAACAAGACTACCACGGTCTTTTTAATCTGAGGGATAGACTCCCCAGTTTTTTAGATGGAGCCTCGTTTGTAGTTACAGCAGGAACTAACTGGTTATCCACCGGTGTATGTCTTTTACGGCTTAATACGGATAACAATTCTGTCGTGGGTTTTGTTGGGCAGGGTAAATTTGGTCTATAGGGTTGATGGACTACTTGACTTGTTGTATAAGGCTGTTCTGAAAACATGCTTTGGATACGATCGTTAGCGTCTGACCAATGAGCAGAACAAAGGGTATATTCTAATGGTATATGCATATCAGTTTTTTCCATCAGCCTTCCACGCAATACAAATGATTCATAAAAAGGGCCATGACAAGAAGTACATGACTTTGCAGATTTGATGTAAGAAACCATGTGATCAGGTAATAAATTTGAAATTGGGATTGCTTTTCTTGTTACAATTCTTGCACAGATTTCAACTAAACTGGGTGCATTATGACTTAAAGTGTATTCCAAAGTACTGTCAAATGGTATATCGTCAAGTCTTAGTTTTCTCAAAAATGGTAGTTGTGATATTTCTGCAGGCAGAACTCGGAGTGGATTCCGAGTCAAATCAAGTGAAATTAAATTAGTTAATCCAGTGATAGTTGTTGGTAAATAAGAGATCTGATTGTAAGCAAGCGATAGATTCTTGAGTTTTTTTAGATAACTTATACAGGGTGTTAATTCTACAATTGCGTTTGATGATAAATCCAAATCTGACAAATTCGATAGATATCCAATAGTGTCAGGAATAGATTTTAATTCGTTCTTTGAAAGTATGAGTGTGTCTAAACTTTGCATATATCCAATTGATTCTGGTAATTCGGTCAACTGATTATTTGATCTATCGAAGAAGTATTATTAGCTCCTGCATTATTTCTCCCTATTTTGCCACTGTTCAACACTTACAAGTCTAATTTGCGAATCATTGTTAACATTCCTATATTTGGACTAAGTCTATCTATAGATCTACGGGACAAATATACTTGCTCGAATCCTTTTTCGCTGGTAGCCATGACCTCAGCAAATGAAATCTGGGTTTGATTTATATCCTGTTCCTGTTGTTGTTGGTCAGCTGTTGTTGTTGTTATTGTTGTTATGCTTGTTTTGGATGCAGAATAATAAGTTGTGTCGATATAATTCAAGTCATTTACTAAACTAGGGTCATAGTATCCAGAATCACGTTGTTTTAATCCATACTCTTGAGGATTTATCAATAAAATATCAGTATTTTCTGTTGTTAATACACTTGTAGCAGTCGTTGGCGAAAATTCTTTTTTTACATAGGCAAATGTAAATGTGCCTTTAAATTTACTTTCACCTTGACCCATTATATTACAAAAAAAAAAAAAAAAAAAAAAAAAAAATATGTATAAGAAAAAAAATAAAAATAAAAAAGGGAAAAAGAGAAATACAGAGATACAATTATTTTAGTAGCTATTTTATACTATTTTGAGTCCCCCTGAAAAAAGAACTGCACAGCTATTTTTGGATCATGATTACATAAAAAGCCTTCTTTGTCACTTTTAATTAATTTATGCCTTTCAAACAATAAATCCTGTTCTTTATAGAGATTAGCATCTACTTCTTTTCCAGGCCAAAAACAAAACACTCGGAAATCTAGAGAATTTTTTGATTGTAACATCAATGTCCTCGGTTAAACTAAAGTGGCAAAAAGGAGTGTTGTAGCAGTAATATACATCACTAAAAGGGGTACACGCCACTTTTATTAAAGTGCCGTTCGTGACCGTCTACTATAGTACAGTATCATATCTTTCGTTAAACAATTGTATAGTGAATAGATTTTTAAATAAAAAGGTCTACCAAAAAAAAAAAAAAAAAAAAAAAAAATCGCCTAAAAAGTTACCACACTCGTCTAAATATATATCACACCTGTTGGACTAATTCGTCTAGAAAATAAATGAGATCATCCAAAAATAAATTTAATTGGTCTAAAAAAATTGCGGGAATCGTCTCAATGTCAAGTAAAAAATTTTTAATTTTGCTTTTTTGCTTAATTTCTACGCGTTTCCAACCAAAAGTAAGTACTGTCAAATGGTTAATGCAGGTTTAATGATGAAGACGTAAAAGGTTCGATATTTCAGTCTTGTTCTCTCGTTTCTGTTTTATGCACACACCAGTCGACACTTTTTTTTATATCCGAAAAAAAACCCCACAGTTTGAAATCTTGTTCTTCATTTTTAGATGTGAATGAAGGACGTAAGGCCAAACTTAGATTAAACACAGGAGAATGCGTATTTATACAAATTCTTGCAGTCATTGTTAGACCGCCTATGTCACAGTTAGCATATTGACGGTAAAGGATGACCCAACATTTTGGTATATTAGGAAATCTTTTGTTTAATGAACCCAGCTATTCGTTAGAATGAATTTTTGGGTGGATGACAAAAGAAAGATTATCATGTACCTTTACACGATCTTTTCTTTTTATATACTTCAAAAATCGAAAAGGTTACCAATAATGGTATGCATATTAGACTGGATAGTGAAAAAATAGTAACAGAGAACATAAAAAAAGATTGAAATAAATGAGACAAACCCAAACTAATCTGAAACACCTGCATGTTCCAATTACATTATATTTTGTAATATACTAATCATCTTCTTTAGTGGAAGACTATAAAAGAAGTTCTAAAAATGTGGCATCTACAGACAATCAGAAGCCCCCTGCTGATAACGAAGTAAGAATAAGTTATAGCAAAATCCCTACTTATGTCGACGTCAGTATCAAGTTGCTGCAGGTAAAAAAAAATAGAAAATAAACTCGTCTACACAACATCATTTTAACACTGGATAGGAGGATAAAAAACCTCATATTATCCTGGTAGGCCAAGGTCAAAATGTGAATAAAACGGTCACCGTTGTTGAAATAGTGAAGAGAAAGATGCAAGGCACTTTGCATCAATATACCCAAATTGGAAGTGTGTCTGTTGTTGAACAATGGGATCCTGTTAAAGATAAAGATTTAGATAGTGTGGAAATCAACAAAAAGGTACCAGTCATCATCGTCTATTTATCGTTTGAAGAAATGCCTGAATTGGACACTACCTCTGGTCATCAATCACCCACTGGTCCAGATATCTATGAATAGACTATCAGACACAAACAACTGTACATAATAATAATAAATAGTAGATATTGTATCCCCCCTTATTTCATTAGCCAAAGCCCAAGGCTCATACAGGGAGCCCTTTTTTTTTTTTTTTTGGCTGGTTAGTTGCTCATGTGCACACCTGTTTCAAATAAACCCTGTGTGCAATATAAAGCATATTTTAAAACATATTTTTACCATTACATTGACATTAATCGCGGTTTAGTTGTAATTAAATGAAGAACTTTACAACAAAAATAGGAGATCTAGTGAGATTAGTAAACAAAATAAACGTGATGAAAGCAATGAGAGCCTTGTCAAGAGACGATTAAAGATTCATCTGTGAAAGAAAAGGGTTTTTGATTGTTCAAGACAAGTGTGACACTTTTGTTGACAGAAATAAGACAAGCTGTTAGGCTAGTTTATTTTTAATATGACAGACCAGACTGGTTGAAATTGCAGTTTACCGCCAAGAACGATATTTTGCTATTTTAAATCAAGGAGGATAATAAGGGAGGAAATATATATTGCTGATAAATTAGTAGTGAAAGTTGAATTCCTTTTTTTAAACAGTACACCTATATGTGGATAAGAACGAATGGTACCATGCATCGCCATGGTGTTGCTTCGGAAGGAGGTTGAGATATACTTTTCACTTAATAAAGCGATCTACCAAGTGCAGCATCCAATAAGGCTCGAAAAGCTTAAATTAAATCTGCTCAGTGTCTCGTGTTCTTTTTTTTTTTTTTTTTTTTTTGCAAAATAAACCATTCTATTTAATCAAACAAATAGATCTACGGAAATATAACGTGTGAGTGTTTAGAGGATGATTCGTGCAACTACATTTAAGGGACAATTATAAAAAGAGAATTCCCAGAGGATCACAAGAAATTTCCCAGATAAACTTTCTCTTGTTCCTTTAAAATTTCTTTTTCTTCTTCTTTTTCCTTGTTTCAGTAATGATGAATGAACAATATGGAGAATGTAATGTCATTGTGACATTAGGTACACAAAAAGTACCAGCTAAAAGAAGATTATCACAGTCCAAATCGCCTATGAATAAAATAGCAAGAGGAGAACGGTGTACAAGTGTCAGTTCGAACGAATTAGAAGATCAACAAGAGATCAAAGAAAGAACGAAATGGTCCTGCCATACTAAAGTATTATATAACGAATCACCTTATTTCGCAGCATTATTTGGTGAAAATTTCATTGAATCCAAAGCTAGCCTAGTTTATCTACCATCAAGCATTATCGATAGTAATGCATTTGATAGTATCATCTATTACATGTACAAACATGAAATTAACACACCAAAAAAAGTGGAAGAATTGTGTAGTATGTATTCTGCCTCAGACTATCTTGGCATGAATACATTATGTAATCAACTGATAGAAAGCTTGTACGAACTCGTTCATAAATGTCTTTGTTATTGTAATACTTGCATTAATAATGTTCCTGAACTATTCTCATTTTGTCGCATTCGAGGTATTGAATTTCAAGACGAAAAAATGGCTCAGATGACACAAAGGGTCATGACTGTATTAGCAAATGATCCCGAAAAAACTTTATCCACTTATTGGACGGGACGTCACATGGCGAAGCTGTTAATTCAATTACCACAAGATGTTAGTCAGGCTTTATCTCAAAAAATATTGTATCGTGTGAATAAATCAAATGCAATCGAATCACTTTATGCTTGTTTCTCGGCTTCAAATATTTTATCTACAAATGACCCATTATTATCCTGGAGTAAACCATTGCATGCCACATTAACGTCAGTCCAATCAAAAGCTACTCTCATTATTGCTCGTCATTTCGATTTCTTTTGCTGCCAATACCCTGCTCTTTTATCATGTATTGATGGTATTACTTACTCTTTTGATTTCTTGGAATATTTACTGTTACATATTTTAGAAGATCAAATGGATTCAAGTAATGTAGGCATCTTATATGAAGGCGTTGCATGCGATCTCATGTCACGTCATGCTGTGGAATATAATCATCAAGTTAAACACATATTGAATGTTGCAAAGGTAATGATCTTATGTTACATCACCCGAAGGATCGGAGATATTCGTCAAAATGGTGGTCTTGACAAGCTTGAAAAAAATGTTCTAAAGTTATTAGCAGATGGTAATTAATCCAACAAGGTTCAATGTTTGTTACTCACATCCATTTTGTTTATATTATAGATCTTGATGTACGACCGAAATCGCTTATTAGTTCCAGTCATCCATTATCCAGTCGTGGCATATTTTCCTTCTTGATTCCTTCCATCCCTGATTTAAACCTTTCAACTTCAACGCATACTAACGGATTATCAAGGCATTCATCAAGATCAACGACAACTTCAAGACGTATAATTGTACCCACCAATTCAAACCCCTCAAATTCTTTTGCTAAAAAATTAAAGCGATTTCTAAAGAGATTCAGTTCCCACCATGATACAGTCCCAAGATTATCAAATCGTTACGCTTCTGCTTCCACAGTTCATACCACTAGCTCTTCTTGGTCGCACGTTAGATTATCATCGAATAAGTCATTTTCGGGTAAAATGAAACAAAGAAGAAGATTCTCTACAGGTGCTGCTCAAGTCAGTGCACCATTAGTCGGCATGAACAGACGAGTACAGTTAACCAGACGACCCGTACTTACTGTTGGAACTGTAATGTTTATTGGCCGAGTTAACTTTTCCGAAGGTATCTGGATTGGGGTTGAGCTTGATCGCCGAGGTAATCTTTAAAGCAGTAGATGCGATGCATTATATTTACCATTATTATTACATAGTTGGAAAGAATGACGGTTCAGTCAATGGTCATCGTTATTTTACATGTTCACCCAATCGAGGAGTATTTGTACGACCCGAAGATGTATCTGTGGTTGTGTAAAAATTCGGTAACGCAGAATCTAAAACTTCGTCTTTAGTGTTCTACAAATCATTATATCTATTATTATTTTTATAAATATACCTTTCTTTTTGAAAAAGCCGGTCAGCATACTTTTGCTTCTTGAGCTTCTTTGTTCTTCTTTTTCTCAATCTTTTTGGAGAATTACAAAAATTACAGAGCGTATCAATATTGGAAGACATGTTTTGCTTCCATTCGGTTACATTTTTGTTGACCGTACTTAAGTTTTTTATGCTGTTTTTGGCCATCGTAGATTCAATATTCAAAATCTTTATCCCTATTTCGTCTTTCTTCTTTTCTCTCTCTCACTAATCCTTGCCGTTATGACTTATTTCCACTACCATCTTTAGCGTAAATTCGATAGCTCTTTGGTAACTAAATTTCTAATGGGTCTAACTGTGATTCTTTTGCATGAGCATCTAGAAATAAAAAAAAAAATAGTCAGCATCTACCAACCAATAAAACTACTTTCCTTTGATGCATCATTACCCTCTGTTGACGCAGAAAACTTATTATACAATTGTAAATGAAATTTAAACCTGTCCAACGAAACATTTACAGTATCTGTCATAGATATAAGACCATTGTCTGTTCCAGAGAAAGCAATTTTTTCCTGAGTTTAGTAAATCAGGAGTGACTGTACAATTTTCTGCCTTTCCCATTCCTTTATAATTATTTTTACTTATCGTGAATGTCTTTTCGGTTTAATTCTTTTGCAAGTCTGTACCAATGGAGTTATTAAACATCGAAAATAAATTATGATCTAAGGGAGGAGGAAGACAGAATTCTGAACATTCTTCATGGTATACTTCTGTCAATATATCAGAAGCTAATAAGGGCTACTTAGATTTTGAGTGAAGTATTGTTATTTCTGTTCATCACAAAAGTAGTGTTTTTAAATACCAGTATACATTTGAGCATTTGTAAACTATATTCATAAATGTAATCAGTCGCAGAAATAGTTGCATTACGAATGCGATCAAAAACTCCTGCTTGATATCAAGAGGCAAGTTTGATCTTAATAGTGGAGATAATGAGCTATTACAAGACCTCAAGGGCGGCTCTTTGTGATTCTCAGTGAGTTTTAAAGATGTGGTAGATGACGAAACAATACTTGCAGTTTGACTAGCACTACCCGTACCACTTCTAGAATCTTTTCCTTTAATGTCTCTTCGGATGTTTGAAGCGATAATGTCAAAGTTGTTGTTTACAAGATCTATTCAGCGTTCGAATCCTGTCCTTTCTTTCTTCTTCCTGGCTATCAAATGCTCGATTTCAGCAGCCTCAGCATTAATTCTTCTTTCCGCACGAGTGACCATACCTTTTGAAACTCGAGATGAAGATATGATGAACCGTTTGAGATCTTCTATATCTTCCTTTGCCTCGATAGATTGTTTTATACAGTGATATAGATTATCATTATATTCTTCTTTCAATGCAGTGAACAGCAATTGGTCCTTTCGACTGTAGACTTTTGTCATTTAGTTGAGTTGCTGGACTCTCCTACGCTGTCATTTTCACGTTTTAATCTTTTGCCTTTCCAATCAGGTGTTTTATTGAGACTGAATGTGTTCCCATGGTTTTTTCTCCCTTCTAGACATGTCTGTGCAAAAAAAGAAACAACAATAAAATTAATCGGCCTACGATTTTATAAATAATGATTTTTTAAACTCAATAGAGACTTGAATTTTGTTACGTACAGAAACAAACATAATATAGTACTCTTGCAGTGCGTTGATAGGCACTTCAAATAACCCTTTGATCATTCTTTTGTTTCCTAAATTTTACCCAACTGATCCTTCTAAACTCTGCAGTCCTACACTATTTGCTTTATCAAAAGACGCACGTCAACATACCAAATCGATACACAAAGGTCGCCTCATCGGTATCCTCCAACAGAGCCTGCTTATCAGTCTACGAATAAAGCTGATTAGCACACTTTTATAATCTTATAAATTAGACCTGTTCACTCACTTTTTTTTTTTTTTTTTTTTTTTTTTTTTTTTTTTTTGAATGAAAGTAATCGATATTGTAAAAGGTTAAAAAATACGTTTGAAAAAAATACAAAGATCTAGACATTTCTTACATTCCCCACCAAAATGTATCATGACAAAGCTAAACTTTTGTCATATAGAAAAATCATGCTTCATCACTTGTATAGTACGCATACCGGCGATACGGCTGAAATGAAAATCACCTTCGTTCAAGTACTTAGATTTAAAGTGAACACTTTCAATTATGTAGCCGAGCGAGATAATTTCGGTGCTAGCTCGATGGTCACTCGAATAAAAAACAAACTGGCGCATGCTCGAGTACAAAAACTCGTTTTGAGCTTTGTTTAACTGGCGCAAGATCAATGGTAGATCGAAAAGCTCGAACACTAGTGGTGGCCAACGACTGTATAATGTTTTGGCAATGTCAACACAAAAGTGTGTCACAAATGTCGTTATGAGTATTCAACAACGTACTAGATAATTAGGAGATTGCATCTTCAAATCTCAAACCTTGGAAGCCTTATTTTTCTCATCCTCTCTTTCTGCCAAAAGATCGACGGTATTTTAGAACATATGATAAAAAAGATCCAAGATGGAAGTATTATTGTACAAGGCATGGACTCTGGAGTTATTCCAATCGCGACAATAAACAGTAGTGGGTCTTCTGACTCTATATCTAAAATCATAAGCCCTTTTCAAATTTTTGATAGCTTAGAAAAGGGGAGAATATATCTCCAGCTCATTTAAAGAACAAGAGATACCATCTTTTCTAACTGTAGGATTCATAAACTGTGCAAACTTTATTAATATGCTTAGAAAAAAAAAGAGAGCTAAGGCTACTAGAACCAAAGAAGTAGACAATCAATATCTAAACAAATAATACTTACAAAAAAAAATCCGAAACAAAAAATCATATCAACATCTATATTAAAACCATCGAAAGTAACTTTGCAAGGATTTTAATTTGCCTAAAAAAAAGGATGGCTTTGTATATTCTTGGGAGATTAGCATCGAAATTCGAAATATAAACGAAGTCTTACCCAAAGGAGCCTTTCACCAGATCTATCAATGGTTAGGAGTTACAAACAAGATTTGTTTCAGGTTGTTGATAAATATGCATCAACTGTAATATGTTCTAGTTGTTTTAAAACAACCGTAAAACAAGTTGTACTTCCAGAAGACATATTACAAAGATTTGAAGGAGCAGTGGTCTGTATAAACCCCGTAAAGCCAAGAGGGGTATCCCCCCACTCTAACACTGTCAACCAAGATCATAACGTGGCTAAAAACATCCTATTAATTAGCCTCAGCTCACTGGTTTCCCGAGATGGCCTACCCCTTCCTCCGTTCCGAAGAGGATATATAATTTAAAAAAGTGGGTCGGGCATCGGCTTTACAGTTCTTTAAATACACATATGCTGATTATAAATAGGTTCAACTTATCCAGTTCATTCTCAACACACCAGTCTAGCGATGTCGAGAGTTTTGGTAGAGCCCGTTATTAATTTAAGGCGGGTGGATATCTCCAGATATGTCGCACAAGCCAAATTTACATATAGTAGTATATATTTGTATATGGAAACTGATGGTGTAAATAAATACCGGTAGATCTTCTCTCTAGTATTCGTCATTTTTGGATGGTGTGAACACGTAATACACCAGACCTTGGGTATGTTGCGTCATGGTTTTTGCTGATTGCGTGCGTGTATTATTTTTAAGCTTTTATCAATTATAAACTGGCAAACGTTTCTCATAGCTTAGCAATTTTACTAAACAAAAAATGGGATATTTACCAACAATTACTATACTTGCAAACGTTATGTTGTGTGTATGTTTCCACTGCGGAAACTTTTACCCCGCGATTTCTTTGTGTCACTCAATTAGCAAAAAGAATGTGTCACATTACCAGCTGTAAAAACTATATGGTGCATGAATCAACCAAATTGCGCCATTGTCATTATGTCTATGCAATTTGATGATATCTGTACTATCTTTGCTGAGAGCTATTTGACAAAATATATTGCAAAAATTGCGTATTTAAAAAAAAAAGCTCGTATATAAAAGATAAAAACATCATTGACGTTTTTTTTCTCTATAATTGTTCTACCACAACAACAACACCAACAAATGTCTCCTCCCAATACTGACGCTATTATCCAAGAAATTAAGAAGCTTGATTTACAATCTCTTGCCCGCGAGAAAGGTCCTTACCTTGTTTATCCAGAAACAAAGGTACATATTCTATTTTCTTGGGCATTACAAAATATTTAACCATAAGTTGTAGTATCCTGACCTCGAGCTGTTCGAGCACAAAGATCCTGGACATCGTGCTGATCCCACAAAGGCCTCTATTTTAAAGAATGCAGAAAAGGTCTTTGACCTTACTCCCCACATTGGTACTGAAATCCACGGTCTTCAATTATCAGCATTGACTGACACTCAAAAGGATGATTTGGCTTTATTGGTTGCTGAACGTGGTGTTGTCTTCTTCAGAGATCAAGATATTGACGTTTATCAAGGCGTTGAATTTATCAAGCATTACGGACCTCCGTAAGTACGAAATTTAAATCAAAATATTCTCTTTACTAATGAATTGATATAGTCATATTCATAATACTTTTGGTCATCCTGAAGGCGTTCCTGAGGCTCATATAGTCTATTTCGATACCAACACCTTCAAGAATTACAAGTCGGCTAGTGGAATTGACTTTTCTTTATTGAGAACTGCTGCCGATGGATGGCACTCTGATGTCACCTATGAGAATCAGCCTGCCGGTCTAACTTTACTTAAGATTGATACATTACCTTCTGCTGGTGGTGATACTTTGTGGGCTTCTGGTTATAGTGCTTACGACAGACTTTCACCTCCTTTCCGAAAATTTCTTGAAGGCTTAGAAGCCGTACATACTGGTCAACAGCAGGTAGATGAAGCTAACAGAGCTGGCCATGTTGTCCGTCGTTCTGTCTGGACAGCTACTCATCCCGTTATTCGTACACATCCTGTCACCGGATGGAAAGCGCTCTTTGTCCAACCTGGTTTTACCAGCTCTATTGTAGGTCTTTCAAAACGTGAGTCTGATATTATTTTGAAGCACTTGTTTGAACACATTGCTGGCGGTGTCGATTTCCAAGTTCGTTTCAAGTGGCAAGAAAACAGTGTTGCTGTATGGGATAACCGTTCTACAGTACATAATGCCATCTTCGATTACCTCGATATCGGTAAGCGTCATGGTTGGAGAGTTACACCTCAAGCCGAAGCTCCTTATTTTGATCCCAAGAGCAAGTCCAGAAAACAGGACTTGGCAGAAAAAGCCGCTGCTGCTCAAGCTTAATCACTTCGTTTTACTTCCCAATTTTTTTCAATAAAATTTTCCATTTTATTGTAACCATTAAAAAATATACAAGTGATACAACATTTTAGATAACCATTCAGGCAGTTGGATTACCCCTCCAGCTGTCCAGACACGGCTGCAAAAGGTTTTTAATCGTGCAACTGTCATTGAAAAAGATGTAGTTAATTTAACGTCAAAAGCTGGATAGGCATCAACTTTTTAATAATCTGTCTAAGTTCCCTCTCACTTGTTATAAACAGCAATTTAGATCATTGTATGAGTGCTAATGTATTTCCTGAAATCTGGCAACTTTTTTACATACGTAATTTTAAGCATCGATACTCTATGAGTGGCTCAATAATTAGGCTACCGATGTAAATTACACTGATTATTGTCTTTACACTTTAAATTTAGACAGATAAAAAATATTTCGGACCGACTCAAAAATGCTTTCAGACGTAAAAGAATATTTTTCAGGCAAGTGCAAAAAAAAAAAAAAAAAAAAAAAAAAAAAAAAAAAAAAAAAAAAAAATCGGGTGAAACAAACATACTATTCAGACAAAGATTTTTAACGATGTTGAGAAGATCATAATAACAAGCAAAAAGTCGGGTCGTCAGGAACAAATTCCTGTATAATCACATGCTGGGTTGGTTATTCATGTCTTATTATCACTGGCTCTATTAAGTAGAAGGGTACAGATTTGAGAACTAAAATGAACCTAAGCATTTTACATCAAGTATTTGTGACAAACAGCTCTCTGAATTCGAAGCGTGAATACCATAAAGGAGGTTGAATCCACACTCAAGTGAAGGCTATCGATGGTCAGTCAAACAATACGGGTTTTCTTAGGAATAAGGATTAGAATTGTTACAGGCGTCATTTGTTTGGCTAGAACCTTTGGTTCGCATTGAAAAAAGTTTTTCTTTCATTTCTGAATATTGTCTTGAAATCTCTCCGTTTGTACAAGCCCAGCAATCACGTCATAAGTTTAAAAAACGTACCGTCGATCATTAGCCAAAAATTCATTGACCGAATGAGGGCTAAAATATAAAGCAATCTAGTTTTGAGCAGCTACGTAAACACAAAAGTCGTGGAAGGTATTTTAGCTTGGCATTATTTTTTGTGCGGAGCATTTTTAAACATCGACAGAGTCTAGACCTGGATTTACAAATTCATTATTTTTCAAGATAAATGCGTGGTTTCTTATAAACGGTATGCTTCCTGACAGGATTAATTGGTCTTGTTAAAGGAGTGAACATATCATTTATGAAGATCATGCTGCAAAATATATGTATTTTGTTATGTGCTAACAGGATCCGCGCAAATAGAGCGCTTCGCTTAATTACAATAGCTATAAAAAATCAAATAATGAAGGAATGGATATGTTTTATTAAAGATAAAGTGCTCGTTTAAAAATCAACGAGTTTACCAGAGGTATGATTAGGGTTACGGTTGTGCTGAACTTCTTCGTCGCTAATAACAGAGGCGTCGTTCAAACCACGCATACGACTCCAGATATCACTGTGACGACGTGCTGTATTATCAGGATTCTCAGCTTCCTGGTTCAATTGTTGTTCCCATTGCTCGTGATCTGAGGCAGTGTATGTTCGGACACCGTTAGGGGCAAATGCACCGGAATTTTTACGGGGGGCGTTGGGATTGTTATTGTTGTCATTATCTAATTCTTTGTTATAAACAAACAATGGGTAATCACGATCATTGCTATAGCTGCTATCTTTTTGTGCAGGAATAGTGCGCATCCATCTAGGATTCAAAGCTCTAGATTTCTTATTGCGTACACGTCTCATATAGTAAAAGACACCACCTGCGACCAATAAAACACCCACAATACCGAATCCAATACCAAAACCTTTTCCATTCACCTTCTTTTTTTCAGAGGGTGTGAGAGGATTGGCGATAACTCCAAAATCATAACTATAAGGAACAAAATTTGTAGAATTGACGTTAGGTAATTCAAATCGGCATTCAGAACCAGGAATAGTATCAGCGGTGGCAGTGAAACTGGTGACCCATTTCCATTGTTTCATATCAAGAATATAGATATGGTCATTGAATTCTGCATCTGATACTTTTCCCATCAAAAGGATCATGTAATCGTTAACGTTGATAGCACTATGGGCATACAATGTTCCAGGTGATGTACCGCTTACTTCTTGTTTGCGCCATGTAAGCGTACAAGTATCGAGCACGTACACATCATTTGGAGCAGGGTTAAAATTGGCTGTTCCATCAAAGATGTATCCACCATAAATAACAATAGAATGACCATCTAAACCTATAATAATAACCAGTTTTAGTGCCATCAGCTGACAATATTTTTTTTAGCATTCTTACCTAAAGCAGTAGAGTAGCTAATGAGAGAAAAAAGTAATAGTTAGTTAATTGATTCATCGAATAAATAATGTGATTTTACCCTTGTCTAGCGCCTGGAATATCACCAAGAGTAGTTACGGAGATCGCATTGTTTGTAATGATATCATAAACTATGAGTATATAGTTAGTTTGCATGTGCCTTGTTGATCTATTTCCACAAATTTGTTTTACCAAGAACACTTTCGAAGTCTGCTTGGACAGTTCTGACGGTATCATTAGCACCATCTGTAAGACCACCCATAATGAACATTTGATTGTTACTATCAAAAATAGGATTTTAGTCTGATAATTCAACAGTATAATTTCAATCTTTACATGATATTTGAAGTATGAGAATTACGACCTGGACGCACAGCTGCGGGAGCGGTAGGATTTAATGCTGTCCAGCGACTTGAATATGTATCAAAACTGTAAAAAGATGAAAGCTAATCCAAACCGTTAGTGAAAAGAGTAAATGTGATGGGCAGGGAATACCTACAGCATGTTTTTTAATATCAACTCTATGATCTGTTAAAGGTTGTCCTCCGTAATAATAAGCAATGCCAGTCGATGGATTTACAGTGGCAGTCATTAAACTCGTAGAGGGACGACTACCAACTGTGGTGGCTGCGAAAAAAATAGAAAAAAAAATATTCGATTACAGACGTTTGGGTTGAAGAAAGAAAGGTTTACCATTCACCCATTGGCCATTGGTTTTGAAATTGACTAAACTTTCAAGGGTTGTAGTTGATAGTCCACCAGCTTGAACGAATATTTCATCATTAGCACCGAGGTAAGCTACACCTCTATCAAACGGTCTTAATTTATCGTCTTTTGGGGCGGACCACCAATTCCAAACAGGGTTATTGGTGTCTTCAAGCCCATTTGCAATATTGAGGAAAGGAACATCTAGAGTTTGCTTCAATGATGATGGCAAGTGTAAGTATCTTATTGTCTTGTTTTCACATATGTATTATAAGCTCTTACATTGGAGCCACCAAAGATATATACGATTCCATCTTTTACAACAGGTGAAAAATAATATCTCGAGAAAATAGCATTTTCTTCTGCTGTCTGAGTTAAAATTGAGTTAGGAAGCAAAACTATTGAAGCAAGCGTGAGCTGAACAATGGAGAGCCCAGATATTTTCATTAGGAATTCAAAAGGAAGGAAGGTGTTGGGTAAGTGGTGAGGGAGAAGAAAAGAATAGATGAGAATTTTTTTGAGAGTGAGAACAAAATAAATATTTAATGGGTGGTACAACTCATGAAAATTTCACGCTTAGAGCCAATCCCGACAGGAATTTTTTCTTTGCTGATCTGACTCTGCCATTCGTTATGACTGAGAACAATGCTGAAAAAAAATTTCAGGAACCGAGAAATTTTTTTTCAAAGGGAAACTGAATTTTGTAACTATTCCACAGTAACGTTGCTTAGCAGCCATACGTACATATACTGGTACATTTTTTCTCTTATAAGAGATAAACAATACTTGACGTCATGAGGTTGAAACAAACAGATCTGTTTGGTAAATCTTACAAAACGGGATTATAAAGTCTAATATTTGTTTATAATATGTTTACATGAAAAGTGCTAACACACCGAAATAAGTGAACTGACA
Source organism: Mucor mucedo (assembly GCF_025094135.1). Taxonomy (NCBI): domain Eukaryota; kingdom Fungi; phylum Mucoromycota; class Mucoromycetes; order Mucorales; family Mucoraceae; genus Mucor; species Mucor mucedo. The sequence continues at coordinate 207,316 of NW_026252303.1, read as the reverse complement.
GGTGAACAGGCACCAAAACGACCGGGTCAAACGGACTCGAAAAAATATTTGTTTTGCCAAGAAACTCAGACGTTGAATGAGCAAGTTTCATTTTTTTTTTTTTATCTAGTCAAAAATAGATTAAAAGAGCTATTTTTGTTGTTTTTTTTCTTTTTCTTTTGTCTTTTTCCCTTTCTTTTAACATTTATATATTTTGGACCGAAAATGAAGTTCTCATCTGTCCATAAATTGTCGATTTGTGTACTGCTTTTTTGTATTCTTGTAGTACATGCTCAGTCCAATGATACTGTTAAACCTACAGAAATCGAACCAACCACTACCGCTATTGACGTAAGTACAACAACAGACAGCTCGAAATCCACGACGACTGACCTTCCTCCTCCTTCCTCCTCTCCTATTCAATCATTAACACCTCAAACAACATCTGATATCATTGATTCTACAACTACTTCATTGTTATCTTCCATTACAAAGTCTATAACAGCGCAAGCCACCAGTGCTCCTGCTCCTGACCCCACCACTGTCCAACCTGCTACTACTGAGGAAGCTAAAACAACCGAACCTGCTACTACAAATGCTCCCGCCACCACTCAAGCACCTGATACAACCGAAGCACCTACCACTACTGAAGCGCCTGTTACTACTGAAGCGCCTGTTACTACCACTCAAGCACCTGCAACTACACAAGCTCCTGCTACCACTACCCAAGCACCTACTAGTGCCCCAGCAGCCACCACTACTACTAAAGCCGCCTCTTCTTCTAAGCCTGACTCTTCCTCAGAAGCAGACCAAACCGCTACTACCTCTAACAAACCAGGCAGCACTCCAGACCCTACTAGTGCTGGTACTGGCTCCAAGAGTAGTCCTACCCAATCACATCAATCCAAATCTTCCGGTGCACCCGAATCTACCGCTTCCCCCGATAGCTCAGACGACACTGGTAGCAAGACAGGCGTAATTGCAGGCTCTGTGGTTGGTGGTGTTGGTAAGGTTTATTGTAATTTTGTTACCGACTTAATACTGATTATCTTTTTATTTCTCCTTTTTAGTCGGACTTGCTTTAATTGGCGGTATCCTGACATGGATGAATCGCCGTGGTGGATGTACAAAGCGTACAAAGCGTAACAAGGAGGGATTTACTCAAGATGATTACACCATTGATATGAATCAGAACGATTTTAACCATTCTCACGCAGCTGCCGCTGCAGTTGCTGCTGGAGCTGGAGCTGGCACAGCAGCCACAGTAGTTTCAACCGAACCACTTTCTCCTTTTGATAACACTCGTCGTTACGCACCCACACCTGCTTATGGTGAACAATATCCCGATTACCAAGAAGGGTTTAGTCAAGGTGGGTATAGTCAAGAAGGATATAGCCAAGATGGAAATTATCAACATCAAGCCCCAGTTGCCGACTATCAACACCACGATTATGCTCACCAAGCAGATTATCAACACTCCCAACCTGATTATCAAAATCAAGCACAACCTGATTATGGCTATTATGATAATAATGCTTATCAACCTGGATATGATAACGCACGACATGAGTATTATGATACACCAAAGCATTTTAATGAGGCTACATCTCCTACGAGTGCTGGAAACTTAAATGAGATGGCCTATATTTCTGATAAACCTAATGTTAAGGATTACAGCAGTAAACCTAATGAATTGTAAATCTCCTCGCTTTACTCCTTACTACATCTAATAAAATCAAACCCAAATAGACTTTCCTTTTATTTGTTGTTGTCATACTTCAATGTTGATATAAAAATGTTGAATCTCAGGGCACGTGTATGTCTTTTAGAAAAAACTATTTTTACCCGTAAACACTTGATATAAAAATCGTTAGCATACTTTCGCAGCTTGTCCATTATATGGATAAGCGTGGGAGTCATCCCAGTAATTTTTCTTGTCATTCTCTCGTTTATTTAGTCCCGTCGACAAATCAGTTCATATAAGCATTCTTTCCAATCAATTTGTACACACCCTACGTCATGTAACAAAAACGTGCGAATTATAGTATAAATGAGGAATATTTACCCATTATTTCGATATGGATACGTATTTCAGAGATGTTTTACAACAGTCCTCTAATTCAGTTTCTTTTGCCACACGTGTATTAACCAAATATAGCAGACATTGAAATTCACCAATCAGCAATACGAATAAATATCATACTTAAAACCATTGATGGCAGGAAAGTAAAAAAAAAAAAAATGTAAAATAGTCGCCTGACATTGCTGCCACTGAAAGATCTCCTTTGTTTGTGAGATTTTGTTTATCATGCAATGTTCTATTAGAAAAGATATTGTATTACCAGCGCACATAATCTATTATAAGATCATTTACTCGGTAAAACTACAAAGTGTAAATAAAGAAACACCTTATGCAGTAATAAATGCAATTTTAGATTGCTTGGAGCTATGTTACGTAGTTATTATTTTAATTTTAGGATGCTTCGTGTTATTTATCGGCTGCGTAGTATAAAGATGTCAATAGGACAGCCTAAAATAGGATATGTATCCTTCAAAATATATTGCTTCTGATTCTACTTGTATCTAATTAAAATCATAAAGATGGTATTTAATGACATTATCCTTAAAATATATCCCTGGGACAGCTACATATGTATGAATGCCCTCAAGAAGGTAATAAATATTTTCATTAGTTGGGCGCTTTGAGTTTATAATGTTTAAAAGTAAACAAACGCAAAAAGAAAACACTGGAAAGAATATTGTGGCTTCTAAAGTATTAACCGAAACGGTGGATTTGTGAGCAGTCGCATACGATGCTTCCCTACACACCCGTAAGTTAGCTCCGTAAAAATGACTGAAAAAAACTTTTTTTGTAACAATTATCTGTAAGTGTGTAGTCTGAAATTTAATTTGAAGCCATCCAAAAATAGCCGAAATTAAAGTGTGGACTCCTCTTCAAAAGCTGTTGTGGCGGGATGTGTGTAAGAAAATGGGTTGCTTTGCACTTTTTTTTTAAAAAAGATCGTGAAACAACGCCAATCGAAGATACTCCTGATATTAGCCTTTGGACTACCACAATGATCTTATGATAGTGGAGGCGGGCTCCATTGTAAAAAAAAAGATTACATAATATTTTACACATTGGAAAACTTTAAAATTATCATACCACAGCAAAAGCAAAAAAAAGTTTTATGTTATATTTATTATTTGGCCAAATTAACAAAAAAATTAACAATTAATAAAATCATCAAAAAATTCTTTACATAACGCATATCTACTCGCCTTGAGCAATTTTGGTCAGTATGCAAAAGTAAAATAAAGAGAGAGGCACTTTTGAAGAAGGAGACATTATCTTCCAATATTAGGGAAGCTTGCAATAATGTGCTCACAAATGACTTGCAAGGCTTTTGTAGATATTCAGTATGATTGATTAAACAGAAAACCCAAATTTTGAAATTATTTTTAGTTAGTGCTTGTTTTTTATTTTCAAAAAGTGCGTAAATAATTTCGAAACACCCTGTATCAAAAGGACAAAAGGACGAAAATAAGAGGTGGGGTGGGGGTATGAATGTTATTGTTTGTTATTTGATTTCTTTTTTATAAACCGTACAAGTAAGTTGCGTATATAACGAGTGCTGCGCCCAGTAAAAATGGGGCCGAAAAAGTAAAGTTGAAAAGCCACACGCTAATTATAGAAGACAAAATAATACTAATACTTGTTGCAAAGCCCTTCAAGATATTATCGGCGTACTTAACTACCAGAGCCACAATCAATCCACCGAGGGCTTGAATACCAATTACAGTCCAAGTCAAAGCATTGTAATTCACAAAAAAACCTCTTTCTACGATTGTTACACCATCTTGAAGCATAACAACAAAGACAAGTCCTAAAACAACAGAAAAGAATGACATTTGAATGTTTCTAATCCAGATCTGATTACTAGCAGCCAATTCATCATCCATATCCTCCTCTTGCATCTTTTTAGTCTCGTCGGCATCTTCTTCAGAAGTAGGAACAGGTTTATGAGTCGATGCTGGTGCCTTGAGAATTTTTTCGAAATAAACACCTGCCAAACCGGATAAGAAACAGGCGGTTAAAACTGCAATAAATCCATGCAAGTTTGATTGATTACCGCCACTTGATGTTTCGACTGTTGTGTCTGTGATTGTATTTCCTGTGATATATGTGATAAATGCCGTAGAGGCTCCCTTTGGTAATACAACCAGCGCAATACCAATCGTCAAAATAGCCAATGCCATCCATTTTAATTTTGAGATGTTTCTTTTAAGGATCAAGACACTGAAGAAGGCAGTAGTCAAGATCTTTAGTTGATAAGTCACTTGAAATGTAGCTGCGTCCAGGTTCGAAGCTGCCACGTATTGTAAGTTATTCTAAAATGAGGTCCAATCAGTTCAAATTCACCTAATTATTCCTATAATGGTTGTATTTACCTGAACAAGATATAATGCAGCAGGAAATGCAAGTTTTGCTGATTCCCTCCAGTTTAATATAAGCTCACGATTTAACAGTGAGAAAAGTCTTTTAAGTGAACGTTTACGAGACTCCGGAGAAAGGTAAAGTACGCCGAGACACACGGTTGACTTGATAACTTCACTCATGACAACTGCTGTAGATGCTAAATATAACTTGTCTTCTTCTACATTAGCTCGGGTATAACGCATGACCAAGATGAGTGCACTGTTTTGAACCACAAGGATAATAAGCGAGAGATATTTTATAGGGATCCCACTAAGCATATTTAATAAACCTAAATCATTGTTAATATATATAGGTTTTTATTTTTTTTTAAAAAAAGCGTGTATGCTATGATTTTTTCTTTTACCCATTTTTTTTTTGATGTATAAAGAATAGAGGAAAAAAGAAAAGAAAAAAGGGCTAAATACTTCTTTTTTTTTATGTTTTTTTTGTTTCACCAGCCCACTGTGTGACGCTTTTATTAAAAGTTTTTTTTAATCTATTTCTTCTATTACTATGCTCAGCATTAAGGGTGATACTGTTCTCGTAGTGCAACAAAAGCATTCTGGTAAGCGGAAATCATATGGTCTTCGATGCATGTCTTTGTCAGTTTCATTTCATTGGAAATTACATGTGTGGTATAGTGTAAAGAGTAAGTTGATTCCTTTCGTTGGATATGAATAATTTGCCCAGGAATGTACAACTGTAATTCGGTCATTCAATGTGATATAAATACTTTTCTTTTTTAAACACTTACAGATGGGTACATCGAGTCTGCATCAAGTTTTTCCCGACGTTGACTGGCTATTTGAAAACACAATTTTCTTGCCTTGGGATCAGTCATGGCCTAAAAATTTATGAGTACAACTCCTGTTAGGATCATTGATTAAAAGCTCACCGTCCTGAAGCCTCCTAACATTTCATAAGCACTAATCATATCCAATACAAGCTCCTTTAATTTCATGGCAGTACCATAAGATAATCTACCTACTACATCATCCTGACAAACAAAACTCGTGATATAATCTCGGTACATATTACATAAATCTGGTGAACTCACTGCAGCAGGAGCATAATTATAGCAATGAAAATTAAATTGTTGATTGTCTGCTAAATTCCGCAATTCTTGAACATGATCTGCTACCATCATTGTCAGTAAACTTGCAGTTCCTCCTCCCAAAGAGTGTCCAGTAATAATAAAGCTTTTCAATTCCAGTTTATGATGATGAATATATCGAAATATCTGCGGTATAATGTTTGTATAAAACCACTGAGCAGATGCCAGCATACCCGAATGAACTAGACCTCCTTTCCAAGGCATATATTCACATACCAAATCTGTGATCGCATCATATAAGCTCCATGTACCCCGAATACTAAGTACAATCGCATCCCTTTTCCTATCCAACGCGACGTAATAACTCGGCTGAAAAGAAGCACCCTTTCTTAATGCATACTCGTATCCCAACAAATCTTCTGGGTCAATCTGTAAAAAACGAATGATGGCTAATCGGTTGGATCTGCGATCTCGGGCACCACGAGCATATTGTCCATAGGGACCAATGTAACATAATCCACGCCATCCATACGCAACCAGAGCAAAAGCGAAATAATGGCATGCGTCATCGATCACTTCAATATCCGTAATCGAAGCAGATTCCACAGGTCTGGGTAAAGATTCGTAGAAACTCTGAACTAATAAAGCAGATTTTAATAACTTAATCCCTGTTACACGGAACCCTTGACCAAATGAGTTTGCTGTCTTGATAATCGCTCGTACCATGGCCTGTGTCTGTTTACTCACAACGAGCCCAATAAGCTTATCTACAATCGGATGAGATAGAGCAACATCCTCAAATGAATCTGCCATCCATTGTGAAGCGAAATTCCTATCACCAAAATTCACACTGTCGATGATATGCTGTGCCTTTTTACGTGCACCATGAGCGAAACGATCAGATACTGGAGCAGAAGAAGACAAAGAACTCGATTCGCTTTCTTGGTCATCCTCACCATCCGGATTGAATCGGTTGTTATCATCAGAATCGTTTTGAGAAAAGCCAAACCTTCTACCACTTGACGAATTTGGCAATTTTTTTGCAGGAGAAAATAAACCATGTATCCAGTGCATTTGATAACTTGCAATGGATTGAAAAGAAGCATTTCGATGCAGTTGAAATAAATTACGTTTCTTCTTTTTGTGTGCTCCAATGCTCTGTTCTGAAGGTATATGCGCAGACATCACTTGTGTAAGTCGTTTCTCAAATAAATTATCGACGTATTCCTCATCTTGTGCTAAGTCTGCTCGACCGTAGGAAGAACGGCGAGTGGTTGCTGTAGTAAGTGGATGTAATCCAGGTGACAAAAATGCGGGTTCGTCGTCTGCCAAAATATTGCGATTAGGTATCAGTTCGTGCACAGGTTCTTGAAACTTGTATCGAACCCGTATTTGTATAGACCCAATCAAGCTTAGATCTCCAACCTTATTGTGTATACTAGCCTGGTCGATCCATTCTGTCTCTAATAGGGTAGGCTGAAAATCAGAAGGCAGTAGACGTTTTGAACGATATTCGTATATGGGCAAAAAACTTTCTAATATTTTTAAGCATTGTGTTGTACCAAACGTAAATATCTACTCACGTTACAAAGACGTCATTTTTTCCTTCGAGTTTGGATAACCTTAATTTAGCTTTTCCAACATGCTTTGTTGTAGGCCAATGCTTGTGTGGCTTGTCGTATAAGTCGAACTAATAAAAATAAATGAGTCAGGTTGTTGAAGCTAATCCATATGAGAATAGTTACCTCAACCGTATTAAACAATTGGGCATGATACGACACAAGAAATAAAAAACCTTCGTTCCAATCGCCTGTGACACTATCGGACCTCTTTGAGAAATATCTTGAGGGACCCATTTTTAATCTAATTTGAGGCTTTTTTATGTCACAATCCATACGAATATTTAACAAGTCAATCTATAGTATGACTATCAGCAACGTTAGTAAATGAATGCACACTAAATTTCTTGCCTGTAGCATTGATTCTGATATTGAATGTATAGTATCGGATTGCTGATATGTATCCCATTCGTTTCTTAACCTGTGCAAGTCAGGCACTGACAAACTACGAGTTTTACGGTCATCTACCCAATTATTTAATTCGGTTGGCTTAGCTTTAGGTATCAGGGAAGCATGTCTCGACCGTTTTTGTAAAGTAGACATGAAGGAATGAGAAAGAAGTATTTAAAAAAAAAATTATAAAATTTTATATTCAGAGACACATGAATGAAACTCCCCCTTTAAGGAAATTCTGTTTTACCGGGTTGCTTTGTGCATTAGGCATTATACAGCCTCTTCAAAAATTAAACCATTTCACTATTTGGGAGCCAAAGTATAAAGACGATATAATCTTCAAGTGAAATGATAACGGCCGTCCAGGTTTAAAGTACAATAATGTTATTTTAGCGAGTAAATTATCAGACTTGGTCACAAAACATTTCCAACCAAAACAAAACAACGTATCAAAATCAGCTCGTGTCTTGGACTAAGGCAGAAGAGGTACCGGGTAACTTTCATGAGCATACTAATTTTAAATTTTGATCAGTGATGAAGTATGTAATCGCTCAATTATGCAATTGTTTTCGAAATAGAAGCACATTTGTTGATTATTTAAGTAAGTATACCTAAAAATCCTAAAACGTCACTAAAATAAAGCCTCTGTATCCACGACTTTCGATACGTGTCTTTACATTGTTTGTAGGGATAGGGGAATTGTACATAGTAACACGGCAGTTTTAAAGCTTCTTATACCTGCTAAGAATATAAAATTGGGATAAACATACAGGAAATCATGTATTAATCCACTTGTATCCTTTAGAATTATTACAAGGAAATAAATTACACGAAACTGCTTATGGATACAGGTTAGTTTGATCATACCGTAGCAATCAATTATATATCAACCTTTTTTTTTCCTAACTAGCTCACATCAAAAAGCAGTCAAACCGGTTCGTACAACTAAACATATTATCAGTACTAACAAGATATATTTATGTCTTTATTATATACCTGAATGTACTTTATCAAATCATTGGATTAAGCTTGATTAAATGGGGTTTGATTGGTTAGGGTAGGATCAACAAGGACTAATTAGATGACAAATTTATTTCCTTCTTGTATCTCATTCACTACCGAGAATTATTAATACACCAGCTTTTATAAAAAAATCATCAAAAAATATAATACCGGTATCACACAAGTATCTGCCGTTGCAACAATAGCTGAGAATTGTCGGACCTAATATTACATATTGAAGAGTCATCCTTCAGCAACCCTCAGCAGCCATCATCAACCTTGGAACGGCCTTCAGCAACCTTCATCAACCTTACAACAGCCTTCATCGATTACAATTTGAAGCGCCCATAATGTGTTGATCAACGAAAATTAGAGTCTTCAGTGCGGTTCCAATGAAAATATGGCAAAAATACCATCATTTATAAGTCTTCTCTTTTTGAATATGGTGCCGTTTTTTGTGATTGAATGTATGACTATTATAGACAGAGGTTGCATTCCACTTTCTCTGTCACGTTTATATTACACGAGGAATCGTATACTGTAGATAAGACATATGAACGCTTGCCATGTAAAAATATTCATATGAAATTGAAAATTTAAAAAGCTTTATTTTTTATTTGAACATCTAAATTGTGTAGTACTAAACATCATCAATATTCTATATTCTAAGATCTTCTAGATATCGACACCCTTTTTTCCGATAAAATAATTGTTTCTTTTTTTTGACACTGCATTCAGTTAACTTCGGGTTACACGCGTCTGTAGTGCATTTACCCTCCACATAATGAAACCATTATTTTTTACCTCTCTTCCTGTAACAAAATGAATATCGAGTCCCGACTTCAGGATTGCATCTCACTTCCACAACAAAAAGAGAAACTTGATGCTTTTCGCAGTATCTCAAATGAAATTCTTTCAAGTCCTGATCAGGCTCAACTACTTCAAGATTATATTGAAGCTGTTTTGGACGAACAAGTTGGTTTGGTCATTTCAAGGCAACTTTTATCCGAATTTATTGGATTGTTTAACGACAAGATTACCGATCATAACGTAAAGAAGCAGTTGTTATTATATGCTATTGAACGCGCTCAACCTCGTGCTGTTAGCTTTGAGGAATCTGTAAGTGAAGGATTATTTAGTCTAAACTCCTTTCACTAACATGTATAGCTTAGCTCTCTCAATTAAGAGAAAAACTTGCTAGTGTATACGAAGAAGAAGAAGATTACCTGAAAGCTGCAAAAACATTGCAAGGTATTCCACTTGATTCAGGCCATCGGTAAGCATGATAATGTAAAACATGATACAATTCGTTCTCATTTTGTGATATAGTGCTATTTCTGACGATTACAAACTACAAGTGTATGTTCGTATTGTGAGATTGCTTTTAGAAGAAGACGAAGCGGCTCAAGCTGAATCTTATCTAAACCGGGCATCCTTATTAATGACCCCAGAAACGGATACATTGTTAACTTTGACTTTCAAATTATCGCAAGCTCGTATTTTGGATTCCAAACGCAAATTTCTGGAAGCTTGTTCAAAATATCACGAATTGAGTTATGTCAGCCAAGTCGAGGAGGATGAAAGGATTCTTTGCTTGTAAGCATGACATATTTATTTTTCTTCAAGAAAATATCGTGTTTTAATTCATGAATTCCTATATAGAACAGCAGCAGTTCAATGTGCTGTATTGGCAGGAGCAGGACCTCAGCGCTCTCGTAGTTTGGCCACATTGTACAAGGATGAACGCACGCATCATCTATCATCTTTTTCGATATTAGAGAAGACATATCTGGAGCGCGTTATCAGACCCAATGAAGTATCTGAATTTGCAGCTTCTTTACGCCCTCATCACTTAGCTCGTTTAGCAGATAATACCACTGTTTTTGATCGTGCTATCATTGAGCACAATTTATTATCAGCATCTAAAATTTATAATAATATTGCCATAGGTGAATTGGCGGTTTTATTGAATGTTTCGACTGACCAAGCAGAACATGTAGCCGCTCGTATGATTAGTGAAAATCGTATGATAGGTAGTATCGACCAGTTGGATCAATTAATTTCGTTTGAGTCGGGCGGTGCTGCGCGAGAAGAGCAAGCTGCAGACTACAATGCTATCAGTGCTGCAGCTGCAGCTGCTAATGGTACTTTCCAAACAAACGTTCGTGTTGAACAATCAATGCTGGAAATTATGAAATGGGATACCGCTATCCAAGCACTTTGTCAGGATATTGATGCTGTTATTGGTACCATTCAGTCAAATCATCCGGAGTATGTCTTGTCGAATTTCAATGCCATGGCGTAAAAATTGTAAATATAATAAACACGAACGAACTGGGTAAATAAATTATCGTTTCATAATAATATCTAATTAAATTTTATTATTAATGGTGGAATTATTCACAGAGGAGTTATATTTTGTGTGTGGTTTGTGTGGGGGTATGAGTGCTGAATAAAGAATTATATAAAAAAAAAAAAAAGAATGGGTGTAAAAAAAGTATAAATAGTAAGTAAATAAGGAAAGAAAGTTACAAGACACATGACATGAACTAAGCCCGGGTTTGAAGGATATTTTCGATACAAGCATTAATGTAGTCTTTCCTAGTTGCCATTGAAACACCAAATATTTCTTGTAATTCTTCACGAACCTGCTTCTTGGTGACCTGGGTTAAATCTGCAGTGCTCAATATGCGTTGGACCTGAAGCATAATTTCTTCATTTTTGGGTCCGATATTATCACCCATAGCAAAGCCATCCATAATTATAGATGGACTACTAATATTGTTGGCAAATTGGGGTGATTGTTGCATAGCAATATACTGTCCGGGTTGGTTGAAAGATTGTGCAGCAGGCGCGAATGAAGCCATAGAACGACTAGAAGGCATAGGCATCATATTTAAATTATTAACACTGTTGGAATATACCATCATTGGCATCGATGTGGAGGATGGCATTATCATACTTTGATGATCGTACACACTGCCAGGACCGCGTTGTTGTTGCATCATCATACTTGGCGAATAGTTACTCATGTTATCGGATGATCCATTCATCATAGCGCTTTGGTTGTATATAGAGGTTGCATTGTTCGTTTTACGGTTACCACTACGGCGACTGTTATGCGTGTAACCACTGCTGCTACCTTGAGACAAATTATCGCTCCAGTTTTCTTCAGAAAGTAAGGCTTGTTCGTATTCGGACCATTTCATTGTGGGAATGGATTTAGGATCAAAGTTGCCTTCATCGGCAGCAACAGCCACCTTTTTACCTGTTTCACCAACAACAACACGAGTGTTACCCCAAGAGAAATCATCGAAATGCCAATAAGAGTAAATTGGAATGTAAAATGAAAAGACGGGAATAGCGAAAATAGAAACAATCATCCACATGATAAATTCCCAACGACCCTTCATGATGAATAGTAAGGCTTGAAGACCGTAAGTACCAGCAATTGTAGCAACAGTAATAATAGGAATGGTTCCATCAGAATGTGCCAAAGTATAGATCAGATAACCAAGATAACCCATAATAGCAGGCATGACAAGTGTACTGATCAAATCGAGCATAACAATGAAACGCATAGAGAAACAACAGAAACCACAGAGTCGATCCAAGAATACAAGTTCTCCGAGATTGTGAACGGTAGAATTAATCCAACGACGACGTTGAGAGATCAAAACACTCCAAAGATCAGGAGCATTAGTCTTACAATGCGCATCGGGAGTGAATTTGGTCTTGAATTCAGCAAAATGTTTTAAGAGCAAAGTAGTTAAATAACGATCTTCACCAAGATGAAGCAAATTCTTCTTGTGCAAGGTGTCAACTACATTGACCGAATAATCGGCAATAATCTCGTTACTGACAAACAAGGCGCGTTTACCATCTACAGTACGAATACGATACATAGTGAAGCAACCAGGCAAACAACTAACTGTAGAAAACAGTGATTCAAAAGACTTGATTAAATGATGGGAAATGAAGTATTCGTAAACTTGGATCATAGTAACCCAGGTGTCTTTTTCGTTAGAAAGAGTAGTTTCGCCACAAATACCAATAATCTTGGAATCATGCACAGCACTAGACACCAAATAATTTAAACCATCACGCATAACTTCGGTATCGGCATCCACCATGAGTACAAAATCATAAAAACCTGGACTAACACCGATTACATTTTTCATTTGATGATAAATTTCAAGTTGAAGAGGATTCATTGGAGCATCATAATGGACACGATTGAGGAAAGACATCAAGACCAACTGGGAATCACGTTTACCACGATTACCTGGCTTTTGACGTTCACGGGGATTACCACATTTAGCTACTACAATATAAGGCACAACATGACCAGCTACTTCGTATAAACCAGAGTAAATTTTACCCATATTATGCTGCTTATTACCATCGCCGACAGAGACAAAAGATAGCGCTTCTGGATCAACTTGAGAATCAACACCCAAAATGTCAAGCACAATACGAGATGTGGGTAAATCGTTACCACTACCAACAACCATACCATCACAAATAACGAACAAAAGCTTGCGCTTATCATCATAATGCAATGTAGCGATTGAATCGACAGTCTTACGCAAGGATTCTTCATCTTCAGTATAACAAGTAATTTGGCAAATAACAAACTTGTCATGTTCTTCAGGGGCACGTTTTCCACCAATACGAATAGCGGCAGCAAACTTAAAGACAACAACAAAAGCCATACAGCAAGTTACTACCAATAACAGGTATGTAGAGAATTGGCACTTGACTGAGTTACGGGTATCCAAATAGCCAACAAAGAACAGGTTGCGAAGACAGACCAATTCACGTTCACGAGTAGCGGCATCAAGTGGAAGATTGTAAAAAGATTTGGTGAGGTCGCCACCAGATTGTTGCTGAAAGAGATCAACGACTGTTTGAGACATAAAATTTGTATTGATATCAGTAGGCACATCTTCACCGGGAGGACCGCGAGCAAATCGACCACCCATAGCATAAGCAGTCAAATCATAAATATGACCATCAATAACACCCCAAGTACGAAGACTTTTAATGCCATTGACCAAGGTAGCGCTTTTAGATTGATCAGAGATGGCCTTCATTTCAAAGCCCATATGACCGACTTTGTAATTTTTGCGCAAAAGAGTCATATGATCATAATACCAGTTGGGATTATAGCTATCGGTTGAGTATCTGAAATCATGATAATTACCATTGGTATCAGTCAAATTAATTTGGTAGTTCAAAGAGACATAAGGAGATATTTGAGAGCCATCTGGAGCCTCACAAAGAGCAGATACTTGAACGGGGAATAATCCGGTAGCATCGGTACCAGCATAATTATAAACGGAAGAAGTAGGCACCAGATTGGGAGGGTAATGATGAGGAGCAAATGCAGTCAAGTCGAATACTTCGCCCCGAATAACGACATAGGCCGTATCGGCATCAGCGCCATGACTTTGTAATTCAGATGTTGAATATACATTTTGATGGGGACAGACAAATTCACCAAAGAATACCAAAAACCAAATAACAAAAGCACACATTAAGAAAATAAGCATACAGAGTGTCACCTTTTCACGCCAAGCAATACGCACGTCCTTTCTCTTCATACGACCACACCAAACCATGAATTTGGAAGGAATCCACCATGTACAAAAATAAACAAAAAATAACCAGCGTTTTCTTCCGCTTGTCATTTTAGTTTCATCTTCTTCCGACGCATCCAAGTTTTCAACAATGGCGGGCTGTGTAGGAAGTAAACCAAGACCATTTTTACCTTGACTGCTATTGGAGTATCCGTAGGAGTCAGAACCATAATAAGAACCATCGTTCTCAACATATTGTGCAGATTCGTCCTCAGAATAATATGATCGTTGATCGTCTTGTTGAGCATACTGTTGTGGTGGTAATGGAAGTCCGGCAGCGGCAGCAGCAGCAGCAAAAGGATGTCCTGTACTTCTATTGGACACATTTACTTGACTACCCGAATCTAATTCATCTTTAGCTTGACGTTGTTCTATTTTTTCGTATGAGCGCAGTTGATCTTCTAATTCACGCCATGCAATGGCACTAAGAAAGACCTGGGATATAAATAAAAATTAATAAAGTGAACATTCCAGATAACTTGTTTAATGTACCTTATTTTGTGTGGTACACATATTATTTGTAGTCCAATTCATTAAGCCTGCAGCTGTCTCACATTGGGAACGGAGTAACCGTGAAGTATCAAGTTCTTGAAATAAGTGACCATAACGATCCAAAAATTCTTGATGAGGATAAGATTCGACATAGTGGATCGTTGGTAATTGAAGCACAGCGGGTAAGTTGAAATAATTAATTTGAGATTGTACATATTTAGAGTCGAAGGATTTTGAACCTTGTTTTTTGGGGGAGATACAAAAAACCATCCATAACTTAGCTTCCTCAAACGATTGAATAAGTTCGTCCATAGACGATTGAATTTGAGATAATATAGTTTGGCTGGAAGATCCTGTGGTATGGGATTTTTCATTATCCAAACCATCCTTTCTACGTGTAGAACGACGCTGAGAAGGAGCTCTGGTAGGCTTAGCCGACTGGCTTGCAGCGACAATGGCGGCAGCATGTTTGGGATGATTTTCAATCTTAACATTTGCAAATAAATCAACGATAAAAGTATTCCAAGAAGGTTGTACATCTAGACCGCCCTTGAAAAGCGAAACGAAATCGACAGAGATCTGGCTGTTGTTTTGTGCGACAAACCCATCTGTAGAATACTCAACAGGAGCTTTACCTTCATAATGATTGATAACAAAACGGCGGGCATGTGTATCCGAAGTCTTGACAAAAAATGCAGGATGTGTTGTATTGAATTTAACAAGTGAATCCATCACATTTGCATCAGTGTATGATCGTTTTGAAACGTCGGTCATTGTATTGATGGTGTCACAAATACCTTTTGGACGACTTAAAAGATCAGTACAAGAATTATCGACCTGAATATCTGGAACAGCAACGCCTTCGGAACGGAAAAGATCAGGTTCTATATCAAAAACGGTTTCGTTGAGATAATGCAATATACGTTCATTTCCAATATTGACACAGAGTTGATCAAATGCACCATTTGACTGAAGTGAGGGGAAGTCTAAAATGCCAATGAAACTATTAAATTCATCTTGACAAGTTTTACTATTGACACGCTCAACAATCCACGAAAACATGAGAGAATATAGGGCCTGGCAGAGTTCATCACGCTGAACTGAGGCTTGTTCAGCATTAAGAATCAAAGTGGTGATATCTTTACGGATCATTGTTGTTTTAAACGTCAATACATTTTCTAAAGCATGAGGGTCCAAACCCAAAAAATCTGCAGCAATTTCGAGTTGTTCGGTGTTTTTAACAAAAGCAGCTTCCTGTGTACCAGTACCCACAGGATCCACAAAGACCAGGTTACCAAGATGAAGTATGGTTGCAACGAGTTGTACGATTCTTCCAATATGTTCCTTTCGGAAACCAGATGTCTTCAACGATACTTTGAGTTGCTGGAATTGGGCGCCGTCGTCAATCAAATTAAGCGGGCGTTTCTTATATTTTGATAGATAGTTGTATTGAGATGGATCTGTGTTGAGAATTTGGAGTACTGATTTTTCTTCTGGGGATACACCAGCCAATAAGTAATAAAAGATATTGAAATTACCGTCGGCGACGGAGGATGAGTGACCTGTGACACGGGCTTTTTCCAAAAAGTATGAAAGTGTTTTTGCACCGATCATTCTTCCACGTTCATTAAACTGGATTTCACCGTAGTAACCATAACGGGAGCCGTTGATACATTGACCAAAAGCTTCAAAAACCTTTTGTGATTCTATGATTTGTTGTTGAACTTTGGATTCTTTTCGATGGCTGCTAAGTCGCACCAAGTGTCGGATAGTCAATTTACGGATTTCGGACTTTCCACTACCGGATTCTCCTCTAAAAAAACAATATTGTTATTTCAAGGGGAAAAATAAAAAGAAAAATTCTTCTACCTTAATGTAATATTTTGATCGCTTCCTGTTCTTCTCATATGAAAATAAACACGGTTAATTAAATCAAACAAATGAGGATCCAACAATGACTGTGGAGTTTGAGTACTGCCTGAAGCATCTTTATAAGCAGCAACGTATTCTAAACTGGTTTGATCATCATTAATGCTAAGTTCCTTTAATGGATTGACGGCCACAATGTGACGAGAACCGACATATGTGTAAACCTTGGATGCCTCATAGCGTGCATGCAAGCATGTTGCAATGCTTTCTAGTGTGGGATTGGTTATAGTTGATAGGTCTGTTCGATTCGTTGCATCACTAATCTGTGATTTCCTTATTTTTCCCATAATATATGTAGAAAAGAAATATAGAGAAAAGAAAAAGAGAAAAAGGGAGGAAATAGAAACTATAAAATAATAATAACAAAAATAAATAGTGTTACATCAAACAATCAATTGGTCTACTTGTGACACAAGTAATATAAAAATAGCAACAATAACCAAATTTTTATTGTTGTTATAAATACCATATCATCAGTCAATGTGACACTCCAATCAATTGTTTTTCGCATTTCTTTTATCTTGTTCTCTCTGTAACGGTCATATTGAACCATTCAAGACATGCACTTGTTTGGAAAATGAAGGGGAAAGGGAGCATCATTCGGAGATTCAATAGATGATCCTTTGGATACGCGTATAAACCTTTTACTCATGTCTAATGTCGGACCCATTTTTTTATGGATTGAACTCCTTACTTTTTTTCATTGCAAGAAAAAAATACTCATCGTTATAAATGATGCTTGGCCTAATTTCCTTTTTAAAATAAAAAGTTGTTTCCTTTTCTTTGTATAAAGCATGTTAGCACGGGCACGAGTTACCAAACAATTAATTACCAATTAGAATAAAGAAAGGCAGGTAATGTCTTCATTATATATATATATTTTTTTGTTGGGGCTTAGTCTGCAGGGCATCTGTTAATAGTAGTCAGCTTCCTGTAACCCCAGTACCATATTATGCTCTTAAAAAAAACAATCTCAAATCATGCAGTTTGCTGAATGCATTAAATCCCCGTCTTGACATTTTCGTTTTCGCCTGTCCTACACTTGTTTCCATATACACGAGCTTCTATAAGCAGTTGCTTCGTACCAGCTTTTCCTTAAAATAGAACTTGTGAAGTACCAGTATGGACATTTTACCTTTTCCTTTGAAAAAATATATATGTATATATATATGCAAGAATATGTATGTAACAACATTGAATAGTTGAATGAAATGAAACTCTAAATTCTTTGGCAAAAGTTCCTCCATTTTTGCCTGAAGGTTTTTGATTTTTTCAATCCCAACAAGGGATCGCCCTGCTGAGTAAAAAAAAAAATAAGAATGGCAAACTCTATTTAGGACAGATACATTATAAATAATAAAAAGGCTTTTATTTTTCAGTCGAATTAAACTTGAACTGTTTTTGAATATGAATCTTTTTTATGGCATCGATGATGTCTATGCTTGCTATGATGTTTCTTATAATAAAGATTCGAAGAATCCGTAGAATAATTAGGATGCTTGGTATTAATACAGGATAAATGCGTACAATGGTGTCGTTTTGAACAAGTGTGTCTTCTGTCTTGCATAGAGCAGCATTTTACAATTGCTGGGTAGCAGTCAATTTTTGGTGTTTGGTTTTCTTGGGTATAACAAGTCTCTTCGCTGTTAGTAACATAGGGATAATGAAATATTTGGATAGTATTCCAATTGATTATGTCATCATTCTCTTGTTCTTGTTCAGTATTTGATAACGTGCTTAAATCAGGTAATGAATAGGGCGATCGACGCAATTGCATTTCTTGTAACTCTTTCTTTAACTTATTGGGCAATTTAATTGTCTTTTCCTTGGGCTTGAATATGGCTTTTGGTTCAGTTAGTGTGCTTGTAGATGAATTAGATAAAAGAATTTCTTTAGCCAACACAATCTCAGACGAATTCTGTTGAGATTCAGGGGGTGGCGTGTCTGGAGTAGCTATTTGATCAGTACTGTGATTTTCATCATATACTGTTAACCTTTCATAAAGTGGTCGTGACTTGAGTGGTTTCATGTCCTCGTCCAACTCAGTCACGATTGCCTTTGGTGGATTATCCCGTCGAATTAGGGGTTTTTCTAATATGGCTTGATTAATGTATTGCTGTTGTTGTTGCTGAATTTTTAGTTGTTGTAGCTGATACTGTTGTATTCTTTGTTGTTCTTGAAGCTGTAATTGTTTTTGATCAAGCTGGTATTGAATTTGCTGTTGCTCCAGTTGTTGTTGCATTTGCTGGTGTTCAATTTGTAGTTGAATTTTTTGCTGTAGTTGCTGCTGCTGCTGCTGCTGATAGATCTGTTGTTGCATGTTTATCTGCTGCTGTTGGTGTTGGAATTGTTGTTGAAGTAATGTCTGCTGAGGAAAACCAGAATATGCTGACACTGATCGATTCAATGGAAACACTTCTTCGCTGGTTACTAAGGTGGATTCTTGAACTTGATACGGAGCAGATGTAAATAATGGCACATTTTGTATATAGCCGGGTTTTGTCGTTGATAATACCTGACCATTTCTGGGCTGTAAAGGTGCAGAATATCGATGATGGATGTTGACTTCTTGTTGAGTCTAGATTAAAATAAAGATTAAATGGTTGCCTAGTACGTTTGTAGTTTATACAAACACAATACCTGATTTGTAGACGCTCCGCTGTTGTTTCCATAAATATCGTTAGCAGTCGATGTTGAGCGAACTATATTTACCAAAGGACGTTTTGGTATATGGTTAATAGGAGACTGGGCGTTACTCGTAAAAGACTGTGATTGCACCAATGGTCTTGCACTTGATAAAGGAGGAGAGTCTTCGACTGAGAAGATAAGAGGCATGGATGGCGAGCTTTTTGTAGCATTCTGATTTTCTAAAAATGGTGAGTTGTTCAACGACCTACGAACTTCTTGCCGATGTCTTTCTTTCATTCTATCTAAAAGAGTGACCCCAGCAGGATTAGTGGTGGCAAGGGTAGAGGCAGGGGGGGAAGATTTAATATTATTTAAAGCATTTGTTGTAGGAGGAAGAGGAGGTGTAATTGCTTTTTTCCCATTAATGACACTGATATTAAGTATTTCAGCCTGTGTAGATGCCCGATTGATAATCTGGCGCATTGCTGATCTGGGGGCAATCGGTTCATTATCTGCATCAGAAAAATATGAATCTGTGTCATCACAATTAAGCATTGTATTATCACGTTGCATATTATTTTCGCTGTTATGATTATTTGAGAAATTGATCAGGGGTCTGGGCCTTTGCTGCTGCATATTACGAGCTGCAGTATACTGTTGGTGTTCAGAAGGGATTGATGCAGGGCTTGTGGCAGCAGCTCCAACCAAACCAATGGTTGTTGAAGATGGTGATGCCTTTTGTAAATCAAAAGAGAGAAGGGGTGGCGACAATTTATTTTGGCTCACTGTAGATAATATTAATAAGAAACAGTGTTTGATTAAAGTAATAATAAAACTTTATATACCTCTTTTATAATTTGGTGGTTTCATGATACCAGATGATTTATTAATGGATTTTACAGAGTCAAGTTCGTTCATAATATCGTCCATAAAACTCAGTTCCGGTTGGTTCTGAGCAGATGAGTCATTGCCTGAGCCGAGTAAAGGGAATTCAAAATTGTGATTGTTTTCGACCTGAGAGGGGATATGAGATGCAATAGCAAAAGCCTGCTTGGAAGAAGTATGATTACGTTGCTGTTCTTGTTTCCGGGATTTTTTTGTAAAGCTAAGTAAACCCATTGTTATAGAAAAGTGCTAGCTTGTTTTAAAAGGTTGTAAAGCAGAAAAATACAGATCCGAATATCTAAGAATAATAAAAAGAAAGAATAATGATAAAAAGGACAGAAATTATGATAGGGACTTATATAAGTAACTTACAATAACAATAGTAATATATGCAGTTCTAAACTATATTAGGGTGATGTCTATATGCCATTTACTTGCACACACACACACACACACACACACACATATATATATATATATATATAGGTGCGCACACACACACACACACACACACACTCAAACACAGTTTTATTTTATTTTTTGAAAAAAAAAAGTAGATATACCTCCTGAATTTATTTTCAGCAACTAGTTGTTTGCAATAGAAGTTATTTTTTATATTAATAGCAGGCATTTGATGTAATAGTCAACATGTGGCATGCAACATAAACTCTTGAGAGTAAACATTACACTGATGAAATAATACAGATTGTGTTTCTTGTCACCATATTCTTTCGTTTACTTATGATAAGACTCCCTTCCTTTTTATTCGAATCTTTCTCCCTTTTTATTAGTCGTAATACTCCCCTTTACATGATTAAAAAAAGAATAAAAGATTGCTCCTTTCCAGGATATATTGCCACTGACTATCCGTTACATTAGTAAACATTATTTACATTAAAATATGTCTACATGTATAGAACGACTATACACATGTATGTTTGCTAAGTTCCCTTTTTCTTTTTTTGCTAATGTTTTAAAAATTCATATAAATAACAAATTAGAAGAAATAAGAAAGTAGTAACAGAAAGGAGAAAAAGACCCAAAGGCATATTTACCTTTACAGGCTCACTAGTAAGTAACCAATAGTTTGGATTTATTCGATCTAGCCCTCGGTGTCATTAACCTAGAATAGTCTTGGTCCTCCCCTTGTATTCATCGGAAAGGCTTTGTCTTTAAAAGCTCTTTTTTCTTAAAATAAGTATTGATTGCCTCCCTTTTATTTTATATATCTGGAACTGATGGCATCACATTTTAATTTCTAGTAAGCCTTCTAACCATATGCATTATGGAAGACCTGAAGAAGGCAACAGAGCTTTTTATTGTTTAGTTTGCTCATGTACAATCTACTGCAACCTTTATATGGTGAGTAGGTATATGCAGGTTTGAATGGCGCCAATAAGAAGTCCTTACAGTATTAGCCTCTCTCACAACAGCCTGTGTATAATCGGTCATTAGCAATCATGCGCATCATTATACATTTATCTTTTTGCCGATTATGGAACAAAAACAGGTTCTATGCATCGAACAGATGGGGTGCACTCTGCTGTATCAGCTGACAATTACACTTTCTCCATCTCACAATGAATGACACAATCGACTCCTTGCTTTCAATGACATACATTCAGATGTACTCCTGGGCTTCAAGGTATAGTTTAATATATTGTACTTTATTACAAGATTATTAAAATAAGGGAACTAATCAGATTCCTCTTCGGATTCCTCTTCGGAAGCATTTTCGAGCCATTCCAAGAAGGGAGCAGCAGCCTTCTTAATTTCCTTGGAAATGTCCTTCTCAACATAACGCTTGGAAGGCTTCTCACCCCACTTGATGAAAACCTCATCTTCAATAAGATCTAAATCGTAAACCTTCATCAAAATGGTAGGGATTTTCTTTAACAAGGCATCCTTGTAATCAACACCGACAAGACGCTCAATACCACCCAAAGTGGCCTTTTGGGACTTTTCGTCGGTGACAAACTTTGCAAGTAATTTGGCACGCTTAGGAATTTGAGTAAGGATGTTTTCGTCAAAGATACCTTGAACCAAAACTTGACAGGCCTTGTATTTATCAAGGACACCTAATTCTTCAGCCTTTTCGATAACTTCTTCATCAGTACCTTCCTTGTTCTCTAAAAGCCATACACCGAAAGCTTCATACTTGTTTTCTCCGCTCTCATCTTCATCTTCATCACCAAAAGCACCATGGCCTTTGACGGACAATTCCTTTAAACGTTGAGCAACGGCGGCATCACTGGTATCTTCGGACCAATCTTCAAGAGCCAACTTACTTTCCATATTAAGACCAGCAGCTTGCTTAGAAAGACGTTGAGAAATGATATCATCATCAGAACCATCAGCATCTTCGTTAGCATTATCAGCATCTTCACCAGTGTTATTGGCTTGAGCGGTAGCAGCCTTACGCTGTTTACGAACATTCTTGGAGGCAACTGAAGGAGGATTCTTTACGATGAAAGTAGAAAGCTTGTGACGCATATCAGCATTATTTCTGGCACCACATGCTTTACAATCCATAACAATTTCATCGTTCTTAATGATGATGTCGGTTTCAGGGTTCTTACAAGATTGACATAAAACATACTTGTTGATAAAACCATCAAGGGTATTTTGGAGCTTGGTAGGGTCATGATCACCGTTAACAATATAACGTTCGTTTTTATCGTCACATTTAACTTGGGCACCAAGTTCGCAACCAAAATATTTGGTAGGATCTATGTAATGTATTGATTAGTCAATTGTTCAAATCATTCAAGAGCATTACTTACATGAAGGAGGACGAGACAGAGCACGTGCAATTTCGGCCATATTCATGATGACTGTTTTGATACCATTACCTTTGCCTTCAACCTAGCGTAAAAAAAAAGAAAGAAAAAAAAAATTAGCGCAATATCAAAAAAAAAAAAAAAAAAAAAAAAAAATGGTAGGGGTCTTACCTTTGCAGTGAGCTTGGGCATCTTGTAACGATAAAAGGAATCTTGGACGTCACGTCTTACATTAACAGTAGCCATGATGAATTATTATTTAAAAGTGTGAGGGTGAGTTTTTTTAAGTGTGTGTATGTGTTTGTGGGAAATAAAAGAAAAATAGGAATATTTTCTTTCAAGAGTTTAAAAATTGTATAGTGAAAAGTTAAGAGAGGGATTGGTTCTTCTTTTTAACTTTGAGGAAATGATGTAATTGGTGCTGCTCTATGCTGTCTTTCTGTTCAAATATTCGATTCAAGTTCAATGTCATGTACAAGTTTCAGACAACTTTTTCTTTATATTCTATTCGCTTTTCTGTTTAAAAGAGTATATCAAGTTTTGGTTTCTTTCTTTTTTATATGAATATAAAAAAAAAAACTGGTTGTGTAATAAAAACTGCGGTACAGAAAAAAAAGATTTTTATTTTCCTTTTTGTTCTTTTTATAAGTGTGACTTGATTAAAAAAGAGTCCGGTTCAATGTTTTAGCTCCCACTGTTTTTCATCTCCCACCCTTTCTTTTACCATTTATGGCGCAATAAAATGTCAACTCGTCTTTTCAGCCAGCATGCTCGCATGAAAAAGAGGGGTGCCTTTAACCTTTATTACTGTTAAATCACCAAAGGCGGCTTGCGCAACTTTCGGAGCGGACGTTCTTAAAGTCTCCGCTCACTCTAAATTAAAATGTGTTTCAGAAACCAAACGTTCCTTTCTCTTTTCCTTTCTTCTTTATTTTATCTTGAATACGACATCCTTTGATATATTACCACTTCATAGTGCACTGGATGATTCAAATCTAATTAACATGACCAAAGACAGTAATTCTAAGAACAAAACTATCATTATACGCGTTCAGGTCGCACAATCTAAACTATTCACAAAGAACGAAAACGAAGGATTTCGAGAACTATACAAGTTACGACACCACAAGGAAGCCTATTATCCATTAGCTTGTTATTATGAACAACACCATGATGATGAGAAAGCATATGCATATTTTGAGAAATGTCAAAACAAGTACAGAATGGCATTAATTTTGAAAAGGCAATCAAAGGAGAAACAGTCACTCCATTATATGGTATCGGCAGCAAATGACGGTAATAAGTATGCTCAGTTCATGATGGGCTTGTATTTTCAACATGGTTCACTTGTCAAGCAATCCATCCAACTGGCAAAAATGTGGTACCAAAGATCGGCAAACACTGGCTTTGCGGAGGCTCAAACCGCCCTGAGTAACCTGCTAATTCATCAGGCAAAACTTGAAAATAATCCTAGCTTAATACAAGACGCTCTTTTTTGGCTATCTAAAGCTGAAGCACAAGTAATTATATTTCAATTTGTTTAAAATTATAACTCTTATACATTCCACAACAGGAAAATGCAAGCGCTTTAATTCGACTTGGCTCTTTGCATGAAGAAGGCATCTTGGTACAACAAGACGATTTAAAGTCAATAAATTATTACAAACGAGCAGCTATCTCCCCTTGTATTTCACCTCCTATCTCATCGTTCGCCCATTACTTGGTAGGCATTAATTATAGACTCGGCGATTTAGGTCTTGAACAAGATACCAACATTGCCTTCAAACACCTTACTATATCATCTAATCTCGGCTTTAGTCACGCCCAACGTGCTTTGGGACTGATGTATGCAAAAGGTATTGGCACCGAAAAAAATCTAAATTTGTCGCATAAATTATTAGAATCTGCTTCTTCTCAAGGTGACCTTCGTTCTCTAAGTCTAATGGCTCATACCAAAGAAACACTGGACTCGTATCATGAAGCCGCTGAAATGGGTTCCCTGTCTTGCCAAATTGCTTTAGCATTTTTATTGCAATCAAAACATCAATACACGCTTGCATTTAAATGGTTTCAAATAGCTGCTAAAGGTACCCCGACCACATCATCAAAAAAATACGGGCCGGATTCCAGCTTGGAACAATGCAATATAGCAAGACTTATGCTCGCAAGATATACATATAATGGCTGGGGTGTTAAAAAAGATGTTTCTTGGGCAATCAATGAATTGAAAGAGCTTTCAGCAAATGACTTTAAAGAAGCTCATTATTGGTTAGCTGCTTGGTATGAAGAAGAAAAAGACCTAGACAAGTCGCTTGCTTTATACACTAAAGGTGCGATATCAGGTGACGTTGATTGTCAATTTCAAGTAGCCTACATGCTATCCAACGGTTATCAATCAAACAGTACTTGCATTAAGGATGTCGAAGCCGCTTTTTCTTGGTATTTGAAAGCTGCAGAAAATGGGCATAAAACAGCTCAATATAGTGCAGGTCTATACTATGAGAACGGCTTATTTATGTCTGTTGACTTAAAAAAAGCGATATATTGGTACACCCGCGCTGCTAAACAAGACATTACACTGGCCATGGTGAGATTAGCAAGATTAGTAAAATCTACGGACAAAGTGGTTTATTGGTTGACAACAGCGATTGATAAAGGGGATATATCAGCGTTACGTGAATTAGCCACATTTTATAAAAATGGTTTAATTGAAGGGTACCAGCAACATCAAGAAGCGTTTGATTTATTTCAAAAGGCTGCATATAGAGATGATGCAATGTCTTGGCATGCCCTGTCGGAATTCTACGAACAAGGTATCATCGTACCTGTCAATCTTGAAAAAGCAGTTTCCTGTTTAGAGAAAGCAGAAGTGTTAGGATATTCAGTGTAACGTTACTCTTCATTTTTTTGTGTTTGTAATATATACTAATATAATATATCTAATTTTTAGTGCAGCTTTGGATTTGGCAGAACTGTACTGCAGAAACAAAATGATGGAAGATGCTTTAATTGTATATACCAGACTCACTGAAGCTTACAGTATAAAATCTACTACTGGCTGGAATGCACGGCTCAAATTTTCAAGAATGATTATATTTGAAGATGGTGGTACTGAAAAGGATCAGCTTAAAGTCTATTCTTGGCTAATGCATATGCAGTACAAACGAAATAAACCACTAGCCCAAGTATTTGAATTTCTAGGCTATTGTACAGAGAACGGTAAAGGAACCGCCATAGACAAGGATGTAGCTTTACACTGGTATATATCTTGCGTTGAAGCAAAAGAATTCGATTGGGCTAAACAACGCTCACTTTGTAGACTTGTGAGTTACTATATGGATCAAAAGGATTACGCTTCAGCATACTATTATTTGGAAATTCTGAAACCCGACCTAGATGATATGAGACAGTTGTCCACAGATGCTAATATTCAGGCACGTCGAGTGAAATATTTTTTAGGTAAAAAATTGCATGTCATGTTTATACTTTTGTACTTACCCTTTTATAGGGTATCTATTGATGTATGGTTTGGGTACAGAAAGAAATATACAGAGTGGCGTTTCTTGGATAACATCTGCTGCTGATGATGGTGATAATGACGCAGTTTATGAATTGGGCAAATATTACTCCACAATAAATGAAGAAGAAGAAGCCAAACATCGATACGAAGAAGGCATTGGACATGCAGGATGTATGCGCGCATTAGCAATGATTTTACTCTCCGAAGAAAGCGACCAACCCGATGAATATGAGGATTATGATGGTGGTGCTCATATTTTAGGTTTATTAGAAAGTGCAGCTAATATGGGAGATACAGAAGCAATCTATCAACTTGGGATTGCGCATGAAGATGGCCTTGGCTCCGTTACTTTAAAAGATAGCGAAACTGCTCTGGCTTATTATATAAAAGCAGCAACCGGAATGCATGAGCTAGCTATGGTAAAAGCAGGTGAAATCCTAAGTAATTCCTTAGGGAGGTACGAAGATTCAATATACTGGTTTCAGAAGGCTGTCAATTTAACAAACAATATCAAAGCAAAAGTCATGCTAGTCTCATTTGATTTTCAAGGTCACAGCAAGACAGACAAAAATGACATGTATCATTTTGAAGTGCTCCGAAATATGATTCATGAAGAAATGGCAAACATGGAAGAAGAAGATTCACAAGCCAATGACCAACAATTAACGATGAGAAAAGAAGGGCTTGGTCTGGCATTTTATATCCTAGGTCAGTGTTACGAACTTGGACGTGGGACACCTGTCAACATATCATTAGCAATAGAGTGGTATCGTCGCTCTGTACTCATTTCACAGCATGTGGAAGCCATGTGGAGATTAGGAATTATTTACAGCAACTTGGAAGGGGATAAAATAAGCGCCCTAGAATGGTTCAGAAAGGCAGCAGAGAAAGGAAAACACCGTGATTCACACTACCAGTTGGGTTTATATCATTTAAATGGTCTTGGAGGATTGGAAAGAAATATTATTGCTGCCCAAAAATACTTTTCAAAGGCATCTGACGGGGGTCATCCGTTAGCTACATTTGAATTAGCACGCATAGTCTGGAACCGTAACGATGATCATGTATTCGGGTATGAACTATTTAGACTGGCGGCACAACTTGGCGTCTCTGATGCGTTACGAGAACTTGGTCATCTATCCCACAGGGGATTTTCGTCGGAAGGTATCACTATTGTACATCAAGATTATAAGAGAGCCTTTGGCTACTATTGTGAGGCTGCACAGAAAGGAGATCCAACGGCAGCACTTATGGTAGGTAATTATTTTGAAGAGGGCTATCTGAAAGAAGAGTTAGGCCAAGATTGTGAAAGAGCACTTCAGTGGTATGAATCAGCATATCGACTAAATGGTGGTGGATTAACGGAGCTAGCTATTGGTAAACTAAAGCATATCATGGCTGAATCAATTAATGATCCCAAAGAAGCAGATGATATGAGAGAAGAAGCATTCGTTTGGTTTGAAAGTGCAGCCATTAGCTCAATAAACAAGCACCAGGGGTTTTGTGCTAAAGTGATGGTCGCTCTTTATTATTTAAACGGTTGGGGACGAAAGTCACAAGATACCCAGACAGGATTGAGCATATTGCTGGACATAGCAAAAGCTGGTGGCAGTGTGGCATTTGTACCTATTGCTAGATGTTATGAAGAAGGTATTGGAACTGAACGTGACATGCTCAAATCAATAGCATACTGGGAGATGGCGGCCGATATGGGCAATCACGAAGCAGTCATAAGAATTAACCAGAGTTATGAAGCAGGTTTATCTGGCCAAAACTCAGACTACGAATCTGTAAAACAATATTACGATGCCACAAAAATGACAAGTGAGTATAAAATATTGGCTGTGCGGTTGTATTTACTCATAAACTATTATAGCTACTCATGCTCATCAAAAACGAAATAGCGAGTATTCTTTAGACTCTTTGTCTTCCTCTTCATCGTCTGCATCATCAACCATATTTTCAACACAAACATTAAATTAGTTTAATACTGTAATCAATAATTATGTAATAGATCGTCCTCTTATTCTTGGTTTATTAAGAGAAATATAAGATAGTATCTAATCTCATAAGATAATAATAATAATAAAGTACTGAAAAAATCATTATCCTACATCGGTATAGTTGAAAAATAGCATACATCAGAAGACGTCCTTTTACATTGACATTATCTGACCTGTAAGCATTGGAATACATTAAAACAACTTTGCATCGGGTGAGTTTAGAAGATTGCAGATGTAACGACTGTTTAGATAGTGGGGCTTGATACCGTTGTTGTCAGTAAATTTTATCTTGCAGGTTTTCACACCGTAACTTTTTAGGCGTGAATTCATTCTGACTATACTTTCATGGAAAAACTTCATAAGCCTTTTCAAATCTTGTCTTAAGTTCTTTATTTCCTTAGGAAGGCAGTTTAATCTCACTGCTGTTCTTATCCGCCCAAGTAAAAGTCAAAAGTCCTTGAGGAAATCCATCATCTAAAGAAATATAAATTATAAATAAGTCTTACTATAATTGCCAGTTATAGAAATTAAAGAAACCAACCCTGAACAGCCAAACCACTATCCTGGACAGTGAAACCTACTGTTTTTCGCCCTATTCATAAAACGGGTCTCTTAGGGACAGCCATGGTGCGCGTAGTCGTGATGTTGGGATTATGATACTTTTATAGACATCAAGAGGTCAATATAACTTAACAACTTGAAATATATACACATTTATTACAACCAACATAGTTTAAACCAGTATATGTGTTTTGCAGCTTACTTTCAGCTTCTCGTCTGGACTTTACCTTAATATTGCTGCGTAAGATTAAGATCAAACGAGCTCAAAGGCGAAAAAGTGATGATAGAATTGTCAAAATAAGTATAAATCGTTTAATATACATTTATTCGTAATTGTTACATTGTTTTTGATTGTATATCCTTGTTTCCAGGTCTACAGAACAGATTTTACGTTGCGACTACGTGTACTTTGGCTGTCCCTAAGGAAAATTTGGCTGTCCCTAAGAAAAGCGTTCATAAAACAAGCAATGATACATGAAGGCTTTTAATAAAAATTCACACAAGGAGCTTACTTAAGGACTATTTTCGCCTTTGTTCATCCTCATCCTCATCCTTATCAGGTTCTATTTTAATTTTCATAGTTCAAGACGTATTGAATGGCTTGAGAGGGAAACTATTTATCACAAGTGGCCTCCATGTGTCAAATGTAAGCTAATGTCGTGACTTCGTTTTGTCAATTCTAATGGCTGAAGTTAAAGATAAATATATGATTATTCTTTTTACCCAAATTAAAAGTGTAAAGCAAAGCGACGGGAAGTGATGTATAGGATCATAAGTTTATAAGATGGTAGACGGGATGCTACATCAGTAACGTATGTGTAAAGAATTATACATTTAATTCCAATAGCATGACAGTTATAATTAACAGCCGAGTGATTTTCATATGATTAAACTGTAGGCAACAGTTACTATTTGACATGCTTACATTTATTACAGCATAAGTGTATATTTACTATCAATACAATTGCTAGCAATTATTGAAAACGTTTATTACATCGTTTAATCCATAATTATTTACAACTTTTTTTCAAGACCAGACACCTGTTCCAGCCTTGTATATCCTTATACACTTCGTCTTGTTCCCAGTCTGACCAGATACCCAAGACTTTTTCCATCATGTTCTTTCCACATTCTAATACAACATACCCATCTTCTTTTACAATTTTGGGGGCCACATTACTCAAGACCTTGTACCACTCATAACCATTGTCTTTAGCAAATAATGCTTCAGCTGGCTCTTGCTCCAAGGCAGCCATTTGTTCCTTTTCTTTACTTGTTTTGTCAAAATCTAAATAAGGTGGGTTACAGACCAGTACATCGTATAGGTCTACATCCGATATATGTGACATGTCTTGTAATCGCCACTCTATTCTCTTTTCATCCTCATTCAAGATACTACGCTCATTTTCTTTGGCAACATCTAAAGCTGCTTGACTAATATCAACACCTACGCCAGAAGAAGATGGCACTTTATGCAGAATTGAAATCAACAAATTTCCACACCCAGTACCTACATCTATAACCTTTGGATTCGACTTGTTTTTTAAGACAGTTATGGCGGCTTGCACAAGTGTTTCAGAACTAGCACGAGGGATTAAACAGTCCTTTGTGATTTTAAAAGAGTGACCAAAGAAATCCTTTTGGCCCAGTATATACGCAAGCAATTGGCCTTGTTTACGTTCTTCCAAGTCAATAGGTAATATACCTGATTTTTTAATCTCATCACTTTCTCGGTCGAGTTTGTTTTGATAGAACTTGGCTTCTCTTTCACATACCACACGGAATTTAGAAGGTTCATCCTCTTTTACACTGATCTGTGCTTTTGTAATGGGATGAGTAAACGAAACAGCTAAAAGTGCGGCACAAAGGCCTTTATCACGATTTGTTTTCAAGGGCTTGGTATAATTGGAGTTGCCAATGATGGGATGATCCGAATGAAAATAAAATAGCTTTCTTAAGGCACAGTTGGATAAAGGTGTGTGTAATTCCAAATCAATTTTAGATATAAATTGCGAATTGTTGGATCGTGTTTGTGATACAATGGAGATGGATTTTACTACTTCGGTGGGGACAATGGGTTCAGCATCCTCTTCCTTTTTGTTCATCTCGGGTCGGAAAAGTGTGTCGATATCGACAGTTGGTACTGATCCATGCACGAGAAGTCTCATTGTCACTTGGATTTCATCGTTCTTATAATCATTCATGAGAGCGTCCTTCATTTCTGGGGTTTTTGCTACAATGATCTATCACATCTGTCAGAATATAAACAACATTATTAGACTTGTAGTTACCAATCCAGAAGCAGCCTTTTGAATATCATTGATGCACCACACTTTTTCTCGATTTCCTTCCAGGTCCTTTAATGCTGTGTTATATTCAATAGCCTTTTCAAACGTAACAAAAGTCTATAATTGAAAAAGAATCGTTAGTTTGGAGATAGCAACAACAACAAAAACATAGATCATACCTGACCAGAAGGCTTCCAAACAACAGCTAAATGCGGATCCTCGTACGAAACCTTAATGGGAATGATTTTCATTTTTTCGGCTTCTTCAATCGACTTGTCGTATTTGACTTCAATGACATCGTCCTTGGCCAATAATCGACATTCCTCAACAGGTTCTCCATTCACGGAGATCTCTTTTCTGGAAAACGCACGATGGAGGTTTTTTTGTGTTTTGGCTACGTCTCGGTGATTCACTAACAGCCAACGTCGGATTCGCTGACCTTGGGCCGATTCAGGTGCCACGACTTTGAGATAACTGATCGTGTCATCCATTGAGAATAAGGTAAGGAAGAGCTCTATCTCTTTTTTTTTTCTTTTTTTTTTCTTTTTTTTTTTCTTTTTGACATGAGCCGTCACTTTTTTTTGCTGTGATATTTATGGGGGTTTAAGAGAACATTGGCACATGCTGAATATGGCTATGAATTCCAAAAAATGTTTGTTTAATGCAAGGAATGGTGGGGGAGAGGAAGGGGTGGGGTGGGGTAAAAGTAAATGTATAATCTAATTAGTTAATAAAGGTCTACGTTGTTGATCATCATCTTCATTTGAAGGTGATTCTTCTATTAAATCATAATCACGGTTCTTCTTGTTCTTAAAATGTAAGCAACAGAACACGTACACCAGCCCACTCCAGATATTTTTGAAAAGTTCCTTGATATCTTGGAATAAACTTGCTTGTTTATGGATGATTCTTTCGGGTCGAAGTCGATGACGACTGTCAATCATGACGGCAATGCAAGACTAGAGATACACGTAAGTTTTTAAATACAAATTAGTACTGTGTATAGACATACCACGACAGCGTTAAGAACACCTAGTGCTGTACTTGCTGAAATCATAAACATGATGATTTGCTGATACATGACAGCATCTTTCATTGGTGTACCTGATATTAATTGACCAGTCATCCTATAAGAGTTATAAGTACAATTATGTAAAAAGTAATTATTTAAGTCGTCTTACATGCCGGGAATAGCAATTAAACCAATGACTGACATTTGGTTAATTGTTGGTAACATGGATAATCTGACGGCTTCAATAGCTACAGCTTGGCCTGCTTCCCATCGGCTAGCTCCGAAAGCCAAATATGTTTCAATATGCTCTTTATGAGTGCCAACACTTGATAAGCAGGTACTTAAGCCAACGGCCATTCCACTCATCGAATTACCTAACAACATACCCATGGTTGGGATGAAGATCTCTGGAGTCCAAAAGGGGTCTTGACCCATAGCATATCGTGCACCAATCACACCCACCAACAAGGTTGATACACCCGACGACACCAGAACAGAAAAGAACTACAAAAATATCAATAAACTGATAGAGTTTACTTCAACTTTTTTAATTTACCATTCCTTTATATGTCTGTTTCGATTTATTATAAACTGTTTCATAGGCCCCAAGGAAGATTAAAACAACTACATTTGAAACAATTAGTCTTTTGATACGACATATATTGATTTAACTTTACAAGTCATTAACATGACAAGGGCAGGGTGTCGAGCCTTAAATACATCTTCTAACACATAGCCCTAATGTCACAAGTGTTAGTGTATTATTTTTAAAAAGATGTGAACACAAAAATTAAGTTTAGCCGTTGTGTTGGAATAACAATAAAAATTTCTTACCATCAAGGTTAATTGAACTAAACATCGAATAGCAGCAATTATTAATGTCTTTTCAAGCTGTAATCCCAAAACAAGAGATATTCCACCTGTTTTAGTCAGAATTTGGAGTCAATATCAAGAAATTGTGCGCTATAAGGAAAGTTTTATTATATTTACCATTGACAAGGATAAAAGAAGAAGCAATAGCTACATTAACCCACGTCAAAGTAGGCGTAGGTTTTTGAGAAGGAGCGTCTTCTGCTAAAGCAGTTAGATTGGCAATAAACTCATGTAATGTGGATTCCATGGCTAAATGTGGGAGGGAGAATGGAAAGGCTTTAAAATTAAAAAAAAGATCCTTTATTTATTTTTTAAACTTCAGACAGATCTAAACAAAACTTTTTTTACTGTCTCAAAGAATATTCCCAACATTACTGCTTTCTATTCATTATTTAAAGGTTTATTTCTATAAGTTAAGGGTAGTTAATAGATGTAGAAGTAGCCAGTCAAATACAATAACTTGATATTTTTTTATTTATATCAAGATAAGCATAGGATGATACTTTTCTGCTATGACAAGACAATTGGCATTAACGGCCGCTATTGGTATTCCGTGTGCTACAACACAACTTTATTGGCCGACCTGAACGCTCATAACTGCAAACAGATACAAACACACAATAGTATGGTTTCTATATTTATTTACGACTAAAAAGATGAATAAACATGGCTAATTGAATAACAATAAAAAATCTCATAAAACGCCAAACCAAGTAAATACTGTTGTATGGGGCCTGCACAATCCGGTCCACCAGACCGCAAGGCCTATGTACAACCATTGCGGTGGTGGGAATATTTTTGCGATAAGCTGGGGCAATTAAACTGTCATCGATTTTTAGACTTGGGTAAATGGCTTGTCTACTTCTTCTTTTACGGCATATTCTTTTAGGTGTCTCTGCAAGCATCATGCTGCTATCTTGATCGAATGTGCGGAGATCATGTAGATTTTTATCGTTGTCAAACGCTAATTGTAATTCCGAATGTAAGCTGTTTCCTTTAATGTGCTGGGGTAAAGTGTCAAAGCGCTCATAGTCATCATCATCGTCTGAAGAGGCATGGCTATGACTTTCAATCATTAAGCTGGGCATAGAAATATGGCAATCATTTGTCAGATTCAATCTATATTCCTCTATTAAAGTGGTTAATTCATGGATATGATTCTCTTGATACTGGAATTTATTTTCGAGCAAGGATATTTGCTCCTTTGTTTGTTGAACTTGGTTAAATTGTGATTTTAGTTGCTCAAGTTCGAATATCGTATCTTGAAATTGATGCTGAATTTGATCTTTTGCTTTAAAAAGCTGCTGGTTTTGTCCCATCATGTGTTCAATTTTATGAGATAATTCGTTAAATTCTTCTGTGGTACTTATAATAGCAGTGGGGGTATCCACAATATTGATTTCTTTCACAATCATCTTCTTTAAAAAATCTTGACGGTAGTCTTCGTGCTCCTGAATTTTTTCGTAAGCTTGTTCTAGAGACTGATATAGTTCATTGACTTGATCCATTAATTTTTGTTGCGACGAATTATTTTGTCGGCTGATTTTTTCACTGGATTCTAATGTGGCTTCATATTTCTTTACTAATTCAGCATTTTGAGATTCAAGTGAAATAATCACATTTTCGTTACTTTCCAATTTAGTTTGTAAAAGTCTGTTAGACTCTTGTTGGTGTATATCGAATTCATTCTGTAAAGCATGATATTGATGCTGGAGGACTGTATTGTTTTCTAATAAGGATTTACCTACTTCAGCCGCAAGTTTAAGATCTACATTGATTAAATTGAATAAAAATAGAAACTTGTTTAATTCCGTGTTGCTTATTTATATTACCTTTCTCCTTTTCGACGAGTGCATTGAAAGTAGATTTAAAGAGATGCTTGACTTCTGCTGCCGGTCTCTGAGTAATCCAAGAAAA
Organism: Mucor mucedo; assembly: GCF_025094135.1. Lineage (NCBI taxonomy): Eukaryota > Fungi > Mucoromycota > Mucoromycetes > Mucorales > Mucoraceae > Mucor > Mucor mucedo. The sequence goes on along the minus strand of NW_026252303.1, from coordinate 172,259 downwards.
AGATGAGGTAGATAATGTAGGCGAGGCTGGCTCGCGAGGAATATTTTTCATAGCATGGTTTTTAAAAAACCCATTGGCGTTGATGTTTAAGGTTTTGGTGGACATTATAAATTAAAAGGAGTGTATATAAAGGAAATAAGGAAAGAATAAGGATGAGAGGGAAAAAAAGATATAAGGATGAGGAAGGAAAAGGATAAAGAGAGAAAAAAAGAAAGGAGCAAGTCATTTAAATACATTGTCGGGACCTATTGACAAAAGTTACACAAATATGTTCTGCTCTTGATCATAGGAACACTTTAGGGTAACACATCTATCCCCACCCTTTTTTTTTCATGATTTATTCTCACCTAATAAAAGTCACATTTTGAGCAGTCCACTTTTTATAAAAGAACACTAAATAAAGTCTTTCGACATTTAATAACCATAAATGACAGAAACACCAACCGCCATTTATTTGAATTGGATTAAAACACACGGAGGTCAATTCAAAAAAATTGAGTTTAACCAAGGTATGAAGAGTCTCTTCTTGTTGACGCGTTTTCATGTTGACGCTTTGTTTCATTTATAGGTTGTGTTTATACAACCGATACTGTGCAAGAAAAAGAAAATTTCGCTTCCGTTCCTTTCAAACTTTGTATTACAGAACATGTTGCTCGTAAAGAACTACCCAATTTGACAGAATTTTCAGGGCGCATTGTTTTATCCTTATTCTTACTCTTACAAAAGCGGCTTGGAGAGAAATCGTTCTATTGGCCCTATATTAACATCTTGCCAAAGACTATAAAAACACCTCTATTCTTTGACGAACACGATTTGAAATTTATAGAGAATACTAATCTGGAATCAGCAACAAGAGATAGAAAGGCTGCATTATACAAGGATTATACTAAACTTTTAGAACATTTGCCGGAAGGTGTGGATAAAAATGACGTTAAATGGTAACACTTAGTAAAAAAAAGTGCAATAAGTGATGGACGCCTCCTAACTTTCTCTTCTTCTCTGTGTTGCTATAGGGAAGATTTTCTTTGGTGTTATTGTGTATTTTCTTCTAGGTCGTTTCCATACCAATTGATTGATCCGTCTTCAACAGAAGTGTCCGAAGTGCTTTTTCCGCTCGTGGATGCATTGAATCATAAGCCCAACACAAAAATCACTTGGTCTAGAAATGGAGACGTTGAAACTGGGTCACTATCGTTTGTTGCTGGTCAAGTATTTCAAACTGGTGATGAAATTTTTAATAACTATGGTCCAAAGGTAAATTACAATAAAACTTCTGTTTCGTAAACGCCGACTAATAACCCATTTGTATAACAGTCAAATGAAGAATGTAAGAAAACGAAAAGGAGAGAAAGGGAGAGGAAAACTGACTTAATTTTTTAAAAAATATACAGTGTTGCTTGGATATGGGTTCTGTTTTGAGGTAACGGTAGTACATCATTTAAAGTTGATAAAAAATATTAAATATGTACAGTAGTACAATGAACACGATCATATTGCGTTAAAGCCCAACTTTTCTCGTGATCCAAACCATGAAACAAAATTGAATATCCTAAAACAATGCGGTGTATCGTCTGGAAATATCGACCCACTAACATTTTATATTCACCGTAACAATATCCCTCCTGTATTTTTGAAATTAATGCGAGTTTTAGTCATGAACAGTGTTGAAACCGAATATTATTCAATTTGCGCGGATACTCAATTGTTGGAATTTGTTGGATATAGAAATGAACTTTCCATGTTATCCATGACCCTAGCTCTTTTGAAGAGTCGTCTGCATGCATTAAAAACAGTCTCTTTTGAAGTGGATGAAAAATTGACTGAATGCCAAAAGTTCGCTTTGATGTATCGAGCAGGTACAAACTAGAAAAAGAACCATGTTAAATAAACATTACTAATGAAAAACTGTATATAGGTCAACAGGATATCTTTGAAATTACCGTACAGAAAATTGAGCAAATGAAACGGAATATTATTCAAAAGATGAATCAAGACATCAAAGAGAAAAGAATCGCACCCCTTGCACCCTTTTTAAACATTAACAATCCTGATTACTATCAGCCATCTATTGAAATTGACAGCAGTAGCCCATTTATCACCTTAGATACTGTTGTGATTACGCCAAAGAGATTGTTAAACAAGGACTCAGAGTTTTCTAATGTTATTTCAGAACTGTTTGAAGATTCTGAGGAAGAGGCTGATGTTATCATGATGCTGTGCTTGATTAAAGAAAATTCAAATCAGAGCAGTGAATGGAGAGAATTTTTTGATAAAATATCATTGAATTGGTAAGTCTCCTAAAGCGATCTCCTTTATCTATTTAACTCACTCGAATTACTATAGTCTAAACATTCAAGCAGATGAATCATTACAGGAAATGTACAATTCAATGATACCTGTATTTTCTGAAGAATTTCCCAGTGTATTCAGCCCAGAACTATTTACGTTGGAATCATTTGCTTGGGCAGACCACGTTTTGAACACATATTCTATTGATAACCCATTAGCCATTGTACCACTTTAGTTAAAATACCGCTATTACCTCTGTTTCGGGGCGCGTTTATACTAATAAAGGTATTGAAGAACGACAAACCTTTTTGGTTTTCTCATCTTTTACTCCATTCCCACCTTTTTTTTTTATTTCCGTCACTTTTTTCTTAAATACTTTTTCAAGGAAGTCGGGAAAACACAGGGGATAATGTCTTTAAGCATATACAACTATGTCTTCATTGTCTTGGCCTTTTGGCTTTTTCGAATTTGCGTAAGGTCCGTTCTCGCATTTCGCTTTCATTGTAGTTTTGGCCGCATTGGGTTCTTTTCCATTAAGGACATTCAGTATCATCATCACCGATCCTCCGAAACTGCGTTATGGTCAGTCAAAGTAGGCAAACTTAAACTGCGCCTGAAAAGAAGACCTACACTTTCTTCACCCACTCCATTCCTTACGATTTATGTAGCAGATATTCAGGTTCAGTTACACAGTTTAGCAGCGCTAGCAGCCTCACGTCGTCAACAAAAAGAAAAGGGTTTAACCTTGAATAAGAGATTTTCTCGAGTCAGCTCTTCACTCAATAAAATACCTTGGTGGTACTCTCTGTCAATTGTGAAACAAGTCATCAAATTCACTTCAGCTTTGCCTGCTCAATTATTGATGGCAGGACTTGCAAACTATGTCGATTTTCAGGTGGATAATTTTAGTTTGGAAATTGAACAACAAGCCGAAATTAAGGTACATGACGTTATTCTCAGCTCAGTCCTATTTGCAAATGTCACTATTCCTTCTTCCGCAGCTCCATCAGCTCCGAACTCAGTTCCTAGTTCACCCATTCCAAACGCTGATAGCTTTCAAAACTTATCAGAACGCCTCAATTCACTTCATTCAAGTTATCAGCGTCATTCATTGAAAAGAGCTCAGCATTTATTCAAAGAAAAGTTTTTTGAGATCATGGTTAAAGTGGGGACCATAGCCGTGATCAGACGAAACCTTACTTCTGAACCTACCGAAATCTTGAATTTCCCAACAGGCGGACAAATTGCTGTGTCATGTCATTTATCTGCTGGTTGTGTTACTCTCAAAGATGTGGACGTCAATACCAGAGTCGATACATTTATGCTAAAGCTAAGCCCCCTGTTGAATCTATTAAATCATGTTAAACAGCCCACTCAAGCAAAGAAGCAGGACTTTGATCTGCTCTATCATAAGCAACAAGATAAACACACTAAAGCCAGCGTCATCAAATTGCTTCGATCCATCACACTATCGATTGATAATGGAATTGTCGAAACACAACATGGAGGTGAATGTCACAGTCTACTTGAACTGCAGGAATTGCATTTAAGTGGAATATCAGAAAACTGTGTGACGGGTATAGATCCGTATTATAAATTGCAACTTTTATTGGGTTTGACATCTTGGACCCTGTTCGACACAACAAACGAAGATCGACACATGAAAATAGTGACGCTACCTGAGATAAGATTGAATTCTAACTTGTCTCAAGACTTAATTATACCAGGTAAAAGTCATGTCGTGGATGTAATACCTTCATTTGAACAGGAGAATATATTTTGGAATAGTAACGATTCGGGACCAAATCAGAAATATATCAACATCACTTTGGTCGTACATGAACCCAGACTGTTTGTGGATGTTTCAAAAGCAGATATGCTGGAAAACTTATCCATAAAAAATCAGTACGATAAAATGAACACCACGGATGAAGCAAAGGGAAATGTGGATGCAGAGAAAAATGTGGATGATGCAGAGAAAAATGTGGATGATGCAGAGAAAAATTTGGAGCTAGCAACTACTTTTTATAATTTACCAAGGGCCAGTCTATCGGTCCATATTGACCGTCCAGCCATTCATATGAAAAGCTTAAAAAATCATATGGGAGTTATTTCTTGCTCGGATATCACATTGGAAGTTGCAGGTATCTACAATGCTCAGAAAAATCGTCCTGTTTCTGTTATTTCCAGGTTTTCTGAACCTTTATCACCTACCACCGCTTCAAAATCTGATATGGATTGTACAGAGATTCACGCCGATTCAAGTACCATTCAACGGATTCGATCACAAAGTAGACCTTCATGGACTAGTTTATTCAGAAGAAGCTGGAAAACCAAGGCAGCGGACGAAAAAAAGCAGAGAAATGCGGTTGAATGGCATTACAAATCATCCGTACGGCTGTTGGTTCAGAATACATGTTTTGAGGATATTTTTGAGCCCAAGAAACCAAAGGTCGACAACAGAAAACAATTTGACGCCGGTTGTGACTCAAATGCATTTATTTCGATCGGAAATTTTGAGTGCACGGCACACACTCGTTTCGACGTCTCATTTATAGAGGATGTGGTGGATCAACATATTCGAATGCTGTGGGATCCAGATGCGCATCATATTAATGTCGAAATATCAATAGTTAAACCCATATTGAATTTATGGACAAAAACACCTATTGTAGATGAAAGCCAGTTGGAGTTTTGGGTTAATGACATTGCTGGTCAAATGAATTTAGCCTTGAAAAATAATTCATCTGTCGAGTCACATGATACAGCAAATAAAGATATGAGTGAAGTATTTGGCTATGTATCGATCCTCAAGGTGAATGCAATCATCTCCGACGCGGTTATAGTTTTGGAAGGCGTGGATAAAGGAATTAAAGGTAAAAGACCAATACCAACCGGCTTCCTTGATAATGCGCCGGTTAAAGATATCGATGTTCGAATCATTGTTACCATTCAACAAGTTTCTCTCATATTTAACGGATCTCGTATTTTTGGTGCGACGCGCAAAAGGCATCGGGCAAGCCAAAGTATCGCGTCTCTGACAACTGAAGACTCTGATGATAATCACGAATCAGGACCTGAAGCATTACAGCAAGTGTCGTTCGGAACTTCTCGTTTGTCAGTTCAACATACGGTTATAGAAAGAATATTTAAATCGGATGATTCCGTAGAGGAACAAGGGTGGCATGATCATGAGGACAAAAAGGCTGTTATATTATGGATATCGCGTATCAATACAAGGACAGATATGCTGCTAGAAAATTCAGCTCAAATCGTTCTCGTACCTTCCATTGTTGTTAAGAAAAATGGTATCCAATACACGATCACAAATCATTATGCATGTCTCATAGTGGCACATTCTGTCATGGATTTGATTAAGCGTTGCTTTCCCAAAAAGAACAAGGAGACTGGACCAAAAAGTGCCGCAAAGAGAATTAAATTTCAAAAACTTCAATTGCAAATCAACCGAAGTGATGTCCATGTCTTTTTGCCAGGTGGAGATACTGAACTCTATATTCGCATGGATAGTTTAAGAACTCAATGGAATAGCGGTGTTGAACATCAAGGCGAGGTCCCCCCTACTGCCATTAGAAATGTAACTCTTTATGGCGCTGCACCCCGTAAACTAGGCCAGTGGGATCAACTAATGGAAATGGACAATATGCGATTTTCTATTGAAAAGGATGTCGATTTTACCTGTGGGACATTGAATAAATCAAACCAACTATCCATGTCCAAATTCTATATGCGTATACCTTACGGTTACGAATTAAGTGAATTTGTGGATGGTGCTGTAACATTGATCAAGGCGATAAAAGCGTCACATACACGTATCTACAAGGGCAACTCATTTTTGTTCTTCGGCCCTTCTGAAAAAAAAGCTCCCGCAGTGATACCTCATATGCGATTTGTATGTGATCTCTTTACCTTCCAATTTGAAGATGACCCGTTTGAAGCCAGGTTAAGATCGATTTGGAAAACAGGTGTTGTAGAACAAGCAAATCGTATAGCAATCCAAGATGCTTTTGAAGCAAAGGCACAAACTTTCATGAATTCTGGTGATAAAAGAAAAGGATCAGAAAAAGGTAATACTAGACTAAACCATTAGGAAGTACTTTTACTGATAAACGATAGTAGGATCTGTATATATCGATGAAGAAACTGATAGTAGGGTAAATGATGCTTGGCAAGGACTCCAAACACACAACTCGAAATCTTGGAAACGCCATATAGATGCAGCAATTTTAAAGGAAACTTCAACATATGAAAAACTCCAAAGTGGTGATTATCGACACGCCATTATAGCTGGTCAGATGGATGAAGTATTCGATGATACTAATGATGAAAAGACACAGTACCTTTCGGAAATGTTTTGCATCAAGATTGTTGATCTTCCTCTTTACCCTGCCTTATTAGATCTTACAATGAAAAACACCTGTTTGGATTTCCGACCCCCAGATTTTGATCTAGAGAAAACACGAGAGTTTATCTATGATGTAGGAAAGCATCAGCCGTTGGACACACCCTTGTCAACGTTGATACCCTTTCATTTGGATTGGAAATCAGGTGTCACATGGGCTCAGTTGCGTGATTACCCTGTACCTTTCTTTCTAGTTCCACCTAATATTACGGACCCAGACAATACTTCGGCTTGGTCACTTTCTGGAAATTACGTTTTTGCCGATGATTTAGGAGATTTAGATGGTACACGATGTATCAGCATACCTGTTGTTGATGAGAATAACGCACTTTACACTATTGTTTTTCCTCGTACCAGCACCCCACTCAAGTTCTTTTCCGTTGTAAATATAGACGTACACAATTCCGGATTATCCCAAATATGCTGGTGTGTACCCTACCAGCCAGCAATCCAAGACATTTCGCGGGTCATGGATACCTTCACTCGTGCTCCTGTGGATCCTTCTGATAAGATTGGTTTCTGGGATAAAATTAGGTTAATTGTTCATACCCGTGCCAAGATTTCGTTTGTGGGCGGTGGTGATTTGGCCGTTGTCATGAAGGGCTCTAGAGATCCTTATGATATGAGTGAGAAGGGTTTTGGCCTTGCCAAAGTTTGGAGAAATGACGTTGTTTGGCACTTTGGTGGTAACAACCCTCAGGGAGAATTCATGCAAATTATAAGTCGCGATTATGCATTTGGTGTGCCCGATCTTGTTAACGGTGGATATACAGCTTCGTATATCGTTGCTGCGGATTGTTCAAGAAAAGAGTCTGGTGGAAACTCTAGCAAAGGCATGCGTCAATCTACTTCCATGTCATCATTCAATTCGTCCACGTTATCCAAAGATGATGAAAACGAGTCTCGATTTGTAAAGATTGCACTCAAATTGTCTGGTGGTATTCGTATGGGGCTTGGTTGCCAGCTTGAAAGAATGTGTGTCTCTCATTGTGAGATTTGTGACGAAAATGGAAGTTATAGTGCTGAAGCTCGTAACGTTCACAAAGCGAAGCTCTTAACTTTTTTACCGCATTACAAAGTCAAGATGAAAGCCCCCCAAAATGTCCATGAAAAAGTAAGTCTTTCAAACTTAAGTATACCTCTTATTAACAAATTAAAAGAATTATGATGCGTATAGGGGTTTCAGGTCTGATTACGTTCATTTGTCTATCAGTGTTATTAAGCTGTCAGTCCCCGAGCAAGACACTGAAAAAGAAAATGTCACTGGAAATTCCATGCATTTAACACCTGGATTTATTGATCATTTTGTTGCTTGGTTCAGACTGTTTGGTGGAGCTATGGGATATCCGGTGCGCGACGGCTCCTTGTTTTCTAAGTCGGATACTAGACCCACTCAAAAATTTGGTCGACACATGAGTACAATGAAATACAAAGTGGTTGTCAATCCTCTCACGATTGGATATTTTATGAAGGACGAAAATGTTGTTGCGGACGAAGTCACGACGGAGGAATTGGGTGATTCGGTTGGATTAAAGGGCTTTGTGAAATCTTTTTGCATTGATATGCATCAAAGAAGAGAGATTGTCAATGTTGCCAACTACAAACTAGATCAAAAGCGGTTAAAAGCGAACTGGCCTGTTTCAGAAGCAGAGGTCCAATTAAAAAATATCGATCTGCGGGCAGTAAGAGCAAAGTATTCAGTTAATGGCGATGAATCTTTATCTTCTTCCGGGGCTGAAAACATCAGTGTCCCCGTACATTCAGACCCAAATTATCTATCTGATCAAAGTGATAATGGTCTTGATATGATGGAAGGCCTGAACTATCAGTGTAATAATGATTCTGATTCTTCCGATTGGGTTGACTTGGATGATTTTATAGAAATGGGAGTAGCCACACCTTCGATTCTTCCTGCCATACAAGTTCTACCTTTTGCCTTTTCTCCGTGTATCTATTATCTTCGACAGAATAATAGAGAAGATATTCAGAAGTACAAATATTTACATAATACACATGATTGTATCCTTGGAACTGCGGTTGGTAAGTGCATTGAATATTGTTTTCAAAAAATTAATATTGACAACATTACTAAATAGACACGCGAGAAATGCAAACTACTTTGTTACATGACAGAAGCAAAAGTATTGATGTACAAATTAGAAAACATCAAACTCGTCTTCATAATATAGAGTTGAAGCGACTTCAACATGGGGCAGATGAGAAATCCCTGGAAGAGCTTGTAAGTAAACCTTATATTAGTGTATAACTTGACTTTATCTTGACATTGTTCTTGTAGTCCGATGCAATTGTAGAAAAGACAAGAATTTTGTACGAAAAAAGGGAGTTGCTTCAACGTTATTTAAAAGAGCTGTCAAAACAAGCTATGCCGGATGTTGTTCACAGTCAGAAATCAGATGCATATGCTAATTCTACGATTTTTGGAAAGGATTCACTTGCTCAATGGGAAGAGTTGATGGGATATTTCAAAGTACGATACATTGCTCACAACCCTCAAATTTTATGGAACAATTCCGTACGAAATGTTTTATATCATGGTCTAGATCTTCGTGACCATCGACGTGCCTTATCTTACTACATGACATCCCGTACCGTCAAATTCTTGAGAGACCTTATTGAAGCTTCTGATTTGAGCTACGGTGATAACCTCAAACCATTTGTACTTGATGATAATGAAGGTGGCATGGATAGCTCTATGGCCCAAGATCTTATCGCTAAACTTCTAGCAGAACAAGACACCAAACTTTTTGCTCCAAATGAAACTGAAGAAAAAACTCCATTAGGTGGGCGTGAAACAGATGAGGTTGACATGTCTCGTAGCGATAATGTGAACAATCCAAAAATGCAGCTGAAAACAATCCCCAACAACTATGTAATGAAGAGCAGCTATCTCGTAGATCTTCTCAATCCACAAATTAGTTTGCAAAGTGACTGTGACCCAAATAACATTGTGTTGGTGGCAAATGAGCGAACCCAAGTGAAAGGATTTAATATTATTGATGAAACCGACCCTGACATAGAAATGGAAATGGTGAAACACAGAACTGTTGTTAGCTTAGATAATGTTCAGTTCTTTGTTGCCAAAAAGGAACAATTCGATAGTGTTGATCTTCTGTTGGATAATCACTATGGTGCAAAGGAAAGTGATCATTGGTTGGCCTGGATTCCACCAGAGATGCTGATCAACTATGTCAAGCACTCCGACAAGTTTCAACGTATTGGTGATAGAATTGCTGCCACATTGCAGTACGATAAATATAATCCCCTCCGTATCAAAACAAATTCAAATGCTTATTCTCAGGTTCATCCGTTTGAGGACAGATGCGATTCTGTTCAGCTAAATTTCCCCAAACTTAAAATGACCGCAGATTCTGCCCAATACAATGCTGTTTATCAAGTTACTACTGATTTGTTACTGTATAAAGAACCTGCAAAGAAGGAACGTCTTGCCCGACTTCGTGAAATTATGATGGCAGCAGATCGTACTAGTTTGTATGAAGCAACTGAGAAGATTGTAGAACTACAAAGTAGGGCACGTAACCTAATTCAAGCTCGCGATCAATACCGTCAAAACATGGCTATTCTAGATAGTAAACACATAGAGGAATTTAAATCTATTCGGGTAGCATTGTATGACACTTTGGAAGAGCTTTACTTGGGAATGGAGGCTATTAAACTCATGCAAAGCAACCAAAGAAGAGATTATCATGAACCGAAAACTAATTTAAAATTCGTATTTTGTGCTGAAAAACTTGTCTGGGAGATGCTTTCTAAAGGCGATACCCCCCTTAGTGAATGGACCTTAACCAACTTCAATTTTAGCTTTGTGAGTAAAGAAGATCATTCATCAACAAATACACTGGAAGTAGATGTTGTGCAAGTGAAAAATACGTCCCCATCACCTGTATTTGTGGATGTTTTAGGACCGTATTACGACTCGCGCAAACCATATGACTTTTCTCGACACAAGATGTTACGATGTTATTTTGTTTCATTGGCACCAGTAGGTGGAATTCCGGTTATACAACATCTAGAAACAAATCTTCATCCTCTACGAGTACAGATGACACATAGCTTTGGCAAAGCATTAGCATATTATCTTTTCCCTCCCGAGAAAAGATTAAAACCAATAGAATCTACACCTATGGTAGCATCAGTATCGACACCGGTCACAAGTGGTAAAGTCATAACGCAAGAAACAGAGACCGATATGTCAGTTCCGATGACTTCTACACCTCATCCAAGTAATAGTGAAAAAACAGACAAAGAATCATCTAAATCATCTAGCTCCGTTAAAAATTTCGATTGCTCACAACCTGCAAATACTCCTCCTAATGATCAAGATAGATCAAGTATCAGCATTAACGGAACTAGTCAAACGATCTTGCGTGATGATGGAGAACATGATACACAAACTGATACATCTTCCACAACTTTGCCGCTAAATCCTACCAAAAAGTCTAAAAAGCAAAACATTCACAAATTAACAAAACCAAAGACAATGGATGATTTGACAGTAATGAAGAAGAGAGCCTCGAGCAATCGGGCGTTCATTCTAGTCAAAATTCCCGGTGCTAGACACTGTCTCAGCTATCAAGTAAGCTCCATTATTTGAATTCTAATGAAGTTAATATTAAATACACTTATTTAGGGCCCCAAAGACAAGAATATAGAGGATTTAAGAGATTTTGCGTTTGAGCAGCCTACATTAGAATTCCGTAATGAAACATGGTCATGGTTTGAATTAGCCTCTAACATCAAAAAAGGTAATAGTCAAACTATATAAATAGGCAACTTGACTAAATTGCCTTAATCAGATTTTATGCGGGCGGCATTATTACACAATAGTACTGCCCTTTTAAAGGAAAAACTCCTTCGTCGACATCCGCGAGAAAACAGCAAGTTGATTGAATCAAGTCTCTCATTGCACACTATTCCTGTCTATGTCCCCGAAAGTGACAAACATAGTACTGCTTCTATTTTCGAAGCTGACAATACTTCAGAAAACACAGAAAGTTCTCGGGAAGAAGCCGAATATCTGGACAGAGATATTGTTTCTTTACATTCAGCTCATTCGCATGAAAACTATGAATCAGAAAGCCTAGAAAACGCTCCTAAACGTAATCATATTTGGTCCAAGTAAGTTCTTAATTTAAGTCAGACTTGCCGCTTTTAACGTCTTTTGTTAGATTAACGAAGCCAAAAAAGTCACCCTCTTCGTCAGAATCCAAGCTTGAGAGGTCTGTTCCTGAAAATTTACATAACCCCAGTCAGTACTTAGCAACCGATACCTCATCTCACATTGATCCACACCAGCGAAGTATCAGTGGTGGGGAACCTCCTGTTATACTTGCCCGTTCTGTATCGGCAAATACACGTAATATACACGATGAGGACCAATTAACTGCAAAAGGAAGATATTTACTGGGTAAGTATTATAATGGACCCACTCAATGGCTTGCCCCCAGATCTAAAACTAAAGGGAAACAAAACTCGAAGAAATAACTTTAGCATTGTAAAATATAACAAATAGTAAAACATATCTATAAGCATGAACATAACACAATATAAATATATATTTTTGAAATCACTAAATTCTATTGATGAATGAGCGAGGTTGAATTCGACTTTCTTGAAGAAAATATTCTGCAAAGATTGACATTTTTGCTCGGAGATGAACTGATGGTTTTTGCATTCTGTTTTGTTCTGGCGGAATTTTTACTTATAAATGTCCCAACTTTGCTCCTTCGCAATTTATTGGAAAGCGATACAACTTGTGTCGTCAATGTACTGTCGTGTAAACTTTTTCTTTCTTTTGATGTCGTTAACAACTCAACATTGACTTTGCTAATATCTTTAGAGTAGTGGCTTGATGTCCGTGTAGATGTTATGTCACCATATTTATGTACTGATTTTCTACACCGCCTAATTTTATTCTTTTTTAGCTGTTTTGTCTTCCCATCATAATGAATTATAGACGATGATGAGGATTTGTTATCTTGTTCGATTTCTATCTTTGAGCTACCTTCTGTATCATTAGGGATTTGGTATTTTTCACTCAATGTAGAATCCTGATATTTTTCCAAAAGCTCTTCGCGCTCAATTACCTCGTCTTCATTGTCGCTGTTGTAATAGAAGGAAGCTATTTCAAAACTACTATCATCATGGTATTCTTTCTCACTATCATCGTCGGTGGTGTAGTTTTGTCTGAATGAATTCATATCCTGGACTGAAAAACTTTTCTTCAATGGTAATGCTTCTTGACAAAAATAACAAGACAGTTTATGGTCAATGTCAATGTCATCCATCCTTGGGAAGTAAGCCGAATAATTGCAAGCGGGCGAAAAGCTTTGGGAGCATGAAAACTGGCTGGTACAATTGCTACTGATTATTGGTGTGGATGGTGAGCTCGTTAATCGGATAGGTCTTCCTAAATTCATTGATGCTGCTGGCTCGACAAAATCCATTTTTCTTGGTGATATATCTGGATGGTCTATTCTAGTTGTATTATGCTCGTCAGGTTTTTCAAAGTTCATTAAAACTCGTTCGTTCTTTCGGTCCTCCTTAAAATCTTTCAAATCCTGCGACACGGTAGAGTCAGATATAAAACTTTCCGAAACCTCGGTGTTACTGTTTCCTAAAAAATTGTTGGTGCCATCTACAATTTGAAAAAACGCCTGTCTAGTATGGATAGACTGCCTCATAAGATTCAATGCAACAATATTTGTACAAAAAACAGCATCGGCAGAGTTGTTTTCTTTTGCGTTTTCGCTTTTGGGATGCTCCTCGTATTTAAGCATGCCTTGTGAATCGTCCCAAATTTGATTTAAATGATTGTTGAATAGGTGAACCATATGCTCTAAGTTACTGATATTAAATCTTTTCATATCCGGAATAGAGTTTCTAGAGATCTCAAAGTCCCAGGCTATCATCAGCCTTTTGTGCTCGTTTTTAATTGTTTCAGTTCTTCTGTGTTGGTCTGCTAGTATATTTGCGATTAGCATTTGGAAAAGTATAAAGAAGAAGCAACAAAGGGGGGGGGGGCACTTTGTTTTTTAAAGAAAAAAAATTAAGAGTTGATGTTTGATTTCAACCATTTAAAGATATATTACATTCCAGAATTGAAGTTAGAGAGAATGGCGTGTAATTTCAGCAATCGTCAGTTTATTGCTTTGTTTATAATACCCCCAAATCAATGACATCCGAAAATATGATGGTTGTCACACAGATAGAGCTAAATGTATGTACTCGCGTGACGCCACGAGTCTACTTAAACATACTATACATCAGGTCATAGTATTCGATTGTATGTGCTTTGAAAGCTCATACCATCTCAGATAAGACCAATAATTGGCTTTTGGCCATGCAGGGGAAATGCCATAACAAAAATTGGGAATTTAGATACCCGACAATTGCCTTGGGATGGTTGACAAAACTCGCATTTAAAAAAAATCACATTTTACATGTGAATACGATGAGCGTACCCAAATTAAGCACCAAGATATTAGTGCACAAACATTTTATTGTTCCACTTGTACGATGTCCGACGTGAGAAAATGTCAAGGAAATCCTACTTTACAAACATTTTTTATATGCTGTGAGAGATAGTGAATAAATCGATTTTTTATTTATTTTTTTGTTTTATTTTTTAGGGTATAATGATGAATGAACTAGAATATGAAGAAATAAGCGTAATTCCTTCTAATGGTACATGGATATGACAAGAAAGATAAAGACCGAATTTTCAAAATTAAACTCCTCCACCGCTTCGGCTAAGGAACAAAAAAAAACAGAATTAATAACAGTGAGCAAATCAAAAAGTAATGAATCATTTTCCATTAATCAATTTACCTAACATCTCTCAATCCAATACCATTGTTTCTGTGACGCCATTCGGCACGAATTCTATCCAAGTTCGCCGAATCGAACTTTGGTTCACCAGAAGGGACATATTGCAACGGTTGTAATTGACCCATTGAAGTTGATTTGACTTTGGAAACTGTGTATACGGTAGCTGCGGCTACAGTTAATGGTACAGCCCTATTTTTTAAAGTTAGTAACGGAGCTTTCCTTGATCCTGAAATAAAATACCAATATAAAGGTCCCTTTGCAAGTATCTGTTGGTTTGGCATTTTTTTTAAAAGAAGGAAGAGGTAAAAACTGAAAGACCAAGTTATAGAAAAAAAAATCTCATTAAATAACTGTAATTCGGGGTCACGTTACTGACCACAAATGCAACAGTTATACAAACAACAGGTCCGGGAGAAAACGGCTGATCCTAAGTACGACTTTTTTTAGTACTCAACACAGACCACTTGTACCTTCTCAATTGTAACTAACATTTCTATATTTCAGGCATAGAGCTTTCAATTATGTCTATACGACATATGATTACTATAACAAATATCAAATCCAAATATTATTAAAAAAAAACTCTCACGATAAAACTAGGTCACGCGGCCAGCGTCGTTTTTTTTTCATAAACACGCCATTCACCCCACACAAAAGTTCAGAAAATTCCAGCTCAGTTCGGAAACGCACTCTCGAACATCTTTAACCTAAATATACCTCTTTTAAGAACCTATTCGACGTTACCCTAAACTAAACGTGTACATGTTTATTCTAGAACAGATTTTTTGTAGCTGGATCCACGTTTTATTGTGTTGACAGTTCCAATTAAAAAAAAAACAAGCTTAGAAACTTTCAATCGGCCCTCATCTTAATTTTTTTATGGGTCTGCCTCCATAATCATGAACTGATTTTTTGTTTTTAAAAAAGCTGACAGATCTTTCGAAAAATACGCCACCCGAAAGATTATTTATTGATTAAATATAATAGCCAAGAGAGTGTACACAAATGTAACAATGGATTTCCCAATCTTGTTTCCTCCCTTCGGAATTGTGGTCATGCAGCTTCCGTATATATAACTAAACGCCATGACTCTTCTTAATTGCGTGGGGGTACTTTTCATTTTTTTTATATGACATAACAGGTAACAAATAACAAACCGATGAATATGTACACAAACCATTTAACTGAGTACTCCATATAAAACTTTTGCAGATTAATATATTTTTTTAGCGGTGTTACTGGTTTGACTTGGACTTGTTATAAGTTCCCCAAATATGAAACGTAGCCGAAGCAATGGTTATAATAATGGTTCCTATCCAATTCGGCTTATGATGAGAGAGTACCTTGTTGAACTAGGTATGAAATGATTGGAGCTGTAATCACAGAGATTGTAAATACAGAGTTAATACATACATCGTTAGTTTGATGAACATAGCAGCTGCCTAGTTTTTATATTGGGTAAAGTAGCCGATAATCAAGTTTTTTTGGTTGCACTCGAGTATTATACAAACTGGGTACATGTAAAATATTATGGAACGTTCTATTAGATATGATGCGTCTTTTATTGAGATATTATGGCGGGAGACAATCCAGTTTAATTGGCTTTAAAGTATCGGTAACTACTACATGCAAAATATACTAAGCTTACAATGATAATGATAGCTGGATGTTATTTATAATGGCTAATTTTGAAAAAAAAAAATTGAAATAGGTATGGCTGCGTAGAAATTCAAGAGCTTGAGAATGACGCTTCAAAGACCACAAAAACCAAGAGATAACTTTTATTAAAATCGCCAATAACTTAAGGTGAGATATTCATATACTAGACAAAGTCGATTACAGGCAATATTTCATGTCACATCCCATCATAATGAACACAAGTGTCAAAAATTTATGCTGACTTTTATTTTTTTGAAAGGACCATCTAGAAAAGGTCACGTTTGTGTTTGTAGTGGGCGTAAGGACTGTTTTTTAATATGGTCTTGGAGGCCTGTTCAGTTTTATTTTTATAGTCATGTCTTCTCCAGTAAAGCAAACTTTGAAATGGGCTCAAAAGTTATTGCCAGCATGCGATGGTGATTTAAACCATGCAAAGAGACAATTAGTTTGGCTGAAAGAGAAAATTATATCGGACCGTTCTGGCGGAGCAATCCATGATAAGCTTTCAGAACAAGAACAAACTCAACTAGAAAAGTATATCAACCAACGCGTTTTTGATCATAAACCTTTACAGTACATTCTAGGTAAAAAAGAATATTGCAATGATATTTTGACTGTAGTTATTTATAAAAAAGTTTTAGGAAGTCAACCTTTTTGCGACTTGGATATTGTTACACGACCACCTATTCTAATTCCAAGGTAAAAAAGAAAGCTTCGTGAGGAAATCTCGTGTTAAAATTTCTACAGATGGGAGACGGAGGAATGGACGTACAAGGTAATACAATTAATGCACCAGTACTTGGATAAATCGAGACCTTTGCGAATCCTCGATATATGTACTGGATCGGGCTGCATTGCTCTTGCTTTGGCAAAACATTTACCAAAAGATTCAGCTCAAATTATTGGCTTGGATATATCAAACAAAGCCATTTCGTTGGCCAATCACAATCTGAATATCCACAAACTATCCATTCGAAACGCTGTGGAATTTCGAGAAAAGGATGTTTTCAATCTAGACCTAAAAGAACCTGTCGATATGATTGTGTCAAACCCGCCTTACATAACACACGACGAATACAACTCATTAGATCCGGATGTAAAAGAATGGGAAGATCCTAGAGCATTAGTAGCAGATGAACAAGGGACTCGAATTCATAAGAGAATTATTCAGGTGGCTAAACACTGTCGACCCTATAATAATGATCTACCACGTCTGTTTATGGAAGTGGGTGGCACTCACCAGATTAAGCCGCTGACGGAAGAAATGCAGATTAACGGATTAAATGATATTGAGGTCTGGAAGGATTTAGCAGACAAAGATAGAGTTATTGTTGCACACTAGTGTATCAAAATAGTTGCCGTAAAGATAAATGTACTTATAGAGCACTTTTGAAAATAAAAAAATGCGCATTGATATTCGGAAATAAATTAAAACATTAAGCAGCAAACTCCAGTGATTAATAACCCTTTGAGTTTTGACAACTCACTTGGTCTATTTCTAGAATCATTCAATGTATCCCAGCTGGTCTTCAGCATAGATTCATTTTGATTTTACAACAAAATGGCATTGTAAGTAGAGTAAGAATCATAACAACCCTAGAAATAAGTCGACGATATTCAAACCCCAGGGAACGAATCAAGAGTGCTTTCAGCTATATTTTCGTCCCAAAATCTGATATTGCGATACATTAATGAGCTCTTGTTGGTACATTATCCTGGTTGGCTACTTTATGTAATAATACTGTGTTACTGGAAGGCACACATAAAGGCTTACAAAAAGGTGATTTCTTTCATCTTCAAAAAAAAAAAAAAAAAAAAAAAAAAAAGTGCTCACTTGTACTTAATCACTTGTAAAGTATTTATTAACTTTCAAAAACTTTGTCATCTCTACTTTCTAAGACGATACAATGAAGCTGTTTTTCAGAAAAAAATACAATGAATTGTGATCAACTGAATCACTTTTAAAACAGTCACTACGGAGGTGTAAAAACAATTGGGTAGCTGTCCTGGTGAAATAAAAAATCCTTTTTTCTTAAAACAATAACGGTTAATTTAGAGCAATATGGATGGCAATAACTACTCGGCTGTACCACCACCACCTTCTCTTTCATCCTCTTCCAAAGCCGGTGCACCACTTGATTTCAAAGATGCATTGTCCAAAGCAAGAGCCATTGCCGAAAAGTTAAAGCAACAATCTGCTGGTGAATCTGCTCCTGTTTCAAATTCTTCAGCATCTTACTCTTCTTCTGGTAAATGCTTGCCCCGATGTTGTTATCACATTATACTAATACTACTTTGTAGGTACAAAGAGAGGTTATAATGATGACGATCGCGAAGACTATCGTTCTTCTTCATCCACGCGATCTTATGGATCTTATCAAGATGATCGTGACAGCAAGAGAAGCGCTTACGATGGTGGTTCGTCTCGACCTGCTTGTATGTTTAATTCTGGTCCACTTTTCTTGATTTACTGACCTTACAATTATAGATGGCAATGGCGATTCTAGACGATTCGGTGGTTTGGGTTCCGAAGAACGTAAACCATATGGACAATCTTATGGTGGCGGAGGACACTCTGAAGAATATATGGTACCCAACCATATGGTCGGCTTACTTATTGGCAAAGGCGGTGAAAATCTCAAAAAGATCGAGCGCATGTCAGGTGTTTCCAAAGTTCAATTTTCTAATGGTATTTAAATAGCTTATGATGAAATATTTGAAATCAACTAACTTTTTGTTAAAAAAAAAAAGATCCTATCGGTAACGAAAGACAAGTCAATTTAACCGGTGAACCAGATCAAGTCAACATTGCTCGCGATATGATTAGACAGATGGTTGAGGATGCCCAAAATAATGATGCTAACCGTTTCACAGGTGCTGGAGGTGGAGGTGGAGGCGGACGTTCGGATTATCAGGGTGGCGGAGGGAATTCTGGACAAGGTGGACACTCTACCACTATTAAGATTCCTGTTGCTAAAGTTGGGCTGGTTATTGGTCGTGGGGGTGAAACCATTCGTGATTTTGAGGAACGTAGTAAAGCAAAGATATTGATTGCTTCAGATGGTTCTGGTGATGTAAATAATGAAAGAATTATTAACATTGTGGGTGATGAGGCTGCTGTTCAACACGCTAAAACCCTTGTGGAAGATATTGTCTTCGGATCCAATAACGTAAGAGACTTTAAATATACGTTTTATTAAATGGTTAGATTGCTCATTTTACACATTTAGGTTATGCCTAATCGAAATTGGGGCAATCAGGCACTTCAGCAGCCTTATGGAAATGGAAATGGGGGTGGAAGTTATGATCAAACACCTGGGTACCCCCCTAACAACTCTTACGGTGTCAATCGTATGGGAAGACCTGATGATGAACGCATTTTTGTTACTGTTCCCGCATCTTCAGTAGGTCTTATTATCGGAAGAGGTATGTGATGGTAATATTTTCTGGATCTAAGTTAATCATTTAATCTTTTTTAAACAAAGGTGGTGAGACAGTAAGAGCTTTACAAGAACAATCCGGCGCACGTGTTAAAATCGATCCTACAAATGATCCCAATTCTGAAGAGCGTACTGTCAACATCTCGGGTGACCCCAAATGTGTAGCTATTGCTAAACAACTTGTAGAGGATAAGGTTTCAGAAGTACGTATTTATTATAAGGTTGAATACATGGTTTTGATTAGTATGTAGGCCAGTCGTAGTGGAGGAGGAAGATATAAAGGTTATAATAACAACGACAGTTACAGTAGAGGGGGATATAAATCCCAAGGTCAGGACTATGGTCAGCAATCAGGATACCAACATGGTGGAAACGATGGAGGATATGACTACTCTCAACAACAACAGCAGCAGCAGCAACAGTATAGTCAATATTACGCACAATACGGTTATGATCAAAGTCAATTTAGTCAAGCCGGACAAGACGGATCTAATAATGATGGTCGGTTTTGGTTTCATCACATAATTAAGGACCACAGCGCTAAT
This sequence comes from Mucor mucedo, assembly GCF_025094135.1. Classification (NCBI taxonomy): domain Eukaryota; kingdom Fungi; phylum Mucoromycota; class Mucoromycetes; order Mucorales; family Mucoraceae; genus Mucor; species Mucor mucedo. The sequence goes on along the minus strand of NW_026252303.1, from coordinate 152,037 downwards.
ATTTTGATATTTATATATAGGCTACCAACAATATCCAGGATACCAATATTCTAATTACAGTGAGCAAACAGCAGGAGGTGATCAACAGTCAGGTGAATCTTCCGCTCCACCCCATAACAGTGATAGAAAATCTTCAGATGCATCAAATAAGGGCGATGATGATAAATCAGGCTCTAATGATAAGAGCTCTGCATCCGTAGACCCTTCGGCTTATTATGCTCAATATTATGGTGGCCAACAAAGCACACCTGAACAACAACAAGCCTACTACCAATGGTATCAACAATACTATGGCGCTCAACAGCAATATGGATACAACCAATCGCAACAAAGCAGCGATCCTTCTCAGCAAAATGACGAGCCATCGAATCAACAAGATGTGGATGGGGAACCTATTGAAGATAGCAAGGATAGTTATAAACAATCCGAAAACCCTTCAGAAGGCAGTACTAAAGAATAGTTCGCCGCAACAATTTTTTTAATCTTATACAAAATATTATTTATGAAAAAAAAAAAAAAAAAAAAAAAAAAAAAAAAAAAAAAAAACTCTTTATTTCTATTTTCCTTTACCTGATATTATTAGTGTTTTATGAGTGTAAGTAGCTATGGTACATTCATATATATGCCTCATGATCTCGGGTGGTATCATTCATTAGAAGGAAAGTAAAAACAAAGGTTACTATAACATCATTTCTTTTTTATAGTTCGTGAACTTTGGCTAAGTATTGTATAGATCGAAATTATAATAAAATCAGTAATTTTAGTCTTTTAAGGCCCTACTGTTATAAATATTTAGCGCATTGCACTCAAGCTGTAGCCTCTCAGTGTGTGATTTAGTTCATGCCGACATTAAGGCGCCGATTTGTCGTAAGCTTGTGAGAGCTTTTTTTTTTTTTTTTTTTGCTTAGCATCAGCAAGCATGGTAATACCAGAAATACCTCATTTAAGGGCAAATAACTCAATAACTTTTTTTAAAGGCTAACGAGAGCAGAGTTGGATTATTACCATATAATAGCTTATCGGTAGATGATTTGGAATCAGGCAGCGGTGGTGGTGGAAATATATCCAGGAACAATGGTGCCATTCGCGATTACTTTGAACAATCAAGGTACAATGTCTAAACGAATTTTGATTTCTGTCTATTTATAGTTTTACAGCCATCCCCTAGCAGCCTTTTTTTTTCTAGCTTTTCGTTTAGGAGCTATTTTAACGTATTTACTAGGCTCAATCTTTTCGGACAACTTTACGCTTATCTTTGTCTTGGCTATTTTACAGTTGGCTTTTGATTTCTGGACTGTTAAAAATGTTTCAGGACGTCTATTAGTTGGATTGCGTTGGTGGAATGAGATACAACCTGATGGATCAAATAAATGGGTATTTGAAAGTGCTCACGTAAGTTTCTTAATATGCTGTGGAACTCTGTAACAGCTAACGATGTTCTATAAAGCCTAACCGCAAACCTAATCGAGCTGATTCTCAATTATTTTGGACCGTTCTTTACGCAACTCCTATTGTGTGGTGTTTATTGGCCTTGTCTTGTATAATTACGTTTAAAGTATCGTGGTTAGTGATTGTAGCAATTGCTATAGCCATGAGTGGGGCAAATGTTTATGGTTACACTCAATGCGATAAAGACGCAAAGAGAAAGTGGGCAACGACAATGGCTACTCAATCAGCACTGGGCTCGCTCGGAAGTGGAGCTACTGGGTTACTTGGAAGAGCTGTATCATCTGGAGTCGGAAGCTTTTTTACATCTCGAAGATAATCAAAAGAAAAGTCTTACTACAGTTTTCACACTATAAAAACAGGCAAATGTTAACTGTAAAGACTATTCGGACAGCTTAATAAATACATTTCATATTTAACTAGACGCTAAGCTTTATCAAACATGTACTCCAATAGGCTTTAAAAAATATTAGCCATCAAAGAAAATTATCTTTGCCGATATATATTAAAGTTTTGCGGCGGTCTTGATTATAAACGCTTAAGTATCGAAAGGCCAGATTTTTTTTGTGCTATTCGACCTTGAAACCAGCACTTCTCGATAAGGATCAAAAAGAAGAATATACTGATCACTTCGAGAATTTCGGTATACAATGCTACAAAATATAGCAGGGAGACGTTAGTATAGCTAATAGTAGCATGATGATAACTCCCAAGGGAGTTTATTTGGAAGGAATAACTCCCAAATATGGTACATGGGATGATCTTAATACTTATTTCTAAGGAAAAACAGTACTTACTATGGACATCTTTTAATTTGTCTGAAAAATTCAAATTTCAATCGGTCCGAAAAAATATTAAAATGTTGAAGCTGTGTTGGTTTTACTTTCTTCCGATAAAAAACATTTAATGGACGTTACGCTAAATCTTTCATAGCAATATTTTATCCAATAATCGTTTCTCTTTCTTGCTTAGCTACTTATTGTACTATCAATATGCATTTGTATCTAGTATATATTACATGTTTCTTGTGCCAAGTGGGTATAGTCATGGCAGAATGTAATGGCGGAGAAAGTCTCTGTAATCGTTCATATAGTGATATCACACACTTAATAACGCACGATTCCTATGCGCTTTCTCCAAATATTGCGGCCACTCAAGATACCACCATTGTGGACCAGCTTAACGATGGTGTTCGGGGAATTAAGCTCACTGCCGCACCATCCACAAAGGATAATTCGATTATACATCTCTGTCATACATATTGCCACATTCTGGACGCAGGACTAGCAACAGACACCTTAAATAAAATTAATAGCTGGCTCGATGAAAACCCAAAAGAAGTTGTAACTATTATGTGGAATAACTTGTATAATTTTAAGGCCACACAAATTGCTGCAGTCTATCAAGCCAGCGACATTATGCCGAAAGTTTATTATCACGAACAATCTGACGATTGGCCCACTCTTCAAAGAATGATTGAAACTGGAAAGCGTCTCGTAAATTTTATTGATGCAGAAGCAGACAATGAACAAGTACCATGGTAAAATCTAGCATGAGATTTCCATCATTCTAAACTTAACACGATTATTTAGGTTAATGGATCAATTTTCCCATGTCTTTGAAACACCGTATGATAACACTGATATAAATGCATTCAACTGTAATGTGGATAGAATTGGTCAAGAGATGAATCCGAAAGAACTTATGTACGTTATGAACCATTTTCTATATGGTATAATCGAATTGGGTTCTCTCAAAATAGAAATCCCGATCAAAGAGCAGGCTCACAATTCTAACAATGAGAAATCTCTGTCTGATCATGTTAATATGTGTAAAAGTGCATTCGATAAGAAACCCAATTTCATAGAAGTAGATTTTTATACTATTGGCGATGCGCTATCCGTAGTATCCAGTTTAAATGACGTGATGCCACCCTCTATATCGTCTAAAAAGCTTTCAGCCGCCTCAGTCAATGGCACATCATCCCCTCCTCATCACATCAGTATGTTACCAACGAACCATGTTTTGATTGACAATGGTACAAATAGAAGCTTAAACTATAGAGGCACAATGACCTTGTTAGTTCTAGTAATGTCAGTAATTATTATTTTATTTTAATTCCAGTAGTAATCCTAATTTCCGGGAAACCTGGGCATGTATCATACATATAAAACAATAAACCAATTACATTCTTGTATAATTCCTTTAAAAACCAAAAAAAAAAAAAAAAAAAAAAAAAAAAAAAAAAAAAAAATACGAGCCGTCAATAAGTTTGACTTAAAGTAATAGGTACAATCATTTTTTTCGATAATATCATAAATCTTGAATCCAAACAAATCAGGTACATTTCATAGCTGTGTTAGCATAGGGATTTGGTTTTCTATGAGAAATGGCATCACGAAGTCGGTGTACAACCTGAAGATCTGTTAGTTGCACAGGCTAAAAAGTCGTAATTTCAATTGTGATACACCAATCAAAAACTAAATACACGACAAAACAAGATCATGAATTATGTGATTTTCGACCTGTTAGAAGAAATTATTGTTCTATGAAAAACAAAGGAGATTTCTCTGTGATCGTGAAAATTAATTTCAGCTGAAGCTTTAAAAAAAAGGGGGGGTACTCAGTAATGCATATTATGACTGTACAATGTAACAACACCCAGTTCATATATGGTAAATAGACTAACGTTACCGAAAAGTGTGCAATCTAGAATATTTGTTGTAAGTTATTGCTACCACGATGTCTATTTTTGTGCACGTCGTACCCGAACGGTACAAAGACTTTGTCAAACACTACAAGGGCCTATTAAAGAGGAACTGCATTTATAAGTTACACGATGCTAGTCAATTGGAGACATAGTATAGACACGAAATGTAGCAGGTATAGTTCAAGGTTGATATACACATTTATTTGCGTGGACCACTATCAATTGTAACACATAAACACCATTAAACTTTACTCAAAATTCGATTAAAGTGAGAGAAAAAGTTCATCACGTCTAGAATTTTATTTTGATTCACAATAATATCCTCATGGGGTTTGAATCTACATTTACTACTTGTTTTGTTTTATAAGATGGCCCTGTCGCGATTGGGGTAATTACTGATAAAATATTTACAGGTGTAGCCTTAAACGAAGAGTTTACGTTAAACTTTAGAAGGTTGGAAAATGTAATTTTTGGTACTTTTAATCAGCAACAGAAGATGAACCAATACAGTTGAGGTACGATTATATAACTATAATTTAACATGCAAATTTCTTCGGTAAGTTTTTCAGATACGATTTATTTAAATTTGATATGACTGACAATCATCACTATATAATGATCTCTACGTACAGTTCTTTACATACTTTTATTCTCGATTTAGAGAAGTCGACCCTAGAAGCAGTATCTATTAATAAGGATTCGAAAAACTCTGTTAATTCGCCTTGTAGAAGAACGTCGGATTAATAAACTATGAAAGATGGGAGATATGGTGGGGCTATTGAGCTGTTATTGAAAAAGCTTTAATGTGTTTTTTCCAAAGGACAATACTTTAAAATTCAGGACACATTTTACAAAAAGTTCGGGCATACAAATATAAAGTTGGGCAAAGTTTTACAATGCTTTCGGGTAGCAAGCAAGATGATTTTGATATAAAATTTACGATTACTATGGGAAGTTGGATTTTAGCCCTATCGAAAGCACTCTAATAGCAGGATCTTCCGTTTGAATTATAAATACTTCTTACAGCTTTTATGAAATAAACGGTTGCAAGCAGATGTGGAGTATGCTAATACGCATATTATGAATTGATGAAGTCTTTGAACGATATTTGTTGTTAATCTAACATTCATTCAATTAGATATGGAAGTTTTAAATAAAACTCCCAATAAAATAACAACGAACATTTTCTTTTTATTATCATGGCAAAAAAAAAAAGTCGAGCCAAGCAAACATTATTAATACTACAAATTCAAAAAAGAAAGCTGTCATTTATTGAAGAAATTGGTCGTAATGCAGTGTCATATTTGGTATACGCCTGATTAATTCAAAGACTCTGATTGGAAACTTCTTCGTCATTGATCACGAGTAATCTACGCTTTAGTCGAAAAGACAAGTTGGGAGCTTGACACTTTTGAAACGGGTCTCTAAGGGACAGCCAAATTTTCTTAGGGACAGCCATTTTTCTTAGGGACAGTCAAGGTGCACATAGTCGTAATGTTGGGATTATGATACTTTAATAGATATCAAGAGGTCAATAGAATTTAACAACTTGAAATATATACACATTTATCACAACTAACATAGTTTAAACCAGTATATGTATTTTAAAGCTAACTTTCAGCTTCTCGTTTGGACTTTACATTAATATTTCTGCGTAAGATTTAATTCAAACGAGCTCAAAGGCGAAAGAGTGATAATAGAATTGTCATAATAAGTATAAATCGTTTGATGTACATTTATTTGTAACTTTTACATTGTTTTTGATTGTATATCCTTGTTCCCATGTCTACAGAACATCCAAACCATAGATCTTACGTTGCGACTACGTGCACTTTGGCTGTCCCTAAGAAAAGCGCTTTTGAAACCGGCATAAAAAGCGATGATAGCGAAGAAATATCAGATGGCTATGTTAAGTTACCCATTATATCTAATAAAGATATGCGCAATAATTTCATCAATAAGTACCCTAGTTTGAGAAACGATTTTAACAGTATCAGACATAACATTCAAGATGAACACATATCATAAGTAACTTTATTAAAGTTTGCTTGCACAATAAAATCTCCTAGATAAATATGGATTCGCCGGCTAATTATGTACTGTTGTGTAGCATTTTTGAATGGTCGAATTAAGATGAAATAAAAGCAGTATCCGCTATTACCATCCATAGTCTTCAAGCTCTAAATGCTACGTGACATGTCGAGTAATACCTTGTATTACTCGACCCCGTTTATAAATTAAATATAATTCATCATTTAATAAATTGGGATCTTTTATCTCTCACGAGCCAAATTTAGGCTTATACGTTATAAGAAAGGATTCGTTTCTCTAGGGATTTGCGGTTGCTGTTATATATAGCTATTTGTGAGGTCTAAGGGCTGTTAGTATCCCGATACAACAATAACTCGTATAAAACACTTAGGCAAATTACAATACCCTACCCAAATGGTGACTATAGTAATAAAATGCCGGTATTTCTAAGAATTGCGTATAATCGTCTAAAAGTCATGAGGTATACCTTATCATGTAAAAGTACACTTACTCCAATCATATTTACTAATGATGATTTATTAGTCTCTGCGGACATAAAAGTAAGCTTAAACCTATTGCTGCCATATAAGTCTGTCAAATAAACATAAAGTCAGTTGTTGTTTTTCTACATTATTCAAACTTAAAGTAATTAAGTTGATTCCACCAATATTATTCAAAAAAAAAATGTTACTGATTGATAAATTTAACTTAAAACCAAATAGAAAAAACATTCACGCTTCAGAGAAGAACTCATGGGGACAAGTTTTCTGTTTTTTGCACAATTTGTTATACAAAACTTGTAATTTGCAGTGGGGATCTCTGTTATGGAAATTCCGAGTTAGACACGTTGTGACTTACTGGTTACACCAATATACCTATCCCGCTTCAAACTCCCTAAACTAAAAAACAAAACCTAGAGTAAAAATCGGACTTGCACAAATATTCCAAAAAAATGTCCATTATAGAATGGATGCATTGTATCACTTTTATCCAATATTTATTCAGCGTGACTAATGTTATGTGTATTCAACAAGGAGAGAGAAAATGGTTCCGTAAGTCTTTTAATTGAGTACAAGAAAAACCTAATTTATGGTTTGATCGATAATTTTTGATGTGTGTACCTGCCCGATGAATACAATACTTTAGCTTTTTCCACCCTTTTCTAACAGTCAAATATTGTAAGTGATTTATGTTATTCGATTTGATTTGTTAAATGTTCATCTCCAAATTTATTTTTCTCATCTATTTTATTTTCTTCTCCGATCAGATGAAAACTTTAAAAATGGTATGTTCTTTTCCAACTGTAACCAAAGTGTTATATTCGGAAAGCAATTTATTTGGCATTACCTGTTGTAACTCAAACATGTACGTGCAATGGCGCCTTATGAAATTGAACCTGAACTAGTAAACAGTGTTAATTGATTACGATGCAGATAGAATTTAGATTTTCGCTTTAAAAGTCCTCTCTTGCTTGTGTATTGGTCGTTTTGGAGAGCATCGTAGCACTAATATTAAAGAAACACTCGGTATGAGCTCCGAACTCACAATAATTTCTACATAAATTCGTCACGATAAAAAAAAAATCGTTTCTTTCTTTTCTTTGTAAACAATTAAAAATGTCAAATGAAGTAACTGATGAAAGGGCTTACTCATTTGAAGAGAAAAAAGAAGCATACGATGTCCAAACTGTTAATAGTGAAGAATCTGCTAATGAACTTACCCCAGAGTTTAAGGCTGCAGAAAAATCTTTGATCTGGAAGCTCGATTTCTATTATGTTATGCCCTGCATTGCTGTTCTCAATTTTTTGCAGTTTTTTGATAAGTCGACCTTAAATTACTCTGCTGTGCTTGGTATTAAAGAAGATGCTCATTTAACTGACAGTCAGTTCAGTTGGTTAGGTTCCATCTTCTATCTTGGTTATTTACTTTATCAGGTACATATATATTATGATTGCTGACTACATTGTGCGTATATTTTACTAATTACTAATATATAGGTCCCTAACACATACTTCATTCAAAGACTTCCTATTGGAAGATACATTGGTGTGCTTATTGTCGTTTGGGGTTTGGTGCTTACTGTCACATGTTTGGGAAAAAACTTTTCCCAATTGGCCGCTCTCCGTTTCTTACTTGGTTTCTTTGAAGCCGGTATCTACCCCTGTTGTATGATGATCATTAGTTCTATGTACCGTCGTGACGAACAAGCCGGTCGTATTGGTTGTGTGTATATCTGCAACGGTATTGCTATGGCAATTGGTGGTCTTATTGGCTATGGTATTGGCCATATGATGGGTGTTAGAGGCATGAATGGTTGGCAATGGTAAATATATCAAGTATATACAATAAAAATAAGCAAACTAACCCATTTTTTGAAATAGGATTATGATCATTCTTGGATCAGTGACAATGGCTTTCGGTATTGGCTGCTTCTTTTTATTAGCAGACAACCCCAAGTCTAAGCTCCTTCATTTGACTGAGGACGAAAGAAAGCTCGTTGCTCTTCGTACTATTGATAATTCAACCATTGTTACCAAGGAAATCAAATACCACCATATGATTGAAGCTCTTAAAGAGCCTCGTTTTTATTGTTTTATTTTTGCCTCTCTTCTTTATAATCTTCAAAACGGTGCCCTAGGTATTTTCAGTTCTGTTATTACTGCTGGTTTTGGATTTTCCGTAAGTTTAAGTAACAACGTTTAATCCCAATTAATTAATTTAATGAATTAGAGCCTTAATGCTATTTTACTTACTGTACCTGCTGGTGTCGTCGATTGTCTCTACATTGGTTTTGCTGTTTGGTATAACGGTCGATATGGAAACTCTCTTCACCTTGCTTCTATTTTACTTGTCATTGCTATTATTGGTCTTTTGCTGCTTGTCGTAATCCCTATTCCTCAAGTTAAACTCTTAGGTCTTTATATGTGTTGGTCATTTGCAGCTTCTTATACCCTTTTCCTTACTGCTATGACAAACAACGTCTCCGGATATACCAAAAAAATTTTCTACAGCAGTGCAATCATGGTTTTTTACACCATTGGTAACTTTGCTGGTCCTCAAATGATGGTATCTTCCCAAAAGCCTTTGTATCTTGGTGGTATGATTGGTTATATGGCTGCCGATGTCATTTGTATTATTCTTTTACAATACGCTCGTTATTCCATGGCCAAAGTCAACAAGCAACGTTTAGAAAACCCATCTACCGAAAAGATTGACACTACGAAGGATTTAACCGATGTTGAAAACCCTCACTTCATTTATAGACTTTAATAGTCCTCCTACCTTTTACTATTACTATTTAGACTAATAATAATACCCATAATAATAATAATAAAAAAAAAAAAAAGGGTGCTAATAATAAATTGACTTTCTACCATTACCGTATAAGTGAAAACATCATTTCAATTTTTCAGGGATTCTCGTTTTTCCCCTGTTTCTCAAATCCTAACGTTGAAGTGTCTGCAAATTAAAGATCCACGAATCCATGATTTACACACGCTTTTAGTCGTAGTGATTCAAATTTATGGGTCCACTTTTCCTTTTAATTCCGGGGTTAGTCCTCTTTTAGACATTGTAGAAAAAAACAAGACTACGGTTTCTATTGTTCTTAGTGTATTACTTAGCTCAATACCGGTCTACAATTATAGCAAAAGAGCTAATAAGAAAAGGTTGTTGTGTATCAATATACCAATTCTATGTCATTTGGTTCCTCGTAAAAACCTTGTTTCCATACGTCATCAGGATATTATAACACGATCTATAAGAATCACGTTTACAATTCTTGTATGCATATCTTTGTGTATCTTGTTGCAGTACACGATCGTGTTACAAAAAAAACTCGTATATTGTTTCCTTTTTTGGAGGTATTAAACGAAATCAAGCCAGCTGTTGGATTGTGTCACTGTTCTTTGCAAAAAAAAAAAAAAAAAAAAAAAAAAAAAAAAAAAAAAAAAATCAAGTACTGCATGCAGGAAAAAACCTTATTGAAATTTCTACTTAACGTAACGGCGTGGTTCAATGAGGATTTATTGCAAAACAAATGGAAAATTGACCATAAAGAAACTAATTTGGCAAGTCATTCAGCCTGCTTGTAAGACGACTGTGCTGAAAGCAAAGGGGCTATCTCCTAATATTTAATAAAAGTAAATGTTGTATAAGCTAATTTGTGTTTGTGTTAGCAGAAACTAAATATAAGGTCATTTAACACTATGAAGTAAAGCTCGATGTTTTTTGTACGAGGTTTGGCTGCCTTACGACACCAAGCTGTCGGAACATCTTGTACTAAATGTTTAACCAGAGGGCGTGAGAGTCGAATGTTTCAGACCTTTTCTTGTTTAAAACCTTGTTTAGTTATCACAAAAACGTTTTGTATATGCATAAGAAGCTATGATTATCTGCTGATAACCGAACTGAAGAGACAGGTCAGAAATATATGATATATAAGGATCGTTCTATATAGTTGATAGGTTCGATTACATGTAAAATCATTACTGCTGAGTTCATTCGTTAATATTATACTATGTTATGAAGCTACACGTTAGAATTAGGTCGTACTGCTGTACGATCAGATACTGTTTATTATTTTAACGTAACATGGGTTCACACTTTAGTAACTATTTCTTTTACAAATGTTTTGGTTTGTTTCGTTAGATTTGGAGCATTATTTTTGTAAACTGCTATGTAAGTGCAGAAGATTGTATCAATCATATTTATATGATGATATCAATGCTCAATTTCTTCTTATTCATACAATCAAGGGTCCAATCTATACTTTTTATATTCGGATTTCAAGGAATCGTCTATATACGTTTCTTGGAGTGCTAATTTGATATTTTCCAGTGTACGAACTACACTTGGTATGGAGTATAGCTTAAACTTCTTTGAAAGCTTTTTAAAATGCTATGCATAACAACATACATTGAGAGCTATGTAGTTTATATACTACTGAAGACAGCTTTGGCTTTAGTGTAATATGGCATAGGTACTAGAGAGGTTAGAGTTACTATGTCCTCAGTAATCAAAGCGTAGATGCGGTGCAACCTCGGAGTTCGAAGACATGTGAAGCTCTTTTTTTTTTTCTGGGAGAAACCTTGTGTACCTGCCTTCGTAAATATCTGAGAATGAATAATTTAGGTTGGGTGTAAAAATACTTTTGTACAATTTCATTTTAATAAGGCAGTAAAAATTCTACCTGTTCATATTTAATGGTGTTTCTAACAGCTTTATTTTATTTGCTTGCTACTAAGTGGTACTATATTTATTTGCATTCAGATGCCTTAAATGTAAGACTGCATGTGTATATTGTCGGACTTGGCCAATTGATGGCATTTGGGTGAGTTGCAAAAGAGTGCCGACCATGTATGTAAGTGCAAAAAATTACCGTTACAAGAGAATGAGCATTTCGTATCCTATATATAACCATTTGGTGATACAAATTATCAACCGGTAAATATTTAAATCTGTCAAAATGAAAAATGGCACAGTACACAAAGTATAATAATGTTTAAAACAGAACACCATCCTGCTCCTATCTAAATACAGTTACACTAAATTATTTCATTAGCCAAAAAATTTCTTTCATCCTTTTCTTTTTTAATCTCTTTTCTCTTGTTAAATATTTTTTTCTCGCCAGTGAAAGCATAACCTAGCTATTTAATTTTTATTCATTTCTTGCTTTATTGCTTGCCCAATATTTTCGACACCAAATCCATTCAATCAACGACGTGTACTGCGTCAGATAGACAAATGAACTCCATGGAGAAACTTTCAGATAACGCATTATATGGAAATTATCAAGACGATGCAGAAACTATTGATCGATATGGAGTATACGACGATAGTGATATACCCATGTCAATTGAAGAAAAATCGCTTGTCAGAAAAATTGATTTTTTTTTGATGCCTCTAGTGTGTGTCATCATTTTTCTCCAGGTACAATTCGGAGATACATGATCTTAAATGTCAAAAATTGACGTAATTACAGTTTCTAGATAAATCATGTATCAATTATGCCGCAGCGTTAGACTTGAAACAAGATCTCAAATTGAACGGAAATCATTACAGTTTAGTCGCATCAATTTTTTATTTAGGTTACTTTATTTTCCAGGTAATTAATATTTAGCATATTTTTATCAAGATAAATTATTCATTAATTTGATTTTAGTTTCCCAATAATTACTTTTTACAGCGAGTTTCAGTTGGAAAATACATTGGTACCATCGTTTTTTTATGGGGTACAGTTTTAGCCTGCACTGCTGCATCAATGAATTTCTCTCAAATAGCCGCCATGAGATTTTTACTGGGTTTCTTCGAAGCAGGCGTTTATCCTTCGCTGACTCTTTTGGTTAGTACTTTTTACCGCAGAGATGAACAGGCAGCTCGTCTAGGTGCTTTCTGGGTTTGTAACGGCGTAGCTTTAGTTGTAGGAGGGCTCATCACCTACGGTATTGATAAAATGGGCAATGCACTTGGTATGGCCAAATGGAGATGGTACGTATACATTATCAATTTTTGCTCTCTCTTGGTAATGCAGCTGACGCTTCAAAAACAGGATCATGATCATTCTTGGTTCAATAACATCATTTACAGGCCTGTTCTGTTTTTTCTTCTTGATCGATAACCCTAAATCGTCTGTATTAAGCTTAAATGCCGAACAAGAAATTCTGGTCGAAGAAAGAACACGAGACAATGCAGTTGTTCGCACAACCATGATAAAGAAAGAACACATCTTTGAAGCTCTTAAGGAGATTCGTTTTTGGTGTTTTTGCGTCAGCTGTATGCTTTTAAATTTACAAAATGGTGCCATGACTACTTATAGTACGCAGTTTGCTATGGGGTTTGGTTTTACTGTAAGTTTAAGACTATCTCAATAAGTACATAAGTTAATTTTTTTATAGGGTCTTCAAGCCGTGTTACTTAGTATGGGCACGGGTGCAGCCGATGTATCATTTATTATCGGTTCTATCTATGTCGTTGGAAAAACTAAGCAAACTATCTACGTAGCCATGGGCCTTGGGGTTATCAACATGATTGGTCTTATCCTTCTCGAGGTGATACCAGTTCCACATTTGAAGCTAATTGGATTCTATCTTTCATGGTCTTACCCTGCATCGTACGTACTTATGATTACATCGATATCAAACAACGTGTCAGGATACACCAAAAAAATTTTCTACAATGGTATGCTTATGGTTTTCTATACTATTGGTAACTTTTGTGGACCCTTGATGATTGTCGAAAGCCAGGCACCTAATTATGCTAGTGCAGTTATTGTTTACATCTGTGCTATCGTTGTAGTTATTGTCTTGCTTTATATAGCTCGCTATCAAATGGCAAAAGTGAACGAAGAAAGACTATCGTGTACTGCTGTCGTTATGACACATGTGGAAGATGACTTGAGTGATGTACAAGATTCCAATTTTCTTTATCGTCTTTAAACAGATCTACAAAACTGCTTTAGTTTACATACTTTTAAAAATTAATCTGTACCACTGTAATATTTACTCTTATACATATAATTCATTTTTTTCTTCTTCTCATACTTATCATTCTTATACTATTCATTAAACAAAACCACTGCTGCATCATTAATTAAAAAAGAAAACATGAAAAGAATCTTTAAAATAAAAATAATCTACGTCTTAGTGTTTAGTTATCATGTATAAACAAAAGACGATCATTTGTACACGTGAACTTCAAATTACTTTCTTGTCCGTTCTCATAAATTATTATAGAAAAAAATTTCTAAAGGAAAAAAGGAAGGTTGTTTAAATATTTCAAAACAGCAAACTGTTATTTTGATTTTTCCGACTTGTTACAATAAGAAAAAAAAATGTTCAATCTGCAACTTAACACAGATGAAAACTTAAATTAAACAGCATGCCACCCCTTTTTATTTACCAAAGTAGAAAAAAAAATATTGACGAAATATATAATAGAGGCCATTCCTACAGAACCCCTTCCCTTTTATTTTTCTGGAACTCAATACCGCATTACATGAATTCTGACAGTATCGATCAGGAAAGATGTTCGGTTTCTATTAAATCCTATGAGTCTCTTTCCAATGAAATGATTCAAGTGGAAAAAAAGTTGGTACGAAAGCTTGATTATATTTATGTGATGCCTTGTCTCGGCCTGTTAATTGTCGTACAGGTAAATCTTAAATGGAAATAACAATAATAATTAGTAAATTGACAAATTTCCAAGTTTTTTGATAAAGGAGCGCTGAACTATTCGTCTGTATTAGGCATCAGGGAGGATAATTATATAAACGATTTCGAATTCGGATGGCTAGGCTCCATATTCTTTATTGGTTATCTCGTGTGTCAAGTAAATAGAAACCGTGTGTGCGTATTCATAGGTCAAAAAATAACACCTGCTTTCTACTATAGATACCAAATGCATATTTTATTCAAAAGTTACATTTGGGAAAATATCTTGGTGCTATAACTATGCTTTGGGGTATCGTACTCGGAGTCACAAGTGCCTCAAAAAACTTTACTCATTTGGCCGTATTTAGATTCCTTCTCGGAGTCTTTGAGGCAGGGGTCCTTTCGTGTGCTTATATGATTGTCAGTCGAGTGTATCGCCGGAAAGAACAAGCTAATCGCATTGGCGTTATTTACCTTAGCGGTGGTGGTGCTATAGCAATTGGAGGACTCCTATGTTATGGTATTGGCCACATGGAGGGTGTAGCTCAATTGAGAGCTTGGCAATGGTAATAGATTTTAAACCAGTTGTAATCAATAAAAATGACCGTATTCTATTTATAGGGTGATGATCCTTCTAGGAAGTGGCACAGTAGCTTTCGGCATTGTTTGTTATTTTCTATTGATCGATGATGCAAAAGTAATCGCAACCTCAGATGATGAACGTAAACTTATTGAACTTCGCATCAAAGACAATGCTGTAGTTGCTACCCGTAAAATCAATCCTCAACAAATTTTAGAAGCTTTGAAAGAATGTCGATATTATTGTTTCTCTGCCTTTTCATTCTTCGTATCACTTCAAAATGGTGCATTGTCTGTTTTTGGGTCAATTATTACGCGCGGGTTTGGTTTCTCGGTAAACATACGTAGCTCTTGTAGTTGTCTTAAAAAAGATATTAATTGACATCGTGCTATTTAGAATTTAAACACGATCTTGCTCGGTGTCCCATCTGGAGCGATGTATTGTATTTTTATTTTTATTGCCATTACATGTCATAACAAATTCAAGAATAGCATGATGTACACTGGCTGTGGCATGCTTTCTATTTCTGTGGTTGGTTTAATATTGGTATTGGTCATTCCAATCAACCAAGCTAAACTTATTGGACTTTATATATGCGTTGCGTATATTGGTGCTCTCGTCTTGGTCATGACATCCATCTCAAACAATGTTTCAGGATATACTAAGAAAATCTTTTACAACTGTTCTATGGTATTTTTTTCTGCCATTGGTAATTTTGTCGGTCCCCAATTGATGATACCAAGCCAGAGTCCCCTTTACATTGGTGGGCTTATAACTTATATAGGAGCAAATCTTGTATGTATCCTATCTTTACTTATTGCACGTCGTACCATGTCAGAAGCAAACATATTACGTCAGCCCAAACAGAAATTGGAAAACCATAACGAAGAAAGCATTGATATTACCGATAAGCAGGACGATCAATTTATTTATAAACTTTAATAAATGTATAATAATATAATGATGTTAAAATAATTATTGATTATCATCATAGCTAAAAGCTAAGTTAGCCTTATATAGTTGTGCAGGAGATAGTTGGGTATTATTAGATGATGAAGATCCAATGGAAGTAACCTCAGGTACGAGGTGATAATCTGGAATAGACACGATCGACGATTGGCTTGAAACAATAGGCGATGCTGGAGCTGAACCAGATGAGAAATATAGGGAAGATTGTGCATCATCAAAGTTTGTGCTAGCAATGGAGGGTGCTATGCTGACAAATTCAGATGTACTAACGATAGAAGGTGCGCTGCTTACAAATTCAGGGGTGACAGACTCTGTAGGAGATTCCGCATGTCTGCTGTTAGGACCTCTGGCAGTAGATGCGGAGGCAATACTAACAGCGTCATCTTCTCGGAGCGGTATACTGAAATAATCGTTAGACGTCACGAGCTGGTTATCACCATCTTCATCATCATCATCATCATCATCATCATCATCATCATCATCATCGTCATCATCACTGTCATCGTTGCCACTATCATTTTGATTTGTGGCATTGTCATTAAACTTTGCTGTCACAAAAGATTCTGCATCCGTATTGTTGTTTGCATCCTCTGTATCAGTAGCGTCATTTTTTTTTGCAAGTATTTTGTAATCTACTTGAAACGATGTGGCGGTCGGCGTTCTTAAACCATCATCAGTGAGTACAGACAAAGCTTTGGTAGGTGGTGGACGACTGTCATTCTTTTTGTTCATGATAAGAGGTTCGTTGAAAGACTCTTCAGTCTTAACAGATCTTAAGCTGAGCGTAGGAGATTCATCCAATACGAGTTTTTTTGGCATAGGAAAGTTGTCGACTTCAAAAGAGCTAGAGGAAGAGTGATTTGTAAATACGTCATTTTCAACTACACCTAGTTTTTGCAAACTGATGCCACTTGAGAAATGAATCAATAATCGACACCAGGCAATTAATTCTTGGCGATTAGAGGTACGGAAAACAGCTACTTTATCCCGTTGAAGTACATTACTAGCAGGTTTACATATTTCAAACGTGTTGGAATTATCCAACAGTGTATTTTCCAAAACGGCTTCTTGATTTAGACTGGATATTTGGTGTATATCAATGGATGGAACGATAGTCGTACTGGGTATATACAATGTTTTCTCAGGTGAGACTTTATCATCCATTGTAAACTGATGAAGATACCCACCTATCAAATGGGGGGGGGGGGGTTTAATTTAGTAAAGCGCATATGAATCACGCTACATCACTTTTACCTTGACTCAACACATAATTTCTATCTGTAAACTGTTTACGCACACCATATTTTCTTTCCATTTTGCCTTTCATGAGAGTCATGACCATGGGATGAAACTTGTTAGGATAATTGATCCTTAAATAATCTTTCGTTGGATGCTTCTCATTGACCAAATCCTTCTTCTGCAATTCTACAAAACGATCCCATTCAAAGTTTGGCATGATTTGATCCATCAATAAACTAAACGGCGCTGTATCTTTATCATCAGTTCCATCCCACATCCCCGGTGCTAACGTTTCGTAACAATATTGAACGGTTGGCTTTACAAGGTCTAATAATCTTTTTTCAAATGCTTGGGCGTCTTGTTGGATAGGTATCATTAATAGTCTTAGTCGATTTTCCTCATCCACTTCTTTTTTCAATTGTCTCAACACCACTATATATGATTAATTACCACTACTTTTTTTTTTTAAAAAAAGAACCGCCGAACTTACATAAATTAGCTACCCAAGGATCCATTTCTAGCTGACCTTGTCCCTTGTCTGCTTGCTTACAGCAACGACTAAGATGAGTCATTTTACTTCTTGTTACTTCTGCACGACGTAATAATTCATCTAAAGCCAACCCGTGATCACTTTTCAACTTGTGTATCTTTTCTTTGCACTCCTTTCTCAACTTGTTTAAACTCGGCAAATAATCACGTTCTAGACATTTCGAAAATGCTTGTTGTTCAGCGGCAATATGCATTGTCAGCACTTGGAATCCAGCCTGTACTGTCAGAATTGATTGATTGACGTTTTGTTGAACCACCGTAGATGCATCGTTTGTAGTTGTGGTAGTGGATATGGCGGATGATTCATCCAGATATGGGTAGGCTCTTTGGTAATAACCACGACTACTGTTAATGGTAATTTTGGAGACTTCTTCCACCCAATTTGTGATTGATTTAAGAAAGACCAGCCAGCTCTCATAGCGAGTGATGATTACATCAGCACGGTTTAAACTTAAGGGATTGAGAGAGACTTTACTTGCATTTGTGAGAATTGAACCATTACTTCCAAATTTTCGCGGTTTGATGTTATTGGGTATTTGAAGGGGGGTTGAAATGGATGAGGTCAATGGGACTCTTTTAGCAGGTAAGGTGGATGTTGTCAGCAGATGGTCTAGAGGCAAGTGCAAATCATCGTTGTTCTTGGTGGAACTGAGACTCTTTGAGGCACGCATATCAGGTCTAGTTTTTAATGGCGATATTATATATTCGTTTAATAAAACGTCTTTTTTTTCGAAGTGTTCGGTGAATCGACTGGAATATTTACCGGGTGTGGGCGAACTCTGATATCTTGATCCATTACTGCTCGTTGGTGACTCTTCTGACCGAATAGAACCGCTACTGTTTGATACCCCATCCGTCATGGTTCTTAGCCTACTCTTGTTGGGTCGACGAGGGGGTTCCATGAGTAAAATGTGATTAAAAAAAGGTTATACAAGAAGGAAAGAGAGGTGAACAGGGAAGAAAGATGTGATGAGAACTAATAAATCAATAATTTCGTGTAGCACCTTGCGCTACATAAAAAAATAATTTTTTTTATACATGTATTTTAAGTGTGATTTTTGAAAAACACACTGTAATTTTTCTTATGTTTTTTGCTTTGGCATGGACAAAGATTTTCACGAAAGTTACTCACGCTGGAAACAATGCGTTGTGGTTTACTATTTTTGTATAGAACCATTGTACACGTATTGCCTAAAAACAATGTCGTACAGACAAATTTAAAAAGTAGTCGCAGTTTTTTTCTTTTAGAAAGTGAGGTCGTACTAAACAGGGTGCCGCTCTTTGTTGATTTGTAAAAGAATAAATATGAAGTAACAACTTCTTGGCGGCTTTATGCTCCAATTGAGTTACTGCTTGGTTTTATACAAGTTATCTCGAGGGATTAACGACAAACCTTTATATAGGTTAAATCAAAAATCACTTTTTAGCAATATAGCGGATTGTAAATCTTGAAAATAATAAACGACCATTAAAAAGTCACTCAACAAACACACCATGCAATATGGTGTCATGCCCAGCGGTCCGTATTAATAATATATATTCAAAAACAAGGCATTGCATGGTCTAGCCTCTGTATCTTTTTATAATGTTTTGGAATTGAACTATGACATAGAAAGTTACCAATATTTAATGCCGTACATAATTATTAACACATGAAACCTGATCACTGTGTTTGTAGCTTATTCCCAAAAAAAAAAAAAAAAAAGTTATGGCAGAGGTTTTAGCTTCACGAATACACTTTTTGCGAAGGAGATTCATTACCTTATAAAGCACAAAGGACTTACGCTCAAAAGAACATACTCATACACAATATAGCTATTTGAACAATGCCACAAAAGAGGAGATATCTGACATCGCAGCATCGATTTTCAAGTTTAAACTCTTATTTTCAACGTGTTCAAGTTATTCTGTAAAATTTATATTCCATTGCATGTTTGATGTGGCTGGGCTTACTTTTACATTGGTCACTGTTGGTTCTGCCTTGTTTTCGCTAAGTGTGCCACCAAGAAACCAAAGAAAAACGGCAAACACCTGCCTCGATGTCTTAATATGTCAAAAAGTGTTGTAAGTTCTCACATTTTTATAACTCGCATGTTTGAAAATTGGCAAAGTATACACAAAATGACTTGTGCCTGTTTATTTTTTTTTTAAAAAAAACAAAAAACTGGTAACGGAAAGCCAAAGGCAATAACGTTTTTCCGACCATTGTGTATTGGTGCTTACAGAAGCCAGTGTAACAGTTTACACCACATGAAAATTTCACAGAGCCAATAGAACATGTAAATGCACTGAAAGGTCCAAAAAGTGAGTACATTGGGCCAATAAATGTGTATTGTACCCAACTTTTTTTATTTATTTCTTATTCATAATAAAAATGACTTGTAAAAGTTATGCTTACTGTAAACAATAACAAGAAACGGTTTAGAGTTCTTTCTACATCTGAGGGATAATCAACAGTGAGAAAAATAATAAAATAAATCGAATGATTGAATAAACTTAGCACTCGTTTTTTATCCCCAACAAGTTGCCAAAATAGTAAAAATATTAGCTAATGTTTTATTTATTCAATCCAGTGCACGGATGTTTTTTTTTTCATATAAAAAAGTCAAACTTTTTTTTATTTAGACTTGTAAAATTTTTTAAATTCATTCTTCTTTTTCTTTTTATACAAATTTAATATATGAACGAATTACTATCTATATTTATCGGTGGAGAGAACCGAATAGTATTACCGTTTTTACTCTACCCAGTGATACTGGTTATACCAAGTATACTCTTGGCAGGTCTTGTTGTCATTCCTCATGACAAGTTTCCAAGTGCTATAAAACAGATCTTGTCCATTCCACTACTCTTGGCCGTTTTCATGACTCCCTTTGGGTTCACAAACGGAAACAGGAGTAAGCTTTTTTTTTTTTATCAAATTATTGCCTAGTAACTAACTTAACCTCCTTTAGTTATTGACCTTGTTGCCGGTGTCACTAATTACAACCTCTTTCTTCGTTTTTTCGAATTATGTTGGGTCGGTCCCTTAGTTCAACACCGTCCTGTGTATGCTACTCCCGAGAGTCTCTGGATAGATTTCTGGGGTTGTTTACGTACCTTTCCTAAACCCGCCAAAGAAGATACAAAGGACCTGAAAAAGGGTGAAGTAAAGCAATACACAAAAGACAAGGTACAAACATTGTTACACACTGCGGGAGATCGATTAAAATAATGACTCCGCTTCTTTTTCTTTATAGAAATACTATCATATTCTTATCAATTTGGTTATCCATTTGATCGAGGTGGATATTATTTGTTCTTGGATGACCACGTTTACATCCAACGAATTCTGTGCCACATGGTTCGAGAGACCCAAGCTTTTCTTTGCTATTTACTTTTTCGCCAATCTTGTCTTGAATGGTGCGTTTAACAGTGTAGGATTTTCACTTCATTTGTTCTATTGTCTTGTGTTTGAAGGAGGATCTTATTCATCAGGTACATAAAAGGAAATTGCAGGGTAATGATATAGTGTACTAAACACCAAATGGATTTAGAACAATGGCGTACATTGATGATTCACCCAGTTATGTCAGGCACATTAGATGACCTTTGGTCTCACCGTTGGCACCAACTTTTCAAATCGACATGGTTGGCCTTCCCTTTCCGACCCGTTCGTATTCTGACGATGCGCTTGTTGAACAAGCGAGTCAAGAATGCCAAATCCATTGGATTTATTGTTGCTTCCATTGCCGTCTTTGCCGCTTCAGCTGGTATGCATGAATACGTGATTGCAGCCAACATGGGACTCCCTATTTATAGCCGAGTCTTTATGGGTGAACAATGCATCTTTTTCTTGGGTCATGGATTGGGTGTGTTTTTCGAGCATGTTGTTGAATTAGTGGTGGCACCCAAACTTTCCAAAGAATTCAAGGATTCTTTTGCTTGTTACTTGATCAAGCGTATCTGGACCATGGCCTTTGGATACTATACTTTTTACTACATCTTTAATGGCTTTATGGCATGGGGTTTTCAATTCGATAGTCCTCTCACCTTTTCTCAGCCTGCTATTATTAAACTTGTGCAGACATTCCCCGTTTTACGAGACTTTGTCGGTACCAACATCCTTATTTAAAAATATATTAATAAAAAATCCCATATATTTTTTATTTGTTTTTTTATTTATTTTGATTGACTTTAGCTAATCGTTGGGCTAAAGCAGCTTTTAGTTCATCGTTCTGTAGAGTAGGTTTGGGACGAGGAGGTACAACGGGAGGTGTATGGTATGGCTTTTCGTCATCATCAGCCAAATGGAAATGATCTTGTTCCTGCGATAATCCCGAACCTTCATGAATCGTTAAGGGACGTTGAGAATCACTGCGTTTAAATGAAAAGATCCCATTCTGTTGTCGCTTACGCTCTTCTTCCTCATCCTCCACACTGGCAGGTCGACTATCGGTATTGATGGAGACAGAGCCCGTACTGAATCTGACATTGGAGCTACTGTTACTAAAGACAGAACTTGATCTGTTCATACTGGTAGGACCACTACTGCTGCTGCGAGGTCCATAGCCGTTGGGTTTGGCCAGTGGTGGCTCGCGTAGATGACTGAGTTCATCCACTGTATTCTGACTAACCCAGGACCGCATCAAAATATATTGAGTAGCCATCTTTTGCTGCTCATCCAAATTTCCATCCTCTTCCTCTTCCGCACGTTCATTCATCGAACTGAGATTAGACGCACTTGAACTCATGGTAGCGTTGGAATCAAAACCAAAAATATTACCACTACTGATACGTTGTATACGTGACGCACCACGATGTAGAGCATTAGAAATGGCAGGCCTGAAATGATGCTTTTGAGAAGATTTCAGGAAACTGGTAGGTAAAGAGGGAGTGTACCGTGGCCCATTTTGAAATCGGGAAAGGGTATGCAAGACTTCATGGATTCGGGGTTCGTTTTCTGGCGCCATATGTGCTGCATTGGGACTGGATTTAAACGCAGCTAATAAATAAGTAATATCCAGGATAAAGGTGCCAAGGAAGGGCACGGTGGGTCTGGCATAATGCTCTTCTCGAATCATTTGCACGGATTTACCATTCACCACCGTCGTACTTACCATACCCATATGCTCTCTGTATTGTCCATAATTATTGGCTTCCGACATGAGATCGTTTAATGCTTCTAACTTGGTCAAACTCTTTTTTGGTGTATATGCCCATGTACGTTTCAGTCTTTGCACGGGTGGGGTACTTAAGGCAGAGACAATGGCTTTCAAGGTCTGATAATTATTGACATCGAAACAACGTGAAGCGACTTTAATCCAATAATGAATTAATTGAGCTCGTGTGGAAGCCTCTTGTGGTAATAAAATGGCGTGTTCAATGCATCGAGTGATATAATTAAAGAAATCGGTGGAGGCCACAATACGTGGATGCGGGTGCTTTGACGAATGTTCTAGTAAAGCTAAAGGGGGTATAGCATCAAATATGGCAGCTTCAATCAAGGTGATTTGATAGGCAATAACATGAGCACCAAATTGTAGGACGGTAGGTATGGTAGCAGCATTCATGTATAGGGTACGTACACTATTCAGGTTACTTTTCAGGTCGGCTGTCAAGCCTTGGTATTGCGCAATCATTTGGTCCAATCCTTCCTCTGTCAAGGTGTCCAATTGATGTCCCTCTGTCTGCAGTAGTTGTTTACGATGACGGCATTCCTTTATCTTTTCCTCAATGTCGTCTAGTTTGGATTGTAAAAGTCGATGTGTGGTTAATAAAGGAGGAGCAGGAATGAGAGGAATATGATCATTGTTCATGGTGGAAGAGGACGGGGCTAAACTATCACCTGCAGTGGTTTGAGCAGGCACTAGATAATCTGGGTCAATCTCTCCTTCTGCCACGATATGCAGTGTACTTTCATTTTCAGGGAATTCTGTGTAAGGGCGATGCCTTGATACTCGGGATAAATGGGATTGTTGAATAGGCGGTAAACTACTGGGTCGGTCGAAAACACGTGGTTTGATCACGTTTGCTGAATTGTCTGTATTCAATATTATTAAACAATGAGCTAATCTTATATTTAGTAATAGATATATATTTACCCAGCAATTCATCATGCTGTTGTTTCGGTTTGGGAGGCACAGCAGGTTTTTGCATACGGCTGGGTTTGGGTGGCACGGGCGGAGGTGGAGC
Organism: Mucor mucedo; assembly: GCF_025094135.1. Taxonomy (NCBI): domain Eukaryota; kingdom Fungi; phylum Mucoromycota; class Mucoromycetes; order Mucorales; family Mucoraceae; genus Mucor; species Mucor mucedo. The sequence continues at coordinate 128,189 of NW_026252303.1, read as the reverse complement.
TTTGGTGTCGACTCCTGTTGTATGTCGAGTCACTGGTGAATGACTGGTTATGATGGTTTCAACATGGTTCAAGCATGTTCTTATTGAGGATAAAAGCGCAAGATATTGTTTCGGGCTAGAAATAATGGCTAAAAGGAATATAGAATATATATAAAAGTACAGGAAAGAAGAAGAAAAAAGTAAAAAGAGCTTAATTTTTTTATATGTAGATAATCATTTACAATATTTTTTTTGTTTTTTTTTTACAAGAATGTACAAATTTAATTTCGTTTAATGCAGTAATGGCCAATTGACTTGTGGCAGTAAAAGAAAAGTAAGCTTCCTACAAATAGTATGTGTCATTGATTGTTAATCATATAAAGTCAGCTTTTCTTTTTCTGTTCAGCTCTTGCCTTTATCTGTCCTTTTTCTTCCAATTGAATGGCCAATGCAACCGCATCTGCAAATTGCTCATCTACCATGTATTATATATATCGAAAAAAAAAAAAGGTGTAAAAAAAAAAAAAAAAAAAAAAAAAAAAAAGTCACTGGATAGCCTTTTAATAAAAGAAGAAGAGAAGAAAAAGAAAATTAAAAAGGAAAAAAAAACTCGGGATATAAATAATTATTTGTGTTCATTCCGAAGTGTAGTAATAAGTACAATTAAATAGAGAAAATGACTTCTTTAGCCTCTTTTGAGGTTTGATATCCAGACTCTCTTTGTCTCGCACAACAATGACAGGAATGGTTGAATGTTTCAATCGGTATTTAAAGATACCTGCACCTGAATACGCATGTTTGTATTTGGGTTTGTTTCGTGAACCCACCACCAACATGGACGGTTGATACATACGAATCATCTCTTCCAGAGCGACTTCGGGTCTACCAAAGGTCAATTCAACCACCATATTAATCTGCAGTGATTACATTATCAGTATTATTTTTATATCTATTTTTATATAAATCATAATGATTTTCTATTTATACATTATCTCCTTGATGCGAACGCACAATCCAATCCATCATTTGCTGAGCTTTTTCTTTGGGTGTCATGTCTTGTGTCGTCATGGGTGAATAAACTCCTACCACCACAATTTCATCTCCTTCATCCACTAAACTGGTCAGTGTAAATGACAGCGCTTCAATCGTGCCTTCAAACACATCAATAGCAACCATGAATGTACGGCATCTTCTTGTTCGAATGAACCCATGGCTTGATTGTTTCAAGGTGAATGAATGATACGCAGGTGGAATATTAGTGACATTATCAAACGACACCCTTCGTTGATACGTGCGAGTCATATAGAAGAGGTTAAAAAAAGAAGAAATAGAAAAGAAAATTAAGGTGTGTTATTTATTTATTAATATTACAAAAATTCATGCAAATTGTTTCCGAGTAAACAAACTCTTTTTTTTTCAAGTGGTGGGCCACGAATGCTCTTGTGGATATTGCTTTAATTTGGCAATATGAGAATGCTCGATATGATATTTTAATCCATTCAGGTTCTTGTACCGTTTATTGCAGTAGCCAATAGTACACATGTAGGGTTTTTGTGCATCCCTCTCTGCATCACTTAGACTGTCTTCCTCTGAGTGTCCATGCATCTGGTGATATTTTAACCCATTAGGGTTTTTGTACGCCTTTTCGCAGCCTTCTATTGGACACTTGTAAGGTTTATCCTGTCCATCATCTAGAAGGGGGAGGGGGAGATATTACTTAATTTTCTATTTTTTTCTTTTTTTCTTCTTTTTTTGCTGCGGTATGTATAAATCACAACACACACACACACAAAAAAATTAATCAATGAATTTATTACCGCATGTTTGATATAACGCTTCCGACCGAAAGTATTGTAAATCGCCCGTAGGATGATGTGTATTTAAAGCTTTCAAAATCTCTTCGGTATGTTGTCCATTTACCGTAGGTGACACCAACATTTGTTGTTGTTCCACAGGAGGACTGACTGTTTTTCGAAGTAAAGGACTAGATGTCAATGCTGCTAGCTCATGAGGTTGTGTAGGTAATGGTATTGGATATTCATCATCCTCTTCATCTTCATCCATCATCTCTTCCTCTTTTGGCTCGGGCTCTTCTTCAATGGGCGCATGGTGATGTTCCTCATAATGGTGTAATAATTCGTGTAAGTCTCGTACTCGCATACCACAACAAACTAAGTCACTACAAAAAGCTGATTCAAGCTCTCGTTGATGCACAAAACTATCTCGGTGTTGAAATATAGCTGGCATCGTGTGAGACGAAGGTGAGTATGACATGGCAGAGCTCCCATTACTACTTTTTTTTGTTTTGTTAGGAGTTCCTTATGGGCCATTGGAAAGAAACAATGAAAACTTACATTGGTTTGTGTTTCAAACTAATGTTAATATTTTGTGAAGACATTTGAAAGAAGGGAAAAAGAAAAAGCACTAAACTGATAATATTTTTCAATTTTTTTTTATTTTTTATTTTGAAACTAAAAAAAAAAAAGTGACAGGTTTGACGGGCCCAAGTGGCGATAAAATAATGCAATTTTTTAGCCAAACAGAATCGCCAGTTACACAAGTGCGTCATCAACCCCAATCTGGTTTAAAAATAAAAGCTTAATTCGGCTGCAAGTCAGATTGATTGGTCCAATGTTTTGAACCGGTGGGAAAAAATATTATTGGTTTATTCTAGTTTTTCAACACCCATCTCCTACCCCCCACTAGCGCATGCAGGCTGTAATATAAAAAAAAAAGCTTTATGCACCATGGCAATGGATCACCATAGCAACCATACTTTAAAACCAAAAAAAAAAGCAGTAATTGATTGAAAAGAAGAAAGAAACCAAAAAAAAGAGAAAAAGAAAAGAGGACCAGCCTAAGCCACCAGGGTAAATTCAATCGAAATGTGTATAGAGCCTTCTAGCTCTTTCCTCGCGGGGATAAAAAAAAACAAGACACGAGAGAATATAAAACAAGAGGTTTTTTTTTCTGCCATTTTAATTTTTTGCCCCTTTTTTTTAATTACCCCACATACAAAAAAATGAACCGTCTTCTTGTCCAAAAATCTGTTCAATCCAACGGCATTCTCCGTCGTCTTTATAGTTCGCACAAGGAAATCAAATTCGGTGTTGAAGGTCGTGCCTCTCTTTTACGTGGTGTTGATATTCTTGCCAAGGCAGTGGCTGTCACATTAGGACCCAAGGGCCGTAATGTATTGATTGAACAAGCTTACGGATCCCCCAAGATCACCAAGGATGGTGTTACCGTGGCCAAATCCATTGTTTTACAAGACAAGTTTGAAAACTTGGGTGCTCGTCTCGTGCAAGATGTCGCCAACAAGACCAACGAAGCTGCTGGTGACGGTACCACAACTGCCACTGTTTTAACGCGTGCCATTTTCACTGAAGGTGTCAAGAACGTCGCTGCTGGTTGCAACCCCATGGATCTTCGTCGTGGTGCTACCATGGCCGTCGATGCCGTGGTCAAGTTCTTGCAAGAACACAGTAAAGTCATTACTTCCCCTCAAGAAATTGCTCAAGTAGCCACTATCTCTGCCAATGGTGATAAGCATGTAGGTAACATGATTGCTCAAGCCATGGAGCGTGTTGGTAAGGAAGGTGTGATTACAGTAAAGGCTGGTAAGACCCTCGAGGATGAATTGGAGGTAACTGAAGGTATGCGTTTCGACCGTGGTTTCATCTCTCCTTATTTCATCACCGATACAAAGACCGGTCGTGTTGAATTTGAAAAGCCCTTGATCTTGTTGTCCGAAAAGAAGATCTCTCTCTTGCAAGATATCTTGCCTGCTCTCGAGGCTTCTGCCACTCAACGTCGTCCCCTCTTGATTGTGGCCGAGGATTTGGATGGTGAGGCTCTTGCTGCCTGTATCTTGAACAAGCTTCGTGGTCAATTGCAAGTAGCTGCTGTTAAAGCTCCTGGATTTGGTGATAACCGTAGAAACATCTTGGGCGATCTCGGTGTCTTGACCCACTCTACCGTCTTTTCTGATGATTTGGATATCAAGCTTGAAAATGCTCAACCCGAGTTATTCGGTACCACTGGCTCTGTCAGCATCACCAAGGAAGATACAATCTTTTTGAACGGTGCAGGTAGCAAGGAAAACATTAACCAACGTTGTGAGCAAATCCGTGGTGCCATGTCTGATGCTAGCACATCGGACTATGAAAAGGAGAAACTTCAGGAACGTCTTGCCAAGCTCTCTGGTGGTGTTGCCGTGATCAAGGTGGGAGGATCCTCGGAGGTTGAGGTAGGCGAAAAGAAGGATCGTTTTGATGATGCACTCTGTGCCACTCGTGCTGCTGTGGAAGAAGGTATTGTTCCCGGTGGAGGTGTTGCACTTTTAAAGGCAGCCAAGTCCTTGGAGTCCTTAAAGGGAGCAAATTTCGATCAACAATTGGGTATTAATATTATCCGTCAAGCGATCCAAGGCCCTTGTCGTACAATTGTTGATAATGCTGGAGGTGAAGGATCTGTTGTTGCAGGTAAATTAACAGAAGATCACCCAGAGAACGTCAACTGGGGTTATGATGCTGCTACCAACGAATACTGTGATATGATTGAGCGTGGTATTATTGATCCTACCAAGGTTGTTCGTACTGCTTTAATTGATGCGTCTGGTGTTGCATCTCTTTTGACTACCACTGAATGCATGATTACGGATGCTCCTGCTCCTGCTGGTGGAGCTGCTGGTGGTATGCCTGGTATGGGTGGTATGGGAGGAATGGGAGGAATGATGTAAATGTGAAACCAATATATGTAATAAAAGAAGACTATACTACAATATTATTCTTGTTTACGTGTGCTGACTCTTAATCACGATTTTACTGCATTGTCCAATAACTTATCTCGATTTAACAACTGAAACAATGTCATCAGCATGAAAAATGTTTAAAAAAAGATCTCATCTACAAGGGGAGTTTAGAAATAATAAAGGAACCCCCTGCCCATTTTTATGTTGATTTTTTTTTATCTTACATGTGTGTATATGTGATTTTTTTTAAGGGGGTCTGTTCTGTTTAGGCCCGGGGGAATAAAAACGTATTTTGATACCAAATGTCTATCAATAGATGTAAAGAATGTTTTTCTAGGTTATTTTTTTTTTGTATGAGAAAAAGAGCGGTAAAAATATTCATCCGGCCACAGTGTGACATGGTTCCCCATTTTTTTCTTTTTTTCCCTATTCTCTCTTCTCCTTTCTTTTTTTTTTTTTTTTTTTTTTTTTTTATAGTTTTCCTGTTCTAAATACATACACATAGGCTTCTTTTTTAAAATAAATAAGAAATTATGTTGGTGACTGAAACGTTTCACGGATACATAGAAACGACACAAGATGTCTTGTTGATTTTCGAAGGGTGTCGACGAGGACTTCTTCCACGAATTTGTCGCCGTCTTCAAGAACGAGAACGTAAAATGATTCGGTCGGGTTCGATTTTCGTATTCGACGAAAGAGAGTCAGGTAACAAATAATACAAGTGAGGGGTACCCGAGCTAAAAAAAAAAAAATTATTTATTGTTATTCTTTTTCTCACATTTAACTCAAGGAATTAAGCGGTGGACGGATGGGCGTGTTTGGAGTCCCTCTCGCATATTAGGCAATTTTCTTATTTATCGTGAACTTGATAAAAAGAGTAACAATGAGAAAAAAATGTTGACAAACGAAACCAAGAGAAGTTTCAGTATAGACAGTTCAGTGTCTATGGATCGAAATAAGGAACGTCAATTAGTGGGCAGTCTGTCTGATTCTTACCGATTTAAAGAAGATGGGCTTATCAAAAAGACCATGTCTATCATTGTCAATGGTGTGGCTCAACACTTGATTTCTTATTACGACCCCAATGAAGTCATCCAAGAGAAATTGCGTGCTCCTTCATCCGTGCCTGAATTAGCTAGTCTCGAAATTTCGCCTGAATTACTTGTCAAACAAAACTTTAGAATTCCTCCTCTGGTCGAAACAACCTTTGAATCAAATAATCATCATGATCAAAATAGATTAATGCATCCTCTTCGCAGCATGTCCGTCGGTTCGATTCATCGTGGCCAGCAAGATATCATGCAACAAATGTATCATTCTCCCTATAACAACAACAACAACAATAATAATACTAATAATTCCAGTAATAATAATATACCATACTCCAACTCGGGTACAAATTTCCCTTCGCCTTCCACCTCCCCCAGTACTCCCATGTTATCACCCGCACGCCAATCCTATCAACAGCAACACGCTAGACATTATTCAACCTCCTCTATCTCTTCCAACTCTTTACCTCGCTTTGATCCTCGCAACTATTCAGACTCGGCTACCCCTAATAGCAACCAACCTCCCAACCTGGGTCAACTCTTGAACCCTATTCATCCTCTGAATAGTAACGGCTCCAATGATATATTACAGTCTATCGGCATGTCTTCTCAGTATGATTATACCACCCCTTCTTCCAACCTGCGCAACTCCATTACGAGCCAACATGAGGAAGCCCCTACGGTAGAGCATCCACATCCACATGTGTCCACGGGTGGCAACGGCAACAATGGTAACGGTGGAAACAATGGAAACAATGGTAACGGTGGAAACGGTGGTGGCAGTAGCAGCAGCGGTGGCGGTGGTGGTGGAGGAGGAGGAGGAAGTGGTATGTCTGATTATATGCATTTCTATCAACGTCAACCTTTAGGCCATCATGTCAATAATAACATGTTTCAAACCGATGATCAACTTGCCTATCTTAACCATGATTTAGGTCCAGATCAACACTGTTTAAATAATACCATGGAGCATTTAATGAAGTAAATTTTTTTTTTCTTTCACTCTATTTTTTTTTTTCATGTCATGTATTTTTTTTTTTTTTTTTTTTTTGTGCAATAATAAAAAAAAAAACTGAGCTACTTTTTGATCGGACTATTTAAATCCTCCACCATTTTCCACCTTTATGCTTCTTTTTCTTTCTTTATTTACACTTTTTTTGTATATACACCTATAAATGGCCGGTCAGGATAGGTATATTGGGCTCAAATTATTAAGTTTATTCAGTATCGGTTGTATTGGCTCAGGACAAATGTTTCTACCCATCTTTTATAAAAAGGTGCTGGGATTAGGCAACGATAAAATTGGGCTTATCTATTCAATTAGTAACTATTTTATAACTTTTTATTAAACGATTGAGGCTGACTTTTTTTTTTAGCACCCTTTGTGTCGTTTGTTGCCTTTCCATACTGGACAGCCTTGATTGATCGCACTGGCCAATATAAAAAGATCATGATGACCAACATGTTTATCGCTCTTCTGGTAAAAAAAAAAAAGGAAACACAAAGGATGACTACCCATATAAAAATTAAGCTTTTTTAATGCAGTGTGTCTTGTCCATCGCTGCGGTGCCATGGGTTGCAGATACCGAGTGGACGCGTATCGGGCTTACCTCTGCAGGTTGCTTTGGATATGCCTTCTTTGGCTATCCCGTGATTGCGGCTTTGGTCGATAGTGTGATTTTACGAGTCTTGGCCGATAGAAAGGATCTGTATGGCCGTCAAAAGATTGGTGTGCCGATTGGTTTTGCATCCAGTGTATTTCTCACAGGATTCTTGACGGAGAAATTAGATTCGATGTATGCTTTATTTATTGTTTTCACCTTTTCGAATTTGGCATTCATTGCTACCGTGTATTTTACAGACATTGAGCCCTCTGAAGACGAATATAAACCCTTCATCTATGGATCTACCACATCGCCCATCATAGTGGATGCAAATGATGAAATATCTGTGTTACCACCAGTGCCGTCCATGTGGTCCTTATTAAAAGATCCCGATGCAGTTCAATTCTTTACATTCATGACCGGCATGGGTTTCTGTATCGCCATCGTTCAGGCTTTTCTGTATCTTTATTTTGAGAATGATTTACATGGCACTCCATTTATGGTTGGCTTCTTTGGCCCCTTGGGCAGCAGTACAGAACTCATCGCTTTTTACTTTTCCAAGCAGGTAAACTCATTTTACAACCCTTACTCGTTGTTTTTGTAGTCTCACATTCTTACTTAGTTGCTGCATCGGTTAGGAGCACGCCGTATGTTGGTGGTGGCGCAATCCATCATCATGTACAGATGCCTTACTTACATTGTTTGCTCTGAACTCTCCTATGGAGCATGGTTAGCCACTGCCACACAAGTACTCCATGGTATTGGCTTTTCCATGACCTGGAGTGCCGGAGCACTACAAGCAGATCAAATTGCGCCTGCCGGGTTAAAAAGCAGTGCGCAAGGTTTACTCAACATGGCATTTAATGGCTTGGGTAGTGGTCTAGGTGCTTTGGTGGGTGGTATTATCTATGAGAACTTTGGAGCTCAAGTGATGTGGGCTACTGTTATTACAGCAGCTGCTTTAAGTATCCTCATGTATACCAGCACTTATTTACGAAACACCTTCTTTCTCTCCATCGCTTCCCTTATCAAATAACATTCAATCATAATAAAATAATTACGGACACATGCCCACAAACGGCCCCCCTTTTCTATCATTCAAATAGCACAAGGGCGATCAAAGAGTGATTAAATACATTGCACGACAGTCAGACAAAGAATATCTTTTGGCACGCAGAAAGATATTGAAAGCCAGATTTTATCCCCGAGCAGGAGAATAATAATGAAATTCATCGACATATGAAGCTTGTACTATTTAATGCTTGTTGAGAGAATAGACCCTTTATTGAGTAGTGTTAAAGGGTACTTCAATAAGCTTTTTAAAAGGGTTGGTGGATTGCATAGCAACATGGTATCTCGGTATATCAAGATATTACGAAATGATAATAAAGTTGACTTTAATCCAAGAGTTGGAGGCAGGGTTCAATGACAACAAGAACATTACCTAAGCATGAATGCTTCTGCAAAATCAGACAAACGCATTTAGAAGCGTTCATACATGACAGGGTGATGGGGAGAAGCTATTCCACCCCTGAGTGCGCTATTTTTTTATTTTATTTTTTTATTTTACTGCTGTTTGTTTCCAATCAATGGCCTATAAAAAGGCCAGGTTTTTACTTTATTTTATACACTTTATCTGCGGCATGGATAGACAAAAAAAAAATTTCGCCTATTATCTGCCTTGTGAGCGGTTATGGGGTGGGATTTAGGTATTTTCATTTCACCCAAAAAAGGTCTGAACCTGTCTGAACTTGAAGTACAAACAATCACGCATGACGTCCCCTCTTTTTTTTTTAGCCCCCTTTTATTTCCCTTTTTCTTTATTTTTTTTTACTCCCCTTTCACTCTTAATAACTTAATAAATTCAAGATGGCTATTGTAAGTGGGATAAGCTTCTTCATTAAGAAAAAAGACTAACATATATCTTGAAAAATCAGGAACGTGAAGACCAAGTAAAAACTCCTCTTGAAAAAAAAAATGATGGGAGGCGTGTAAAGAAACTAATGCTATTTTCATAGGTCTACATGGCAAAGATTGCTGAACAAGCAGAGCGTTATGATGGTAAGTGAAAAAAAGAGGGAGGGTAAAGGAGGAGGACTTCTTGCAACATTGACTCAATCTATCTGTTTTTTTTTGTAGAAATGGTCTCTTACATGAAGGATGTCGCCAAAGTAAGTTACAAAGATAAACTGTGTGCAGTCCAAGATAGCAAAAATAACAATGTTGTTGTAGTTGAATGTTGATTTAACAGTAGAAGAACGTAATCTCTTATCTGTCGCGTACAAAAACGTGATTGGTGCTCGTCGTGCCTCTTGGAGAATCGTATCATCCATTGAACAAAAGGAAGAAAGCAAAGGTCATGACGCTCAAGTCGTCAAGATTAAGGAATACAGAAATAAGATCGAAAACGAGCTTTACGATGTCTGTAACGATATCTTGAAGCTCTTGGCTGAACATCTGATCCCTTCTGCTCAAGATGGTGAAGCCAAGGTCTTTTACTACAAGATGTAAGGTCCAGACGAAATTTCTACGTTTTACATCCTATTGACTTTTGTTCTATACTATAGGAAAGGTGATTATCATCGTTATGTCGCAGAATATGCTGTCGGTGATGCTCGTAAGGAGGCTGCTACTGCTGCTCATGACTCTTACAAGTCCGCCACAGATATTGCTCAAGTCGAATTGGCCACTACCCATCCTATCCGTCTCGGTCTTGCCTTGAATTTCTCTGTCTTTTACTACGAGATCTTAAATGCTCCCGATCGTGCTTGTCATTTAGCTAAGCAAGCCTTTGACGATGCCATTGCCGAACTCGACACCTTGAGTGAAGAATCCTACAAGGATTCCACCTTGATCATGCAATTATTGAGAGACAATTTGACTTTATGGACATCTGATATTCAAGAAGGTAACCTCTCTTAATAATTACTACCTCACATAGACTGACTTTTTTATTTTTTCTTTTTACTGTAGCAGAGACTGATAAAGCCGATGAGTCAAAACAAACTGAAGCTGCTTAAAAAAACCTCTTTTTCTTTTTAAATAAAAAAAAAACCCTTTTTTATTTCTATTTCTGTTCCTATAAATCTTTGACAGCCTTGACTTGATCATCCAAATCAAGATCTTGTCGAAGAGCCCAATCTTTATAAATCCAAATGATATCTTGCCAATTAAATTCATCCAATCCAGCCTCTTCTCTCTTTGGGTGTCCCTGTGCCATCCAATCAACAAATATATCCGCTTCACCTTCTGTCGCTTCTAAGCGAGCTTGTAATAAATGGAGTTCAGCTTGGAATCGATGCTTCACAAAATCAACTTGTGTGTTCCAACGACTAATGGTATAAATATGAATGGCTCGCACCAATGAAAGCTTGGCTAAATGGCGTCGCATCTCATTCTCATGCGTCCGTGTATCTCTTTCCAATGATCCCAAAAATATATTGGCCATATGGGACCACACTCGATAATCCAGCTTTCGTTCCTTGTGGTAAGTGATACATGCATCCATCGCTTCGGTATATTGTCCTACAAGCGGGAAGAATTTGATGCGTAACAAGTACAATCCAGTATCTTGTGTATGCTTTTTGTTGTATGTTTAGAAACGACTGGAGTGTATCTTTAAAACGTTTTCTGTCTTACCGATTTGTTATTCAAGAGTTCTTTGAGAATGTCCAGACGGTTTAATTTGGCGGCACAATGCATGGCAATTTCGCTAATTTCTTTGGTTCCGTTGACTTTACATGCTTTATTGGTTGTGGCGACTCTAATGAATCCAAGGGCAGCCGTCAATGCTGGTTCGTAACGTTTATACAAATAGTGATAGTCAATAATGCTCTTGATCTGATTAGGTCCGTGTTGTTCCAGCATAATGTCGTCAAAGCTTTTATCTGAATGGAGAAACCACTTTTTTTATATATATTCTGTCAGTCTTTTTTTTTTGTATGAATGTACGAAAGAAAGGCCCTTACACCGTCTGTCTCTATTTTGGCCTCATAATCGATTTTGTCAACTTGTACTTTGGTGGGTTGTTTCGTTACGAAATCTTGTTCATCAAAGTCAAAACCAAATAATCCATCCTCTTGATCAGACATTTTAAAATTTTTTATTTTTTACTGCTTTCCTTAAAACAAGAAAATCCAACCCAAACATCCTCTCACCTTTTTTGGGTGTGAGCGGGAAGGGAGGGAACAGTCACCGCCGGAGTTTGGATTCTTTTACGTGTATTATTCACTGATAAAATTCGAAAACATTCATAACTAATTCTTTTACTCAATTCATCATAGTACGTCGTAAACATTACTCCTTTTGCTTAACCAAGTTTAAATATGGTTTCTCAATTTAATGAGCCATGATCTTCATAGTACTTATCAACACATTGCCAATCTTTGGTTAGAAAATTACTGTCATTATTTGATATAACAAATCCTGTTGGCTTCTTTTGTGGTTCGTTAATCCTGGCTAAAACTCGATCCAAACAATCCAGAGCACGTTTTCTTGAACTTTCATTTAGAGCATCTTCAAGCATATACGATTTGTCCTTTGTACATTGATCGTGGATTTGGTCTAGATTTTCTGCTGTGTATCACTGATTTATTTTCCTTCAATCTATCACCAAAAATTTGCTGTGTATTAGTATAGAGTAGTTGGATTGTTATGTCGTCATTTCGATCCATACGTTGTAGCGATGACTTTTGCTAGGAAACCATCTTTAAACTTGGTAAAGTAAAAGAACTATTTGGTAGTTATACAAAATGGACTAGTGTCAAATCAGCATATTACCGATTTCAGAAGCAAAAGGGGTAATGTTTAAAACGAACTATGATGAATTGAGTAAAAGAGCCAAAAAAAACATAACAGAGTGTGCCAAATTTATTTTGAAGTCGTACCAATTTAGTAAAATCCTGTATGTGTCGACCTTGGACTATGCACAATATGTAACAGGCTGCTAAAGCTTATAATACAAGTGATGATTTTTGATGACAGTCCCAAAGAATGATAATCAGTTCATCCGGATAATAAAAAATAAATAAAAAAAAAGTCAACAATGTGTTGTATGATATGAGGGCCTTCTGGTTACGCAAAGGAATGCTTGCCGCTGTGTTCGGAAAACGAATGTGAAGATCTAAAACTGGGTAGCTCGTTGTAATTTTATTGGGTATCTTTCCTTAATCTCGATTCTATATTAAAAAAAGAGGGAAGGGGACACTCATTGTATCTCCCCCCGGGGGTCATCTCTTATAACTGCTTAACTCATTTTTAGCTTGTAAATAAAATAAACTGTTCTATGTTGATTGCAATGCCTGTGGTTATAAAAGCCAAAGGGGAGCATTATTTATGTACACATTGCATTGATGGCAGAATTTATTTCCATGGTTAGACATTTCGTGCTTTCAAAAATGAGGTTGCACATGAAAATGTAAAATTATCCGGATTAGCTATCCCCAAACCTTAAATTTGTTTATGAGATGACAACTAGAAAAAAGGAGGTGACAAGAACAGAATAGAATAGCAAGGTTATGTTTAAACTAGAAAGTACAAGTCCCATACACGCTGTGTAATGAGCTTTACAAAATATGTGTTATGATAATCTCCGCCTGTCTTGACTCGTTTTTTATTGTTTTTTTAGGAACCCGTTAGAAAAAAATAATAACGCGCTTTTATTTTTTTTTATTTTTTTTTTTTTTTTTCCTTCCTTTCTCTTCTTTAACCCCACTCTCTTTTTTTTTTTATAAAAAAAAAAAAAAAAAAAAAAAAAAAAAATGTCTTCCACTACTACTATAAGCGATGATATAATGACACTATCATCGTATGCAGCAATTATCAATGAAACTTTACCCCATAATCCTGAACTTCAGCTGTGTATCAATGATCTTGTTCATCCTACAGAATCTGCTGAAACATTACTAGAAACATTATCCAACGAACAACTGAATATTATTGAGCAAGCAGTGAATAAAATCAAGGAACGCAAACTCAATACCATCAAAGATCAAGGTGAGATATACTATATTTTGACAAGAAATGTGAATAATAATAATAATAATAATATTAAAAATTCAAAAAAAAAAATAAAGGTGTGGATACTACAAGTACACAGACTACTAGCAGCAGTAATAATACGCCCATGCTATCAGCAGTTTCGACATGCACACCTAATTCGCCGATGGAGCATGGCTCATCTGTCTCATCTAGTTCAATAAAAGTAGAAGAAGCTCCCTGGAATTCCACTGCAACACAAGTTGCCAAAGCACTAGCGGATGCTATATCAACCACTGGAACAACAACAAATAAATCATCGTCATTACAACCAAATACAACAACAAATAAATGTGTATCTTCCAACTCAAAATCCATACCATCCACTACTACTACCACCACCACCACTACTACTACTAATACAACTACTACTACTACTTCTACGGTAGCCAAGCCACCGACCACTCCTTCTCCATTTTTATCTAGCCATGAACCTACCACTGAACTCAAAGAAGGCATCGAATGGGTTAGCTTTGTTTATTCACATCATCGTACATTACGTCGATACTGTATACGAACAGATCTCGATCAAGTGGATACAAGCATATTGGACGATAAATTTAAAAAAGAAAACTGCGTATGTACATATATATTTATTTTTACATGTGTATAAAAAAAAATTTTTTTTTAACAAGCAGTGTTGTATAGGTTTATCCTAGAGCAAACCTACCCAGAGAAACCTATCGAGGTAATCGATGGGCATATGAAACTGAATGTAATGTACTTGGTTGGAAACTTGCATATCTCAATCTGGAAGAAATTGCAGGAAAGAGAGGATTGATCCAACGAGCAGTGGATTCCTATCGAAACAGATATCCCAGTATGCGATCACGTAGAGTAGCTCGACAAGAAAAGTTATTAAAAGGCACCTTACGTAAAAGAAAGCACCGTGATAACGAAGACGGGTTACCCCAAAAGACGCCAAAGACCAGTCACGATACCGTGGAAAAAGCACCTAAAACTATTCTGATTGAAGATGCCAACATCAAGTGTCGTATCCGTATCAACATTGAATCCGTTGTATTGGATGCCATTGATGTGGCCTTTCGAAAGAACAATTGCGTGTTCCCCAGAGCCATGCATATTACTTCAGACACGCCTTGTGTCACACAACGTAGATTGGATGAAGCAAAATGCAACGAAATTGGCTGGAAATTGGCCTGGTTAAACCCTCGACAATTAGCAAACAAAAAGAATCTGCTACAACGTGCTTTGGATACATTTAGAAATCAGTTCACAGTGGATTTAAAACCACGTAAATATGCTTCTCGAATTCCACCACAACCTTACGTACCTCCACCTCCATCCCCCATCGTTGCTATTAAGCAAGAAGGAGAGGATTATTTACCCTTAACCGTAGAGACACTGGCTGAATTTGATTCGACTACTACCACTACTACATCTACCAGTACCAAAAGATCTCGCAGAGACTCAAATCAATCATGCTATTCAGGCACCACCGTTACGCTTGACTTTAACGACTATTGCTTCTCTCCACCGGCAGAAGAAGAAGAGGGAGAGGTCATTCCGTTTCATGGCACCATGTTTGATGATTTAATATTGGCCACTTTGCCTCTAAATATTGATGATGTCTTGAGTGAAGGTAGCTCCACCAGTCAAAACCTCTCTTCTTCATACCAAAACACGCCCAGCCCTCAATCACTCATGACCTTTTATCAACAAGCCTTGCTACTAAAAGAAAACGATCCTTCCTTATTTATGATGGAGAATGAGAATAACGAAACCGTCTCTTCCTCAGCAAATGTAGTGGATTTCATGACTAAATATCAAAGTGTCGTCAATGCAGGCATGGGCGATTTTACTGCCGACCCCGCCTTACTCAACCAATTATTCTAACACTCTTAACAAAAAAAAAAAAAAAAAAATCCTGTATCATATTGTATCATAAAAAAATAAATAAAAAAAAATCACGTGTGGAATTCTTTATATAGTCTTTCTTTTTTTTTAAATGTCCATTGTACCCTTCTTTCTTTATTCTTTAAAATTATGCCTGTAGAATTAAACACGCTTAGTTATCTCTTGTTAACCTCGATTTTTAGTGCTGCTTCTGCCGTTGCTATAAAGAATGGTCGCCATTCCGACGTTCATCCACTTGTCTTGAACAGCCAAGGTTCCTTCTCTCCACTGCGCTATGCAGGAGAAAGTGCAATCATCAAATCAAAAATGTATACACACTCTACGCTTTTTTCCAACAATCAAACCATACACACCCTATCTCAATTATATGAAGTGGCTTTCTTGAAGCATAAAACAAACACTTTCATCCTTTCCGGCCAAACAGTCTGTGTATGTTCATTATCCAAACATAAATTTATCCCATCCTTATTCCCTTTTTTTTTTTATAGAGTCGTTATGGCAAGTAAACACGTAAACCCAAAAGAGTAACACAGACACACTTACGCATTCTATTCTGTAGGTGGTTCATTGAAATCAATTCAGTCCATATTTTCTGGCCTTGTAAACATTGCAAACTTGGTTCCATGTTCAGATAAAGAATCTTCCTTTGTAGGCATTTACGCATCCACTTCACCAGGTATTGAACACAAAAAAAAAACGATTATTTATATATCTATGTATTCTAAAAAAAAACGTGGGGTTTCAAAGACGCATTTATGACCGAAATAGGCAAGTTGTGTGCAATTTATCTAAAAAACAATGGGCCAGCATATCATTAAAACATAATATAGCTTGTCATTGGGGTGGACTCGTGACCATCCCCATTGCCGCTCAGGCTACCTCTTCCCACTTGCTACATGTGATTCGCAATACCTCCTTGACCGTCTTGGTCATTGACGCTTCCCATTTAGACTTTGCCTTACATTTAATCGAAGCCTCCACCGTCAAGCATCTCATTGTTCTTGGAAACCATCCACAAGAACAACGCGAGTATTTTGGTATACGTGTCTCTAGTTTTGATTATCTGAAAAAAGTGGGGTTAGAAGCCCTTATCGAAACGTCAGATCAAACATGTAAAAACTAAAGTCCTCGACTCCCTTTAAAAGCATGATTATCTCATCATCCTTGCCCTTTTTTATATATATATATGGTAGCGTCGGATACAATGGCAAGCATTTATTACAGTAGTAATCCCAAAAATAATGTAAATATTCCATTTTTTTATGCTGATATTTATCATTGACTTACTCTAATTTAGATCATATTGGATAACAAGGACGATCAAAACGCACTAGGTGTTGTATTAACACATCGGGTAAAAACCATCTTATTACTTCCCTTTCACCCCTCACATTGTTGACCCCTTTTTTTTTTTTAGAATATGATTTCCGCCTTATGTAAGCATATTCTCATCCATTTATTAGTCACCTTTCCTGCTAAACAAAAGAAAAATGTTTAATAGCAAGCTATGCGGCTCATCTCCCAGCAAGTCACAGAATTACATCAAAAGATAGATTTATGCATGGTTTTGCTATAGGTAACCCAAAAGAAAGCATCGACATAAAAGCATGAAGACACTCATGTTCGAATAGATAATGTGCTTGGATACATACTGGGAGCCTTGTGCACCTTTATGGGCGCCACACTTTCGTTTGAAGACAAGATTCCCTATAACGACTTTCACCTCAATGTTGAAAACGTACTCTCTACCATCAAGGGATTTAGACCCACCATCTATGCAAGGTAAAAAAAAAAAAAAAATGGGCGCGGGGATGAATGCACATATTTTTTAAAAAAATAAAAAAAAGTGGTGCACCCTTTTTAAAACAGGTACGGATACTGATTGCCAACAAGTATGGAAACTCTTTTATCTACCAACGTGGGTTAAAAAGAAAAGACCGCTATCATCGTGAAGGAAGACTGGTGTCGGATTGCATTTACGATATGCTTGTTTTTCGAGATATCCGACAACGCATGTTTGGTGGAAACATTCGTTTGCTCTTAATTGATGACGATCAAAACATGTCGGATGACGCTTCCTTTTATCGCGCTATACTAGGTGCACAGGTGCTCAAGACATTCAGTCGAGCCGAAACCACTTCTGGTATGACAGCTACTTCCGTGTATGATTATACGTCTGATAAGCGTTTGATTGGGCCGCCACTCCCTGTGATGGAAATCAAATTATCCGACCATGAAGAATACACGGCCGAGGATCTACCGAATCCTCGTGGTGAGATTCAAGTGCGTGGTCATAATGTGTTTGCAGGCTACTGGAATGATGATAAGGACACATTATTAGACGTAGTGCATCCAGATGGCTGGTTTATCACAGACATGATTGGAGAATTATTACCCAACGGCAGCTTTCTATTATTAAAATCTAAATAAAAGCTTTTCTTCTTTTTTATTTCTTAAAAATTCTATCCCAATTCCATTGTTTACGTAAAAAGGGATGCGCTTCTGTGTTAAATATAAACTTGTCTAGCGAAATAACTTCAGGTGGACTAAACAACAAGTACAAGTATTTAAATGTCTCTGCAAATAAGAACGTTTCCATCGAGTCAATCTGATTAAATTCTTCATCTTCTTCGTCTCCGTCTTCCCTCTTACGCTCCACGTTACGAATTGATGCATATGCACTCTTTGTCTTGCACCATTTCTCAATGGACTCGTAGATTTCCCATCCGTATTCCTTTAGATGATAAAAGAATAGCAATTCAATAAGCTGCTTACATATAAATGTATATGGTAGCTTACCTGATACTTTTGGTCGCCTGTGATTCGATACATGATGAACAAACTCTCTACTGTTTCGGGTCGCAAAAGATACCGCTTGTCTCCAAAATACAAGGAATCGGGTCTCTGTTTGACAGGTGGTAATTGATACTTTGTCGAATATTGTGTTTCCTTTGTTTCTTCTCGGACAGCCTCACTTTCGTTCTTTGGCTGTATCAGTAACGGGTTAATTAATTCATCATTGTACCACCAATCACGCAACTTTGCTAATTGTGTCTTGGTCTTGTTGTACGTTAATGGGTTGTAAGGTACCGTTTTGGGAATCGACCAAGTTTCTGGACTTAGGCCTGTTTCTGTTGTGCGGTACATAAACACGCATGTCTCTAATAGTCCCTTGGCAATCTCCATATCTTCAGGTTCGTTTAATGTGACAGAGCCCATGGCCAGCATACCCGGCACAAAGCAAGTCTATATTAACATTCATAAGTATATAAGGTCTCTAGATCCCCATTTTATAAAACAATATATTTTACCAAGTGATCCATGGAGTTTCTATGTTGCATGTGTTGCGTATCGTAGGGAGGTAATAATAATAGATCGTAACCTGGCACTTGTCGGAGCATATGTTTCTTCATGCTATTAATTGACTGAGTATCTGTTGTAGATCCCCTTTTTTTAATTAATACCAATTATTATTATTTTTAAACCACAGCCCTTTCCCAGGAAAAAGAAAACTTACACATTCTAGCATATTGTGGCACTCTGCCATCCATGAGAATATATTCCTTGAGAAAATACTATGAAATATGTAAATACCTGCACTTTCTTTTATATATATATATATGTATTATCTTACTTCAAATGCACTGTCTCCCATGGCTCCAAACGAACTGATTGCTATTTTAGAATATTTTTTCAGTGACCGATCTTATCTATTAAAACAGCTCTCTTTTTTTTTTTTTTTTTTACCATTTTTAAATCGACCTTGATGGGTATCCATGGCAGTTGGGTAAAGTCCTTTAATATAAAGACCATGTTCATATCCCATATTGTCCAAAAAATCAGTGATTGCTTGTGCCTATTATCCATGATTAGTACGCTTTCAGGATAATCAGTGGAAAATTTACCTTTTGTCCGTAGATAGGATTTCCTGTAAGTTGTGAAAGCATCATGAATTCAAGTTGGACTGTACCCACTTCAGCAATCAATGTCTCTCTGTTATTTGGCTTATTCCTAGGGGTAAAACAAAGAGGCTCATCAATATAAAGGGGGTTTGGACTAGTTAGGATCGTAAAATCGCACTTACTGGACCGGATTCCAAAGATGATGAGGTAATCCCGAAGGAGTCTCAAAAGCAGGTAAAAGTTCGATGGCCAATTTCTCTGCCTTTTGTAACAATGAATCCTGCTTCCGTTCACCCAATTCATAGGCACTCATAAACCCTCCCAAGTATCGAATGATGGATTCAAATACACTGATATCCTCATCTACCTTAAAGTTAATCTTGCTAATGCGTGGCATGATACGTGCATACTCGTCGTTCAGTTCCATGATCAACAAGGTGCTGAGTGAGTCAATCATGGTGGCTCCCCATCCTCCAAACGGATCAGAAGGTCTGTTGGTCAATGGCTTTAATTCATCATGACCCATTGCATACGTTTCTACCAAGTAAGTCATTAGTTTTCTTTGTTTATTTTTATGTGATGCTCTTCCCCCTTACTGTAGCCTGTCCAACCATGGATGAAGGATGTCTTGACCGCGTTTCTTCGTGCCTCTCTTTGGATGGTATATTCTCGCGGTTCAGGGCTGAAATTGTGTTGGATCTGAGGCAATTTCGAAAGAAATCCTCCAAACCCGAGTAGGATGGATTGTTTCACAGGTGCCTTTGTAGGTGCTGTGTAGACGGGTGCCTTCTTTTTCTCGGTAACAACAACAGCAACAGGTATCTCTTTTGTAGGGGTTGTAAACATGTACACTTGCACCAATAATAGAATCATACATATCACTAGAAAGAAGAGCCTCCATCTCTTTGGAAAATTACTTGTATAATTTGAAATTACCATCTTTTTTCCTGGTTTTTAAAAAAAAATAAAGAAAGAGAGAGAGAGAGGAAACGAGTTTATTTTCTTGTTTGTCCTAAAAATAAAAATGTGCTACTCGGGCAACGAATTAGGCTGTGTAACATTAATACATTTATACGTGCGTTTTTGTAAGGTATGACAAGGGAGATCGTCCCTTCTTACAATGTTTAACTCTGGGGATTCATACATAATTTCTGATCTCGTGTACAGTCTGTATTATCTGATTCACACATTTTCAATTTTTGCTCACACATATAAAAAGACCTTTGGAGGACGATAAAGTCTTTTTTATTTTTACGCATTGTTTGACGTCATTTGCGCATTCCCCTCAGCTGCAGTGTGTGATCTATTCTAAACAAACCAACAACAAAAACAAAAACCTCACAAGAAAATCAACGTGAGAAAAAAGATTAAATTATAGAAAGAGTCAAAGCTTTAGAAATTATGTGACGCCTATGAGAAAGAAAAAATAAACATTTCTCGAAAAAATAAAATCTCCTTTTTATATTCCTTTTTGCCCATTGTGTAACGTGCAAAGAAGAAAATACAAAAAATCGGTTATCGGTTTAATGTGTATAGGCTTAAAAAGTAAATATGTTGTTGTTATTTTTTTATTATTATTTTTTTTGGGTGGAGTACTCTATAAAAAAGGGCCCAAATTTAAATTTGCTATCTCGCTTCTCTTTCCTCTGTTTATTTCAAATAAATAAATAACCAATCATGGGCAGTTCGATTTCCAAAAGCAAAATATTTGATATGCCAAAGGGAGAACATCGTTGTTCTACCACCTCCTCGCAAAGAACAATGGTAGCAGATGAACCACCCAAAACAAATAATAAAAAACCCTTCATCAAACCAAAGTTTTTCCGTAACAAGCAAAGTCTTGCCAAAAGAAAACATTATAAGAGAAAATCCGTGGTCACCAAAAGTATTATTGGTAGACCCACGAATTTCAAGGTTTGTTTTCGGTATCTATGTATCTTTTTCTATTTGTCTTTCTGACTTGCTCTTCTATGACAGCATTTAAACTCTTCTACGCATATGGACAATGAGGACGAGGTAATTATTTTACTTGCATACATTTTAATTCAGATTGGACTCACATTTATAAAAAAAAGTCTGCTAAAATTGCTGCACAAATGTTGATTCTTTCCTCTTTAATCAAACCGCTACCCAAGGACGGAAATATCCCAATTATTCCACCGAGATCCTCCTCCTATAGCAACCACATTATCGTCAAAGATTTCCATGCAACCTCAATAAAGAAGAGGAAACCCGTGGCTGCTGGAATGAAGAAAAATTCCCTACCTCGTACAGCGAGACGCCAGCCCAAGTCTACCCTCAACAAAATCTCTTAGTTTCTCACAAGAATTCAATCCTTCTCCCACCCTATTATGTATATTTTAACCTGTTAAATCCCCCTTTTAAAGCGTTCACCGAAAACAACGCATATAAATAAAATAAAAAAAACTGCTCACGCATTTTTGTACAACACTTAAAAAAAAGGGCCGATAATGAGGCCATCAGCCCCATCACAAGATGGTTAATTATTATCATTGTTCTATACAAAAAGGGTTTACAAACAAATAATGAACGAAATATTTAAGCAGTGAAAAAAAATGTGTGTCTGCTGCTAGAAGGTCACTCGTTTAACCAAAGACAATTATCTGCAGTGACAGTTTCACAAGCACTCTTTATTAGCTCACCGGCCAATCATAAGGTTTCTGGCCACTGCCCTTGATTATGCTGACAAAAGAACGGACACGAACAGAAGTTTACGCTGTGAAATAATAGCGTAATAGCACGGTCCTGCACTCGATTGGGACTCTAGATTCCCTCTGGTAATGTCTACAATACAAACCCCCGATTAAAGCCTTTTTAAGCAACTAGGTGGGATTTTACTCATTACAGTGAGTTATAATCAGGTAGTCCCTGATTTTTTTTTAAAAAAAAGGAAAGTGTATAATTTCTTAATTGTGCGCGCATGTCATTTCGCACCTACCCTGATATTTATAACAATCGACACAAATCCTATTTTATATGTAAAACAGGCAGCAATCAAAGCAAGACAGGAGGAGTTCGATCAGTCAAATCTCAAGACTCTTTGTGTGTGTCTGATGAATAAATATCAAACAGACTTTGCCCTGTCAATGCAATAGAAAAAAGGGAAAAAAAGACTGTATAGCCTGCAGCAGTGTTCTCCGTCTCTGAGCTAAATGCGTAAAAAAAGTTATTTCACTTTGCCTGCCTCAATGAAGTGTAGAAATGTATAATGTGTACAGGGTCATGTCGACTTCTCCCTGTACATAATTCACTTTGTCTTACTTTTAAGTCCACCCATAAAAAAAATAGATCGACATTGACGGATATGTTGTGAGTTTAGTGAGATAAGGACTGTATCCTTTAAAGTATAGATCAATCTAGCTAGTGTCTGTTCACTCGTTAAACAGTCTACATTGATTCTCTCTTGGTACTCACTGGCGTGCGTCCTTACCAAATTATTATCTATGGATTTGCATGGATTTGACACATTCTCCCTGAAGTAAAGGCATGCATATATCACCCTTCAATCTGATGGTGGCGTCTTTTTTTTTTTTACAGATTGAATAGGGTTCTTGTCACAAGATGATACTGAAAATAGATTTATGACACTTGTCATGAATTCATGCAATGCAGAATTCTACATATAAATAAGGCGGATGTAAATAGTTCGGTCGAATGGAAGGTATATGAGTGTTATTGATTTCTTTGACGGGTTAAGACTAGTGACAACTCGTTGTTGTAGGCTAAGGGGTTTTGTCATTCCAAAAAGACTGCGTTTAAAAAAAAGAGAATTTTATAGTTGTTCCTTCTATTATACTTTTAGGAATGGGAAGAAAGCTCCCCTAGCTTGCTCCCCGTTGACTCACAGTAAAAAAAAAGATAATGGTTTTTTGGAACAAAGAGAAAAAATAGTTCCGATATTTTGATTTGTCCAAATAAAGTTCGTAACTATGACTTTTTTTTTTTGCACATCAAAAAAAAAAAAGTTTAAAAAATATATTAAAAAAAAATAGACCTGGGATGTGATTGATAGCACGGACAACAAGTATAATGTAATTCCTTTTGGCGACAGACCAATTATAAAAATAAAAAAAATAAAATAAAAAAAAGTGTGTTTAGACTGTATATTGTCACTAAATTGATTTCATTTGTATTGAAATAATTAATAAAAACTACTTACTCAAAAAGAAGGGGATGTGATGAAATATTGCTATGCTTATAAAAAAAGATATGAGCCCCCTTTTCTCCCCTTCCCTTTTTTTTTTAACCCAAGCTTTTTTAGACCAAGAACATTTTCAGGGCTCTTTTTTTTACCATCTTTTAATACTTGATGCATATATTACATTTCTTTTATATAAAGAGAAATAAAAAAAGATGTGGGCAGAGATAATTCTTCTTCTTTTTTTGATTTATTTATTTATTCTCGACAGTGATCAAATTCATCTACTAAAGATACCACTATGAAATTCATTTCCATCACCATATTTACCATCACCATGGCTGTTGCCGCTGTACACGCCGCTGCCAGTGGTGCCGAACTTCACCGGTAATAAATCTAAAAATTCATTCAGCACATCAAGTCGTTAATCCATTATTTTTCTTTTTTAAACAACTCTAGCGAAAGACGTATCATGATGAAAAAGCGTCAAGTAGTAGCACCTGCTGCTGCAGTCCCAAAAACTCAAGAACAAATTAATAGTGAGCAATTGGGTAGTGTGCTTAGTGAATTTAATCGAATGGTTCAGGCTCAGGAGGCTGCCAAGGCTCAACAAGCCGCTTTAGCTGCCCAGGCCGCCCAAGCTGCTGCTGCGCCTCAAGTCTTACCCGCATTTGCTGCTCCTCTCCCTCCTTCTGTAGCACCTGCTGGTGCACCAGTAGCTCCTGCTTCGGTTCCTCCTGCTATTCAAGCTTTGATTGACAATGGATGTGGCTCTTCACCTGGTAGCACCGCTTGTGGTGGCGCTGTTTCCCCTGTAGGAGCTGTTCCTGGTGGCGTTGCTATTCCAGCTACTGTAGCTGCTCCAGCTCCTGTGGCTGCTGCTCCTGCTGCTGCACCAGTAGCCGCTGCTCCCGCTGTCACTAAAAAAGCCGTCAAGGAAGAGGAAGACGCTGAAGAAGTTGAAAAGAAGGAAGAAGAAGAAAAAGACCAAGAAGAAGAAAAGGACAAGGGTGAAGAAGAAGAAAAAGACAAGGGTGAAGAAGAAGAGAAGGACAAGAGCGAAGAAGAAAAGGATGAACCTGAGGATGAAGGTAATAAAAAACTGGAAAAAAGGGCTGAAACCAAAGAAACTAACCCGGTAGTCGCTGATGCTCCTCCTCCTGCAGATGATACCGAAGCTGAAGGAGCAGGCGAGGGAGGAGAAGAAGCTTAGTTCATTTCCTTTCACACACATACTCACTCACTCTTTCCATTAATAATCATCTCATTTTGCATCCACACTACCAAAAAAAAAAAAAAAAAAAATTGTATACATCACAAGATATCATACCTTTTAACACGCACATCATTTCACTCACCATTTCCATTTTTCTCTCTCCCAAACTTACATCAAACCATATAATAAACTCCTATATTTCAAACCATTAATTTCAAATAGACCAGAAAGAATAAGAACACGGTAAAAGATGGAGGGGGTGGGGAGCCTCCCTCTCAACTGTAGACAGTTTGACATGTTTTTTCCCGGTTAAAACAGCAACAGAATAAATGATGTTTATTTACAAAAGCAACGTACCTGATCCCGTTAAAGAATCCATTTATGCAAAATAACCCGATGATGATACCGTTAAATAAACACACTTAAAATCCTCGGATTAAGATGATGTCTATGTCCTGGCATGACGAATTTTATTATAAACCGTGAAAAAACATTACTTTTTATTTTTTTTTTAGGACGCACCCCTTTTCTTGTTTACTAATTGAACATTTTTTCTCTCTTTAGATCAAACGCTCTTGTTTCTTAACTGGGGAGATAAAAATGTGTCAGGTCATACAGTTATGTGGTTGGAATTAATTGTTTATGCATACAATCCCTAATATGGATGACACAAAAAAACTAATAATTAAGGGAGATAACTTAAGTGTAAACATGTTATTTTTAGCGGGTTTGGACAGTTTTTGGTACCATTATCAATTCATCTATATAAATGAGAGAAACTCAGTATTAATCTTTTTGTGGGTTCAAACTTGTTTTTGGCCTCAGAATTGACTTGACCCGGTTCCATACGGAATCATCTTTTAACTGTGGCTCATAGCACACGAAACTTACTGAATAATGGCGTTTGACCAGGTTTATTTTAGTATATAAAAGGAAGGCGCTTTTATCACCATTTTTAATCTATTCTTTTTCTTGTTTTTTTCTAAAAAAAAAAATGTCCTTGTTTTTGCCATTATCTTCAGATCAATATCATGCCAAACCTATGGCTATATCATCCATCACCAGTCCTGTTGGTGTGCATACATCGGATACTTATTTAAATAGATGCCAGTCACCTTCTTCATCATCCAGCAGTAACTCTGATATCGTAACTCCTCCCCCTCCAAGCAGTAAATCAGGATCTTCGTCACCTCACTGTCGTTCATTTTCAAATTACTCCGCAACATCTTCCACCTCTTCATTCCCGAGCTCACACAAACCTGGTCATTCTTTGTCCTCAGGTCCGTCATCTTACTATCCCTATCATCAATGCGTGCAAGAACCAAGCTCTGAAGATGGTAGCACTACAGGAGGAACAGAGGGAGGTGGGCCCGCTCCCTTGTCACTGCATGAAAGAAGACTACGCAACAAGACTGCATCTGCTAAATACCGAGCCAAAAAGAATCAGCAACACGGAGAGATGAGGTCCATGATTGCTTCATTGACCAAAGAAAACGAGTTGTTGCTACGTCAACTAGATCACGTTCAGCATGAAAATGGACACCTTAAAACAACATGTGATAGACTTCGAGGTAAAATCATGGCCCAGAAAATGTTGAAACAGTATTTGGTCGAAGCCGAACACCAGCAAGTCGCTCCTGGAAATCCAGGCCTGGACAATTGTTACCTGCATTATCATACGAATCCCGCTGCTGCTGCTCCTGCTCCTGCCATTAAACAGAGGAAATTTCCCGAAGATGGAGACAAGAAAACATGGGACAAGAGAGATTAATACCGCTTATATACTCTTTGTGCTCTCTTTTTTTTTAACTACTTACCATCTACGTGACATTGTATAATTAAATAAATAAACTTTCTCCCCTTTTCCCATACCTTACAATGCCGGAGATGAAATCATGAATGTATATTTAACTGTTTTATCTTTTTTTATTTTCATGTGTGTGCAAGTGGAGATATAAAATAATAGAGAGAAGAAAGAAAAAAAAAAAATATGGAAATTACAAGTAAAAATTATGACATGGATGACAGAGCAAATATAGAACAACGGTTTTTTTAAAATAGGGGAGGAGACACACATAAATTTAGGCAGATTTGTTATAACCGGGGAAATCATAATCAATACCAGCATCCACTAACTTTTTACGCATGGAAGCTTCGTTACTGATGAGCTTGGCACATTTAGCAGCTAAAGCTTCAGCAGTCTTAGGCTTGTTGATGCATTGACGGTTCATGAGAGCAGTGTTCACGGGCTTGAAGACCTTATCGGCACCAACAAATAAGTTCTCATGGACCTTTGAAGAGGGAATCAATTTACATTGGAGGAGTTTGCCGAATAAAAGGTAGTTATCCATAGTTTCAGTCACAATTTGAGCAACATCCTCAGATTCGAATTCAATAAAAGCATAATGCTTGGAATTACCAGTCTTCTTGTTACGTGAAAGACGGAGTCGGGTGATATCACCAAATTGACTGAAATATCCCTTCATTTCCTTTTCGTAGAAACCGTGAGGAATACGACCAAGGAAAATAACACCCTTTTCTTCAACCTTGGGGGCCTATTATTTTTTAATAGAATGCGTTAATTTATACCCTCTCTCCTCCCCTTCTTTTTTATTAATTATATTTTACCTTGCTGGGCTTGGTGACCTTCTTTTCGAATGTCTTTTTGGTCTCTTCCATACTCTTCTTTAACTCACCAGCATCTAAAGCAACAACATTGGCATTGTTATCAATATCAGCAGCCTCATCGTCAGAGGAATCTTCTCCTTCACTACTAGCAATGTCACCCAAGATCTCTCTTCTCAAAGCTTCCTCTTGTTCTTCAGTGAGATCCTCTTCGACATCTTCGACAATAGTTTCCTCTTCCTCTTTCTCTTCCACAGCATCTTCAGTCACAGTAACAGCGACCTTCTTCTTGCTGACAGCGACCTTCTTAGTTTTGGGTTCGGATTCAGTCAACTTTTGGGAAAAGGTAACACGCTTTCTCTTGGATCCAGACTCTTCGGCATCATCGGAAGGTGCGGCAACCTTCTTGCTGACTGTCTTCTTGGTGGCAGCAACCTTGCTTGTCTTGGGTGCCTTGGTATTTTTCTTGGAGTTTGCAACGGCCATTTTGATCTAGTTTATAATGAAGAAAACAAAAAAAGTCTACAGAGAAAAAAAAAATTCTTGTTGAAAAAAGGCCGAACGAGATGAGCGTAAAAAAAAAAGGGAAAGCCGGTCACAAATATCGTCACAAACTGTCAGAAAAATGCTGTGCAATGGTAACTGAACAATCGGGCCAATCAATCTATTAGCGGTGTAAAGTTGAGAGTGATTAAAAGGGTAATTATAGTGAGTACCACGCTGTTAGCTGCGATCAGATAGTGTTTAGAATGAGGAGCGAAGTATATAACTTTTGGGATAAATTGGGTCTCTTAAAATGACTTAAGAGAGGTTAATTTATATAAGAGAAGTAAGGCAATAAGAGATTTATATTATAGTCTTACCAACAAGATGAGAATATAAGATCGACAGTTATTATATAACACTTCTGATAGTGAGCACTGGAATTATAATAGTCTACTTGAGTTATTTATTTTATAAAGGAACATTTTAAGAGCGATGTTTAGATGATACGATATTAGATCAGACGATTAAAATAAAATCAAATATCAGAAAGGATATTCTTCAGCAGGTTTTTGTTATGATTATAAAATCGCAAAAGACATATTGAAGTAACCAAATAGTGGAGGGGATACAATTGATATTAATTACGAAGACAAATCCCGAAATTGGGTGAAGAACATTGATTTATCAGAAAAGAAGGGGAATGGTCCTTTCATGTGTAACAACAATTAAGCTAATGCATGTGCGCATTTATCAGACATGATCCTGTATTTATCTAGATTTGTGATTTCTACTATTTTTTTCTAACTCTACTTCCTTTATTCCAATCCTCTATCCTCTTTTTTCGTTTTTTTGTAAGGAAGCTTTAAGAGATCAGTAATATCTTCGTAAACACACATACTGTAAGTACATTAATGTCTTTAATGACATATTTACATGTATTTGCTGCTTATCACATCTGCTCTTTTTTTTTTTTTTTTTTTTTTTTTGTAGAGATATTTGTTGAAATGAACCGAAACGAAAGCTTAAACAGTCATTTGAAAAGACCACCGGAGAAAGAAAGTGATGAGGAAGACATACCTGGAATTTCCTCCAAAAAGTTGAAAATGGAGTTAAGACCCTCAAAGTGGCTGAATTTTTATTCGGTTGAGCAAAACTTACGGTCTGAATGGGAGTTTGCAGAATACGACACCCAAATTTAATTCTATAAATGCACAGGAAACGCACTCTCTTATTACAACAATAATTACAAGCTGCGTGGGTTTAAGGAAAACTGTCGTAAATAACGTTGCTTTTTTTTAGAAATCACAATTTAGTAGTTTCAAAATCTGACAATAACTGCAACTAAACATGTTACTGCGGATTTGCAGCGTTTTCTACTCGTTGCTCTCCAGTAGTCATAAAACCGTTATACGGACCCATCAGTATTACAGCTAAATGTAACTATCAAGGTTCCAATGCCTTTGTTAATCATTTTGCGTCACGCTGATTCTTTTCTGCCTCAAAAAACGGGTTGGTTTCCATTGGTTCTTTCAAATCATCCAAAGCCCATTGATAGATTAGTCATCTCTAAAAAAAAATCCAACCATCGACCCATATTGTGATGCCAAAATATGTTGCCAAAAGAAAAGAATCTAGGGAGAAAGGGAAAAATGCTGTAAGGCCAAATAAGCTTAATGTAATCTCTGACGAAATCATTATCCAAAACGTAACAAACAAATTTCGCTTTTCTTAGGGACAGCCATTTTTTCCTTGGGGGCAGTCAAAGTGCACGTAGTCACAACGTGCGATCTGTGATTTGGCTATCCTTTAGACTTGGAAACAAGAAAATATAATCAAAAACAATATGATAACTACGAAAAAATGTATATTGAATAATTTGTACTTGGTTTGACAGGTCTGCCATTACCCCTTCGCCTTTAAGCTCGTTTGATCTTAATTGTACGCAGAAATATTAAGGTAAAGTCCAAAACGAGTAGCTGAAAGTAAGTTCTAACACACATATACTAGTTTACATTATGTGGGTACTGATAAATTTGTATCTATTTCAAGTTATTAAGTTATATTGACCTCTTGGTGTCTCTTCCGAGGTCAATGGATCTAGTGCTCTTGAACCAGAAGATGATGATGAAAATCAATCTGACGCTGATGAAAACGACTCATTTTCTTTGGTTGAAGAAAATGTAACTGAAAAATATCGTACCTGTACCATGAACTTGAAAAAGGCTCTGTTACCATCAGTCGACTATAAGTTTTTCAAAAACACCGTTCAAGAAAAACAAATCAAAGTTCACGACCTTATAGCTAGTATACAACATGTTTTAGAGATTCTGACAATAGCTCCTTGCTGACCGGAAGTTTTAGTTTATGCTTAGAATCGGATGACGCTAGTATTTTTTTTTTATTATTATTATTCTTCCTTAAGGTTAGGAAACGAACTGGGAGAATCCGCTTCTGACCAAATTGCCATAATAAAAGAGGCGGTGCATCAGCTAATTAAATCGGAAAACACCTTTTCGACACACTTCCTTCACCAGATAATGTCTTCTTGCATCGGCGACAAGAAAAAAGAAAGAAGAAAATCACCGTAAGTTCCTTATGAACTTTTTACTACTTTTAATGCTATATTTGTTAAAATCTTTTCTAGTATAATTAATTTTTTAGTTCATAATATGGACAAGGCAAAAAATAGGTTATAAAACCTCTACTTTGACTGGATCTGCCTTAAGAAAAAGTAAATACTTCATATAAGAATATGTGGACAGTTGATCTTTTTAAAAAGGATTTAAAAACCGTCATCAACACCATTTTACGCATCCATTTTGCTAAAACCAGGTTAAGAAAATCAAATTTAGAAAAGCCAAAGGATGTTAAGGAGTCAAATACCAAGATCAAGAGTAACAATCTACAGAAAAAGAGAATGCTAAAGTGTATTGAGTCCGAGGTTTTAAAGAGATCAAAAGGGAGTATGCATTTCTTGTCAAAACTCGTAAACTACGTTTTTAATTCAAAAGGTAATTTATGAACACATAAAATTATCTATCTGGTTTTTAATAGTAGGGTTCGTTCGATAGATACCATGATTAGTGAGCCTTTACCCAAACACTTATCAGTTTCTGAATCCTTGGTATTCCCAGCTGATAATACTGATTCAATAATCGAAGATGGATCCGATCCTCTATCTAAAGGTGAGTGTCCTGGGTAGTTAGGCGTGGTCTTGGATATATAGTTCTAACCTTTACACAATACGAAAGACTCCGATACTAGCGACCTAAATAGCAGCACTATTAGGGCATGAGCTGCTGTAATATAAATGTTGGCTTGCTCAGACAAAATTAGTTATGCTGTGACGCCGGAGTACTTCAAGAAACAGCCTTATGTATGCGGATAAGCAGGATATGCCTGACAGTGCATATATTATCTGCTCCAAGCTAGTCAACTCTTTACGTCCGATATGTTTAAAAAGAGGAGAGAATTCTATTTTGTCGAATTGTATACAAATGAAGAAGTTGCGAAATATCATTGTTTTGTACGCAAGTACAAGACCCAATGAAAAGGAACTTTTCAATGTAGACTACTTGCTAAAGAGGTTTAAACAACAAAACCTTAATCCAGTGTGGAGTTTTGATTATGTTAACATACACAACATTTCTTTCTTGGGCAAGAGATTTGTGAACAGTCAAACAATTACTCTCAAACGTAGCGTCGAGAAAAGTAAGTCACAATGAAGCTACCACTCAAGAACAAGAGGACGCAAAAAAAACTATCAGATGATATGAATGCTCAGAAATGTCACAAAACACGTTAGGAACTACTCAAATTCAGATTAAAGCTGATAAAGCAAAGCTTAAGAATCTTTCTTCTATGTTAAAAGTACTTGAAATCAAGGGGCTCCAAGAGACCAGCACCTTTAGAAAAGAAGAAAAAAAGAACGGATGGAACACAATGCTCTACCAGGAGCTCAAAAAGGCAGGAACTGAATTTAATAGCACATACAAAGAAGTCGTTGACCTTGAAGCGGCAATTCGATAGAACAGCGCACAATTGTATGAGCTTAACAAGTTAGTATATAACAAAAGAGGCGATACAATGAACATAAGTTCAGACTTAGAAGATGTTGTATCCAAATTAAGTCTCAAAGACGCGTTGGAATCAAACAGACTTGCTATCAACGGAATTGATCCAGGTATAAATAGCGCAGCTCTGGCTAATTGCACCTCTGCCAAGTCAAATGTTATTTCAATCAATAGATACAGCGTTTTGAATGGTTTAATTGAAGCAGAGAATGTAGCTTTAGAAGACGACTATAAAGCAAGTGCGTTGGATATTACACCAACTTTTCTACACGGATCATCCTTGTACAAAAACCATAGACACAAACCAGAATCCAGTACAAAGAAAGGGATTACCACACACCCAAAGCAGTTACAAAGAGATCTTCTGACAAGAAAAATACGATCCGACATTGTCTTAAAGAAAATGATATCTAATCAGCGAAAGCAAGTCAAGAATAAGACTACCGTCAATTGGGGAGGAGATGCTACTAAAATCAAAGGCATCATTCGCTCAAGCTTGAAACCAATGATCTCCCGATTAAAGGCAGTCGAAAATGATATGCCTTTGACAGTCGATGAATATGGCTCGACCATCTACTGTAATTCATGCTTCAAAAAAATGCGTCTCCAGTGCCATCGTCGAGATAACATGTTCAAAAGAATTCAATGGGTACTAGTTTGCTATAATACAAAGTGCCCTGCAAGATTGCAACGGCATACTACCGTAAATCGCGATGCGAACGGGGCAAAGAACATTGGCTTAATTGGATTATTAAAACTAGTATCATCTGACGATAAACCGTTGCCGCCGTTTTGTCGCTCTAAAAAAACAGGTAAATTGGTAAAAAAAAAAAAATATGAAAATCCATACCGATGGTAACTATTTTAAACAGGTTCGACCTTGTAGGCACCATTCGTATTATTTGTCAGATATAACCATTTCACAAAACTATAATTCAATAAAGACCTTCTTCTTTCATTTACTATATTTAATTTTACATAAGCACATTTGACGCATTAAACATTTTTTTGAATTTAAAGTCCGACAGAGGATTTTTTTAAAAAAGACGACGGCTGCAGGATTTGAACCTGCGCGTACAAAGTACATTGGCTTTCGAGACCAACTCCATAGACCACTCGGACAAGCCGTCTTTCATGCAGTTTGACAAATATTGTTTAATAATATTCTTTAAACTATGGTTAAAATATGTCACGTGACTATCACATGCAAAGAATATCATTGGCTGGGATGTTTTTGATGACCTAATTTCGAATCTCGGTAAGAGTTTGTTACATAGACGATTCGAAAGTGGATGGCTGCTTTGCTATAAATTCATTATACACAGTAATTGGAATTAAATTATAATATGATATTTATGTACGTAAGTTCCTTGAATAAAGAAAAGAGCTTGAGGCTGCGATCAGAACTTAGATAAAAGTATAGCGCAGTTTCTTCATTCAAAGACTCTCATCCTCAAATCGGTCGGCTTATTTACAACTGCAAGCATGATAGTATAAATGGCTCATTTATTTATATATTGATATAATTATAAGCGCTTCCACTTTAAACGCGTTTAAAGATCACACGCGGGAGCGTTTATGATTATATCAATATATACGTAAATGAGCCATTTATACTAGTAGCTGTTTTATTCTCTCTATGAGTTGCTTCTCCATTGAGAAAACCATCAATATTTAATTTATCTTTCTTCCAATCCAGGTATAAATTCAGCAGTGATTAGATTATATATCCATCTGTCATATACATATACATATATATATATATTTAAGCTAATCATTCAATCTTTAATACAGAAGTATTCCCTCTTAGCAGGAGAAGCTGTATAGTACTATACATGTGTATACTGATATACAACATCGGAGGTAGGTTTTTTTATTTCATAATTTTATTTGAAAGATTTGCTTATTTATTCTTAAGTGGATCGAGTAGATATGATTCTATATCCGCTTTTTGATTCTTCAGTGAGTTGCCTTTGGTAATAGTGACTTGATAAATTTCTTAGCATTGTTGTAAGGTATTTGGTATGAAATTTAAAATAAGGAATAAAAGAAAAAATAACAGATGTGTTTATAGTGAGCACCAGACTGTGAAAGTAGTCAACTTATTTAGAAATAATAATAAAAGGTTATAGCTTTGGATAACTTTAGCGACGAAATCAGTTCAATGCAGAATTCGAAGGAGTAGTAATATACAACTGAATCTTTAATTTGATGATTTATGTTGGAAGAACCTGTATATACCACCTGAGCTATACTATATATAGTAATTTCTCTTATATACCACCTGCCGGATTGTACCCGGACAATCGATGCCCGGCAGGTGGTAGATAGCCCATTATACGTGTTGATATGGATTAATAAAACGGCATTTTTTAGGCTCATAAAGTTATTTTTTTTGACTTACGGTTAACGTAAATAGATAATAGTAGGAACACAGTAATACTTTATTATGCTTCACTTTACTTTACTTCAAAATAATTTGGATATCATCTCTTTTAAATGCTATAAATGAGGCCTTTCGGCAGTCAACACAGATTAAACAGTACTTTAAATATAGGCTTTCAAAAACATCTTTGCTTTAGATGTCGATAAAAGTGAATTAACATACTTAGTTTTTCGCTATAAGCATGGAAATGCTCGTACGACTACTATTGAAATCGTTGAGGAAAAAGAGAACAAACGATCAAGCTGTAAGAATAAATATCCAATCCAACTAAGATTCAAGCATCGAAAGCTTTTACGGGTACAAGCAGTAGACCAATCTGATAAGGTTAACCGAGAACACTTGCACGGCCATTTCTTGTCTACGGAAAGTATGAAGGAAAATACGTTACTAGACAGAGCACTGTTGATCTTGTAAAGAAATGGTGGTAGGAGGGTTCTGCCTGTTTAACACCTGCCAGACTTCACATAACAGACAGGTGGTAATTGAATTTATGAGCCTAAAAAGTGCCGTTTTATTAATCCATATCAACACGTATAATGGGCTATCTACCACCTGCCGGGCATCGATTGTCCGGGTACAATCCGGCAGGTGGTATATAAGAGAAATTACTATATATAGTATAGCTCAGGTGGTATATACATATTTTCTTTTTCTTATTTGCTCCATCCCAAGAAACATGTTGACTGATAGGATTAATGTAATTCGTATACCAACGTCGGTGTTTTTCATTTTTGTTGAGCATGAAAGTATTAGGCAGATACTTTTTCCATGTTGTTGTTGGGTCGACGTCGTTTGACAGGAGAATTGTTTTAAATGTGTCTAGAAAGGCTTCCGCATTTTCATACGATGGGTAGTGATCCGATTTGGTGGATGCAGGGTCATTGATGAGCTGAAAGTTGGGTATGTCGAATTTTTTAAAGTTGTTTTTGTTGAGAGCTGGTTTCTCCATTTCCGGTTGTTTTTTGATTTTTGGTTTGAGTTCATTGATAGACAGGTTGAGTTGTGCAATCAATTTGTTGTTTTTGGGTGAGGTTTCTAAATCGTCAGACATGAGTTGTGCTTTATGCAGTTGTTTGATTCGATTTTGATACATTTTAATTAATTCGCATTGTACATTGTTACTGGCAAGTTTCAGTAAAAGTAATAGAAGAAAATAAAATAGAGATTAAGATAAAAGTTCTTAAAAAGTGAGCACCAGACTATATAGTTGTCAACTGAAAAAGATAAAATATATTTATATAAGAGGGTAATTTATACGACGAAATCAGATAAGAGTGGTATTCGAAGGAGTATAGTGAAATACGTAATGGAATAGCTACAATGCTGATTTTACTGAAGGAAATTACAAGCAATTATAATAAATACAAAATCACAAAGACTTAAAGTATTAAAGTAAAGAACAAACTAATTATTTTATTATGAATTTTTGGGAACCTTTTATAGAAAAAGGTTCAAAAAGCAGTCAACAAAAATAAAAAATCTTAAGTCAAAACGACAAAAAGTGCCGTGTAACAACATACAGACTTAGATCTCCAAGCTGGCACCTGTCGATCCAGCAATGTCTTATTGCCGGGAACGTCCTCTTCGTCCGACTGGCAATCGGCTACCAGAACCTTGAAACATTCGGCAGCCGTTGCAAAAGCAGGTGTTTCCTCGGGATGGCTTTTGTAGATGGCCAATCTACGAGCGAGTTTCTAACAAGAAAAAGGTACTCTTTAGCAATTTTTTTTTATATTATTTATTTTAAAAGTATCACTTACTCTACTTCTTCTCTCATTAACTCTTTTCTCAGTCCTCTTGAACCGAATCACGTCGGGGGGGGGTGGCATCATTCTTGACCTTGACCTTCTTGTTGTTCAGGATGGACAGAATGACACCTTCTACGATTTCCTTACCTCTTTTGGTAAACCCAGTCTTGTTTGACAGGAGAAATCTGTCAAAGTACGCAGATTCCTTGCAATACTTTATAATCTGGTCACGAACATGGCGTCATCTAAAATAGAAACATTATTGGTGATTCCAATTAATTGACGAGGAAATTTGTTTTCAACGTCGCGCTCAATATTTCCATTAACAGAACCAACATTCCCTTTCTGGATTGATGTAACGTCAGGACCAGAGGGAGCAGAAGCGACTTGACTTTCCTCTACTTGGAGGGTGTACTTAGAGAAATCCATAGCAAAGGGTTCTTGTCCTTGAGAGTCCATTTGGTTTGGGGTCCCAATGGGGATTTGAGAGGCAGCAGATTCTCGACGGTTCTTGCTCAAAAAATTGTGGTATTTGTCACTGAAACGTAAAGAGATAAAATGGTGGTGAGAATAGAGTGCGATAAAATACTTGATCAGAATGGGCCATACATAACTCACAATATATTATCCGATGTATGTAAGACAATAATTCCAATCAAATTTAAGATGGTTCTTTCTTAAATGCTTAGTTTACTCTTGCATATATATTTTTATTTGTTCTTGTTTGTTGAGTCGGTGATTTGTATTTATTCCACATTTACAATAGATTGATTGTTACTATGAGGAGATAGTCTTATAATACATTTTATTTTTGATTAAAATTATTGTCTTACAGGCATAGTATATTAAATAATGTATCGCTCACTATTATTCTTTAAACAGTCAATGTCACACTGTATGTGCGAAAATTAGTTAAATACATTAAGACGCGTAATGGCCACTCCTTACGAATTTAAGCGCTTCTGGTATCGATAGGAAACTGCATAACGAGATGGTTATTAACAAAGATACCTTAATAATCATCTGAAGCTGTCTGGGCAAGAAAAGGGTTCCATTTTTCTATATAACACTACGACTAATATGCTTTTCAAATTGATCTGATGCTGTTACCTCTCTCATTATCGATGAGATACGTAAAATTAACCCTGACTTTTTAAATTATTGATTTGGCAAAGTACAATTTGAGCTCACTAAAGAGATTTTAGAAATTAAGCTCCTGTTGTCTAGTGTCTAGAACGAAGGCCAAAACTATCGGGCGACTATCGACTGTGCTCTAGTTAAAGCTCGTCTGCATTTACTGTATAAATAAAAAATTCATTTTTTATAATCAACTATATAGCCCTAGTGTAAGCTACATTTATGCTGAAAATTAATTTCGTAAATGGAAACTAGAGCCCCCTCATAATTTCTTCTTGATCTATAACCCAATCCTAAGGGTCTAATAAAGGCTTCCACACACATTTCGTGATTTAAAACTCGAGCGTGCTCGATCTCACCTTTGGACAAGCCAATCAGAGAATTTAACTATACAAGTGAGAACTATTTTTTGATATATGAGCATTGAGGCAATCTTCAACTAAAACACAGTCGTCGGTTCGCCCAAAAGTGCCGAGAACTGTAAATTGAGGACAAGCAGACACAGTTGCATTCTTTTTTCAAGTCCGCGGTAAAGTTCAGTTGTATTTTCGCCTTTTTTTTTTCACCTTTCACTTTTTAAACATAAAAATGAAACTTTTGTCCCCTTTATTATTTGCAGGTTTAATTTTAGGTGGCGTGTCAGCCCAGTTCTACGATGACTTTAGTGTTGAAATGGTAGAAGATGACGAGTAAAGTAATTTTTTTTAGCAATGACAAAAGTTGCCTCACTGAACACAATTTTATAGCGTCGAGATGGGATTTACCGAAATAACAGACGGACCTTTACCCTGCAACGGCTACCCAGAATTCAGAAAACTGCCACTCAATCAAGCCTTTTATCTTGGTGCTCATAATGCTGGATCGCATGTCTTTGATAAACCCTGTCAGGGCAGTCAGACACGAGATATTTCTCAAATGCTCGAGGATGGTATTCGTTACTTGGATATCAACTTGTGCAAAGAGTGAGTAAAACATTATATGACTGTAACAATATTCTAAATAACGCTTATATACTTCTATGGTAAAAAATCAGTCGAGGAAAGGTTGTGATTTGTTCAGAATTCGACTCCACACCTTCAAGTCTTTACTTTACCGATGTCCTCGAATCTATTTTCACTTTCTCAAGGGATAACGTTGAACAAATTCTTATTTTAAACCTCAAGTCCGAGAATGTAGACCAAGCTGTCGAGACAAAGGATTTGGAAGATTTGATTGACGAAAGATGTAAGGTGCACACAGAATTGACTCCAGGAACAAGTGAATTTGTTAAAAAAGAGGTACACAAAACAGATAGGAGCATTGGTTACGTTTCTTAAAAATATGACATAGTGTCCATTTGTGGAAGTTTTCGTTGCCGGAAAGAACCGCTGGCCCTCTTTAGGCAAGGTTGTCAATTATGATCCTGAAATGTCCCAATGGGTCGGTGATGGTGAGGTTGTTGGTGTTCGCACTAAGTTACATATAAGTATTGCTGACAGCATTGTCTCAACCCCCAACTACAAGACATCTTACTTTTCGCCTGCCTTTTGGAGATCAATTCACAAGGGCAATAAAGTGGAAAGCTTGGCCGATTTCAAAAAAACTTTAGGTCAGTTATGCAGAGTGCCTGCTGGTGGTATTGGTTTGGAGGCCTATGTTTCAGATTCATGCTCGGCGTAAGTGCATGTTTATAATATATGTTATATCTTATTAGCGTATACTAACATTTTCCCATAGAGAATTAAATCAAAGGATCGCCAACCCCTCTTTCATTGAAGATGCTTTGGTCAGTCGCTCAGGCTGTAATTTGAATGACTCACCTCTCAATACATTCATCTCTTTCATCTCTGTGGATAACTATGAATTGGAATTGCCTTATTTGAAAGAACTCGAGGCTCGCATGATGGACCTTAACTTTGAAAAATGGAGTGGCAATTATAAACCTATCCAACCTTCCAAATTATTAAAGGAAAAGAAAGAAATTACGAGAGATGAATTATAAATTCAATAAAAGGTTTATTACACTTTTAATCGTTGAATTCATCGTAAATTTCATAAAATTCGCTGGAATTTCGATAGACTGTCAATCCTGTTCCTAATCAAATTATTACTTCTACGGTAATTGTTTGGGAATATATTCTATACCTTCTGTCTCGATATGAGATAATCTTTCTGCGTGGCCTATAAAGCAAATGGTTAATATTAAAAGAATATGCAATCTCGTTTTGCACACCTTCGGTTCTCCATTGTGATTCACAAAGAGTTCCGTGTGGACACTTTTCTCGTAAATCTACATCCATTTTTTAGCTTAATAATCTCAGAAATATATAATAATTATTGTACCTCTTTGCAAACCATTTTCGACTACTTCTTTCCAGAATCCATAAAATTGCCCATTAACTACTGTGACAGCGCACCCGTAACATGCGTGCAAATGTTCTGAGGGTAAAATGCCATCCTCTCCCATTCGATCATAATATTCATCTTCCTCATCAACATCTATTGCAGTACTAGAATCACCGAAATTTACAAGACGACGTGTATTATATAACTGTTGAGCTAATGGGGTTAATCTTCTTGCAATAGCTATATATATATATATGTAATGTTAGTCCACATTTCTTCAATAAAAAATTAGGATTAATACCTGTTGTGTAGTGATTATCATTAAAGTCCGATAAACATGTTGCCCATGCTTCGTTCCATGTAAGTCGGCTTCTATCTAGATAGTCTTTAAGCAATCGAATTTCTGAATGGTTCAAATGTCCGTCTGCCAATGTATCGATCACTTCCACGTCTTTTATATATTCCTCTACCGCCGATATCTCTAAACAATCAGATACTGTCAATGCATGCTCATTTTATCACATAAATCAGTGTTACTTACCACTAAGTATGTATAGTTTTGCTTCTTTTCCTTTGTTTTTACACACCCAATATTTATCACAAGCTACGACTCCACAAAAACTACCTAATAAGAAGTATTAAGAAAAATTGAAACTGAGAATAAAATAAGGGGTCCGCTTACAACACTGATTCAACGCCGGTTCATTTCCTCCAGGACCTCTAGCAGGCAAATATTCGGAACAATACCCACAAAAAATGTGCCCGAAACCATTTTGTACGGTATCTGTTATAGGGACATCACAAATATAACCTGTTCCGTTTATTGGGCGGCAAGAGCGGCATGACTTTTTGGTATTTGTGATTCTGCAAGGCAATGTATTTAGCATAAAAATACAAAAAAAAAAAAAAAAAAAAGTCAGAAAATTATCTTACTCGGCTGGTGATGAGGATGATGAAGATTCACCAGAAGGCCCATCAATCTAACAAAAAAACTTTTAAAACACGATGACGATCATCCCTTTTTTATCTTACGTTTAAACTTTCGATGGTCCTTGTAGGTGTGGAACTTGTGCTACGATCCAACAATTCTTCGAGACTGTAGTCTTCAGCTTTTTTAAAAATATCGATAATATTCTGCAACGCATAGTTCGTGGTATAACGATTGACTGTTGCCCTACAAACAGGGCATGAAAAATATTCGTTCTCTCTAAACCATGTGAATAATAAAATACAAAAACGGAAAAAAAAAAGTTTTAGTTCTCATACCTGGGAATGGAGCT
The DNA here is from genome assembly GCF_025094135.1 of Mucor mucedo. Classification (NCBI taxonomy): domain Eukaryota; kingdom Fungi; phylum Mucoromycota; class Mucoromycetes; order Mucorales; family Mucoraceae; genus Mucor; species Mucor mucedo. The sequence goes on along the minus strand of NW_026252303.1, from coordinate 87,493 downwards.
CACACATTCGAGACAAAATGTGTGTAAGCATGGTAATAAAGCCTGAGGTTTTTCAAAGACGTCTTGACATAGTGCTATGATATAAGGCGATTAGTTGTTAAAGCATAAGTGAGGATAGGTGTACTTGCCACATGTCAATTCGTCTTTGAGTGAGTTCTAACAGTAAGGAGTATCAGTAAAGAGTCGCAGAAAAAGAAAAGAAAAAAAGAAGGCCGGGTATATTACCACAATGAGATTGACTTGGCTTTTCATTATTGTGTAAAGGAATAAAAAAAAATTAAGGGCTTTAGGTAACAAACCAAGCAAATTTAAACAGGTTTGTGAATAGAGTCACAAAGATAGCCCAAACGCCACCCAGTTCTCATGTGATAGTAAACAGTTAAGAATCTCCTTTGATTATTTCATTGGTATACATACGTGTGCATTAAAAAAAAAATAAAAAAATTAATTACTATCTATCCAATTTAGTGAAACCACCATTCTTTGCTTGGAGGTAACATGAAATCAGGCACCCTCTGATAAATGAGAAAAGTTGTAAATCGTGATTTAATCATTGATAGGATTTTTAGTAAATATAAAGCCACTATCTTATGCACGCTATATTATTTCCTTGTGTAAGTCGGCGATCCTTAAAAATGTATAATCATAAAAGAATGGACATTGTATTATTAATATTAAAGAAGAGAGGGAGAGGGGAAAAGAAAAAGAAAAACTATACAAAATATTGGCCTCCAGTGCCACCCATCTTAGATCCACCTCCGGCCATACCGTTTCTTACAGAGAAAGGAGCAAAACGATCTTGATCAGGTACGGCATCAAAAATTTTAAACTTTGTTTCGTTATCACGTACTTCCATAATAGAAGCAACATTACCACAACGGTAACAATAGTTAGGTGCTGACCAGACAGTAACCAACTCATCATTAGGAAACATGTATTTATATCCTTCTTGCACCAATTGATGAGCTCTTGCAATTAAAGATAATCCATTGATATGATTAAACTAAACGTATATCCTTGATCAGTACATCATAGTTTTATCCCCCCACTTTTTTTTTCCTACTTACTTCACTTGTCACTTTACCACCAAATAACCAACCAGCTCCTCTAGGACTAACTGCCCAAGTATCTATATCATCAGGATCAGACCACATTAAATCACAAAAGGACCCTTCGTGAGGGATTTCCTGTAAACGATGGATAGTTCTCATTTGATCGAGCGCTTTAATATCAGGAGATAATCCACCATGAACACATAAGATCGTTCCATCAATAATCTAATAAGCCCTGGTTTTTTAATTTTTTAATGTACTAATGAGCCTTTTTCGTTACCACTTACAGCAGCCAAGGTTAAATAATCAAACACCGAGCAACAATACTTCCATACGTTTGCATTTCCATATTTCGTTTGACATTCGTCTACAGATTAACATATTTAGTAAAGAACAAATGTATCAAATTTCCCTATAAACTACCATAAAAGCCGTATACTTGGGTAATTTGTCTACTCTCATGGTTTCCTCTTAACAATGTAATTTTATCTGGGTACCTAATAGTAATAAATAAATTAAACTTCTATTGTCTTGATATCAATTAGTTTACAACTTACTTTGCTTTCAAGACCATCAAAAGTGTAAAGGTTTCTAAACTAAAATAGCCACGATCCACATAATCACCCTGTAAGAAGAAATGAACAACAATGTTGCATCAAATGATGTTTTTTTTATACCATAAAAATGTAGTTTGTATCCTTCACATCACCACCAACGTTAAATAACTCCAACAGATCATAAAACTGGCCTAGCAAACAAAATTAAGGATTAAAAAAGGGGAGATTAGGTGTATATAAACAATAGGAGACTAATTTACCGTGAATATCACCACAGACAGTAACAGGCGATTGAACTGGTTGAATGTTGGATTCTTCCATTAATAACTCTTTGACCTATTATTTTTCATTTAACAAATGCTTTCACAACCTTTTTATAGAGATGTCTCTTTGTAAACTTACCATCTCGCATAATTTTTTGATGTCTTGCTCAGGCAAATATTCACATTTACGAACAGTATCTAACCATTCATCTGGGGTTCCCATTTTCTATTTTTTGTACGGTTGCGGGTCTATTTTTTTGTTGTTGCTGCTCTAATGATACTCTTATAGCTTAAAATTTAAACAATAAAAAAGTATGGAATGTTGGATATAAGCTGAAACAGAGCAAAAAGAAAGAATCAACCTAAAAAAAGAATTAAATTTGGGGACGTTTACTTTTTAACTTTAAATTTATAGGGGGGGTTCCATTCATTGGCTGGACTAACTTTTGCTGTGTAAAAATCAACTATCACTTGATAAACTGATTGCATTAGCTGTCACCACGATTAAGAGCACTCTGGGACAGGATCGACACGTTAAGAGATGCTGTCTCTACTTATCGTTACCATATAATATTACAAGTGTAACAATTAAGTTGCAATCAAAAACTTGATATTCTTTTATTCAATGCCCGGTTCGCCCGCGATATTTTTTTTTTTCTTTCTTTCGTTCTTTGTTCAATACAGCCATGAGCGACTATGAAGATGAGGAAGAAGAAATGATCGACTATTCCCGTCTAACCAATAAAAAAGGGTAATGAACAACAAAGCGTCCTTTTTTTATTTATTGTTTTCTTATGGAAAGTCTAGTAACAAAGCACCCAAACGTGGTCTTAAAGCTACCCAAGTGCAAGATAGCTCTGTTGAAAGAGCACGTAATGCTTTATTCGAATGCATTTCAGTTCCACCAAAGATCCCAAAGCAATGCAGTAAAGGTATTTTAAAAAAAGATGCCTACACTAGTATAAGCGTAAACAAGGGTACCCATTTGCGAACTATGGGCTTCTCTCAAAAAGGCGTGGTTACCTTGTTTCCCGAAGAAGCTGCTTTTCTCGTTTCCAGGGACGCTCTTATAGTAACCGATGAAAATGATCAGCCTTTAAGTTTTAGGGATTTCTGTGAAATTCTTTGTGAAGAGTCAGATGGCTGGATATCATTTGACAAGTACCAAGTGTATGCTTATCTAAAAAGATTGGGGTATATTGTAATGAGGTCAAAGCCCACAAATTTGGCATTGTTAAATGTAGAAACAAAATTCATAAATGACAATTGCAGCATATGGGACTTACTTGTTCAAAAACTGACACATTGGATCTACAAAGACAGTATGTTACCACTAGTGTGGAACTATAAATACACCAACTATCGTAAGTACAACCAAGATAAATTAGGAAAATATGTCACTGATACTGCATGAAAAATAAGGAAAAATATATTCAACTCTTCAAATAATCCCTTCGTCCCCTTGGTATAAACCCTTTTACAATAGTCTATGTAGAAACTTTGATTGGGACGTGTATAAACCAAGGGCCTCGTGGAGAAAGAAAGAACCAGGTTTACCTGATTTCCAAATCATTGTCAACAAGTAAGCATACAACATGAATGCTTGGGATTTATACTGACATAACTAACAGTATACGTGATCCAATGCCCTCATTACACGAACAAAACCAATTGTTTGCTCAACTTACAAACATATCCAACACCAATTATCAATCATTGAAAAACACAGAGCTTAAAGAACGAGGACCTACTTTCATTATGGCATTGGTTGGTGATGCAGAAGGAATTTCATTTATGAGACTTATTGGCGATGGTCTGGCAGACATTTATGAAGTCACATATTAAACTCTTCGTGAGATTTTTATTTCACTGTATATTTTTCCCCCTTCCTTTTATTTTTAAAATAAGTAAATAAAAAAACATGGCTTCTAGACTCGATCAAGCACTTGATGAAGTTATCAAGGACAGAAGAAGTGAGAGATCTGGTGGTGAAAGAAGAAATAACAACAGAGGCAACAGAAATGGAGGCGACTTTACTCGTAGACGTCAAGTCGATAGCGACAATGTTATTCGTAAAAGATTAGGTCCTTCTGATACAATCAAGTCTTTTGTTCGCACTGTTAATGTTCAAAGCGATAGCGTAAGCAGTGACCAATAACTGAAAAAAAGGACCTCCGTGTTTAATTATATATACATTTAGAGAGGCAGCAGAAATGTAAACAGTACTTGGGCTCATGATATGTTTGATGACGAAATTCCTCCCATCATCTCTAGACTTGGTGGACGCGGATCTTCTAACGGTAGTAACAGAGGTTCAATAATCAATGTTGAAAATCTTCATTATAATGTCACTGAAAAGGATCTTGAAGAGTTGTTCTCTACCGTTGCTGACGTAGTTTCCGCCAAACTCGTGTTTGATCTCTCTGGTCGTTCAACAGGTGTCGCCACTATCAAGTATAGCTCTCTTGACGATGCCGAAAAGGCCGTGAAAAAATACAACAATGTTGAACTCGATGGCCAAGCGATGCGCATTGAAATAAAGGAATTCACGTCTCGTCCACCTCGAGTTTCTGGCGGGTAAAAATTATAGCTACTGGTACAAAATCAAAGACAGACATGTGTATTGATACTTTCTATCCTAGCCGCTTCAACAATAACCGCCTCGATTCAAGACGTAATGATAGAGGAAATCGTAACGACAGAGGACGTAATGACAGAGCTAGAGACAGTAGAGATAGTCGCAATAATGATCGCGGAGGTCGTGACAGTCGTGATAACGATCGTGGGGGTCGTTCAAGAAATAACAACAAGAGAGACGACCGTTCAAAGCAAACAAAGACTGCTGAAGATTTGGATAGGGAAATGGACAGTTATATGAAATCAACTGTAAGTACATAATCAATAATATGCTACCTTCAAAAAAGATATTCATTCTTTTATAAAAATATAGGCTAACAATGAAGATACTGATATGATTTTGGACTAATTATTGTTATCAATCCACACACAAATAATTAAATTAAATATAAAGGTTCTTCTTTTTTTGTTTCAACGTATGCCTGTAAAGCGTGGGATCCATCTTGATTATTCAAATTATTCTTATAGGCCGTCTCGATTTATTAAATATTTATCATTGTTTTGATCACAACTCATCCATTGTTTTTCCGAACACTTCACTGCAAAGAAAGAAAAGAGATTAAAATAATGGTATAAGGAGAGCCTTTTTTTTTTCCACGACTTACTTGTATTCGCGCCAAATGACAGGTGCAGAAGTGCACGGAATCATACCAATCTCTGTAATGACGAGCGAAATATACTTTGCGGGCGTTACATCATACATCAAATTCAAAATATTTAGATTGGATGTGTGCTTCCAATCAGCTAATATAGGCGATGTATCGTATTGTTTTGTACGCACCAATCTTTCTGGATCTCCTTTTTCATTCATGACTAAAGAATCAACTTGGGTCCTGTTAATAAACTTGTACGTTTCAGCACAAACCATAACAGGAATTTTCTTATCGGTGGCTGCCATAGCAACTGCTGCAGACCCTATTCTCGAATATGATGATCCGTTGTTTAAAATCGCATGTGTCCCCATAAACACTTTGGTGACATTCTTTAAAAGGACATATATGCTCGATATAAGAGCATATTTACATGCTATACCCGCTTCAGTTAACTTTGTGAGCAAGTTTTTACCTTCCAAAAGGGGTCTACTGTCAACTATAATAACTGAAAATTCTTTGCCGATCTGCTTTGCTTTTAATAATAAGCTTTCCACGACAGATGATTTGGCAAACGTTAAAATGACATCACCGTTTTCGATCTTGGAAAGACCGTATTGAATAATGAGTTGATCTGCAATGGTGATACGTGCACGTATAAAATGTGCAATTGTATTGGTTAATTGAGTCCTTGCCTCCTCGTCAGATAAAGGCGGGTGTATAGCAACTAAATCGGCTACTGCCTTTTTAACATATCGAACAATCTCTCTAATGCTTAATGAAAAGCTTCGGATGTTCAACAAAAAAGCAATATGAGGATCCAAGTGTTTTTGAATATGACGAACAAAGGATGCATTACTGGGCGGTCGGTGATCGCGAATGACTTTGGAAAGAGTCTCTAGTACGGCCACACAACGAGCATTGGAACCAACGATTTTGTATTCTGAGAATAAGAGTCCAAGTGTGAGAACAGCTGGATGGAGGTCTTTAAATTTCTCGCTGTCTGGCTTCTTGTCTAATTCTAAATGATTCAGAATACCCTTTCTAGGTGTCTGTTGTTGAGATTGAGTTTTCTTCTTGGTCGGTTCGGGCTTCTCAGTGGTTAAAGGGGAATTATTTGAGGAGGAAATTTTAACACGCTTTTGCAACTCTATTCTTAGCTTTTCAGGCTTTTCTGGTTTTTCAGCCTTCTGTTTCCCTTGAGCTACACGTCGTTCGCCTCTTAAACTATGGGACTTTCCAAATCTATTGGGTGAACGCGTAGATGTGTCCGGTGTGTTCAAACTACTTCTTCTGCGGACATGTGAATCTTCAGAACCCAGCCATTGCTCTCCATAAGATGAACTCATGGGTTGACCAATAGCAGGTGAACTTGACTGAAGAATGGGGGTCGACTAAGGTTTGGGTTTTTAAGTTGAGATTCTCCCTTTTCAGAATCATAACATGTAATTTACCTTGTTCGAATCCATAAATAGTTTCAAGAAGTAAAAAACTAAAAAAGAAATAGGTTATGCCGACCTGAAAATTGTTCAGTCGGCGTTTGGAAATTGTTCATGCACGCATTGCATATTACGACAATAAAGTATTGGTGAAAGTGCAGAAATGTGGCTTTTTGTATACATCATGTACGCTTTATTTTATTTTATTTTGTCAATAAGAACGATCATATTATATCGGTCCAACACTGCTTTTAATATTAACTATGTGTGAGGGGCGGACTTATTAATAGCATTTATATACTTTTTTTTTTTGGGAAAATAGGAACTGCGTACCCTTCGGTTGGTGCAAGATTATTGTCTTCCTTTCTGAATAAAAGTATATGTATATATATTAACATATATATTCGGAGGTGTACGCCGATTTGAATATTTCTGGGCGGGAAATAATGTATCATTTTTTATTTTTAAACTCTGTGCCATAGATGAAAAACTTGTATTTTTGTGTTATACACACTAAAAATCTGCATTTATCGTTTTTGTGACCTGCTGGCTGCTTAGAATCTGACTTTAGATTAAAGTTGACACTGTACAATAAAAAAATAAACATACACACGCTTGGGTCCCATTTTATTGTTACCATTACACAACCGCATAGATCACCTTTTATTTGTGTGTGTGTGTGTGTGTGTTTGTGTATGCTAGTATATATAGAAAACCGGTTTACCGATGTGTTTATTAAAAAAAGAAGGTTTTCATCTGCGCACTAACGTATAAAAACGTCATTTTACACCAGAAAAGTACGCTGTTTCAGACCATTACACAAAAAAGCTTGATAACAGAAAGATGGGCCTGTCCATCGTGATATAAAAATATAAAAAAACGAAAATCTAGGTCTTTAGTTTCTACGAATCGAATAAAGCTATACTACCGAACTTGTTACGGCTATATACTTTTAGTTCTTTTGTAAGCTAGTGCTTCGACATAATATCATGGATCATCTTCATGCATTCAAAAGAAGCCCCCACATGTATTTTCTCTTTTTCTATTCTGTCAATCTTTGATACTCCTTTAAATTCAGAATTTTTAAAAACTTGATTAGAACAAAGAATATCAAGAAATTAATTCTTTCTAATAAGCAGCTTATATGGTTCACAAGCTGAAATAAAACAGAAAGCTGGATTTATTTCTTCCGGTATATCTAATTGAGGGTGAACAGGGATATAACGTCAAAAAAACACCTATATCCCTGGACGTAACTACTTTTTATGTATGCATCATGCTGGTACAAGTTTAATTTGAATACCATACAGTTTACTTGCTACATAATGTGATGTAGGCATCGCATCATTTGATTTCTTATCACGATATAACAACTTGTGGTCATTATCTGCTTATTTCCCGTATTTCTTTTGGTGGCAAAAGGAAGATTTGTTGAGCACAGATTTGGCAGGGATATATTTGTAATAATAGGGAGAAAATCAATTGCCAGATACATTAACCGGTAGTTCATACAGAAGCTGTTATAATTATGACACAAAACCATATACTAAGAGAATAGGAGTGAAAAAAAAACGGTAGGGATAACAACATTTTCAAGCCAGGTACATATTTCCTTTTAGGATATGTATATATAAAATATTAATAGAGAGTGGCTGACACTGTCAAGAAAAAATCCAAGTGCAAAACTTCTACACAAGTAAACAAAGAAGTCTAAAAAAGATGTAATGCTTAATCGGTAGGCCGAGTAAGAGGGAAAATGTGCTGCTTTAGCCGCAAAACAAAACAAATGTGCACTCAAAAACAGGTTTTGGGGACCAGTTATCCGCATTACGCCTATTATATCTGTAAAGCTATTAAAATCTGTGTTGCTTAAGAACTGTTATATTGAATATATTCCTTAAAAGTGTTAATCAATTTGTTGTATAAGTCATTTGTAAGCTGCCTATCGTGTTGCTTCGTTTTTTTTTTCTTTTTTTTTTTCATAAAGGCAGGGGTGATGGGACCTTTCAAACTGCAGGAGTTATAACGAGAGTAGATTCAAACCGAGACTTAACGAAAACGTGTAAATAACGGTAACAGAAGAAAACAAATCTTAACGGCGGCGTGTCACAATGAGTATACACAACAAATAACCAACGCATATAATATGCTTTTTTGTTTCATCTAAAAGACGATATATACAAATCAAGCTTAGCAGATTATCGCTGCTTTAAAAAAAATCCAAGCTTTTAGGTACCTTATCAAAAGGTGGCTACAATCTTTCAGGAAGGAATAAAAGGGGACGATTATCATGTATACATAAATTCATCAGTCTAAGCACTTATTGCTTTATTTGGCACGGTCTTATGAGAAGTTCTTACATCTTTTTTTTTAAGTTTGCTTCAGCTATTTTATGGTTCTGTGTAATTATAGGGGAAGAAAAACGGGGGAAAGGCATCGTTATTTTTATTTTATTTTGTCACTGTGGTATAAATACTGGTTTGTATTTCAACTTTTCAAAGGTTTCTCATTTTCATTTACTTCATATTTTATAATAATGACATATATTTATTATACATCAGCTACTGCCCTATTCTTTTTTGCTATTTATCGTCCTTTCATAACTAAACTTGACATAGTCAAGTATATTACCCTGGGTGGTATATCTTTTATGATTCCTTACATTATCAGCTACAATAATAAGTTTTCTATGACAACAGAGACAACAACAGCATCAACAAACAACACAATGCATCCTATATTGCCTATTACAGCAAATGCAGCATTCGATCGTTTTACCATATACGCATTAATGGACGCTATTGTGTATCTTTTAATCAGTATTGTTACTGTTTCCATAAATGGTTTACTTACAAGATGGCAATTTCCAATTACATTTATTAAACCCAGAACAAACGTCTATGTTTCGGGTTTAATAAGACATGGCATCTCCACGTTATTAGTTGTCTTAGCTATTTTAAGGTAATATATGCAACTATTAACAGCATCCAAATCAAAGTTATATTGACCCCTCCTATTCTTTCATTATTTATATTAGCCAAGCATCACTAAATTATACCCTCTCTGTCACATTAGCTGCAATTAGTGCATTATGGTACATTTCTGGTCCTTACTTTGTCCGCAGGATAAAGGTGATCGGTGCAGTATGCAGCATAACGTCAGTACTTGCTTATTTACTTTGTCTTGGGGCCTCCAGTTACCACGGAGTTTGTACTAGCTACAGCCTCTATTGTCTGTTTCCCATTACCTTAGTATTTGCATGTAACACACTCGATCACTTGGACGCTATTTTAAATGCTTACCCTTATTTGGTCAATCCTGTTAAGTCGGAACAAAATCTCTTGCAAGATCCAACTACTGCCACTTACTGGTTTGCTATCTTACGACTTGTAATGAGTATGCCTTCTGAGTCTGAACTTGATCCTTCTCCCATTGATGACTTGGAAACTGCTATTCGTGTCTTGGGTCCTGCTTCCCGCTCATGGAAAACAATGGCTGCATTGTTCCCTGTCAATTTGAGACAGGATCTTTGTCTTTTGTATGCCTTCTTCCGTACAGCTGATGATTTGGTTGATGATGCCCCTACACCTGCTCAGTGTGAGGCTAATTTGGTGACAATTCGCGAGTTTTTGAAACAAGTGTTTGACATTTCCATGGCAAAAGAGCAAGGAGACGGACATACCGCCTTACCATCAGAAATAAATTGGGATCATTACGCGGGTCTGTTGCCTAATGATGATGTTCTTGCTATTTTTAGAAACTTTGCTCGTATATCTCATTACCTTTGTCCACGTGCAATGTCTGAGTTGACGGATGCTTGGGAACTTGATCTTCGTGGAGAACCTGTAAAGAAACAGAATGATTTACTAAACTATGCCGCTTTGATCTCTGGTACATTTGGTGAACTTTGTACGTGCGTCATTATGTACAAGACGGGCAATGGTAACTGGGGTAATACCCGTAATAATAACAAGGCAAGAAACGACCAAGTTTTATCCAGAGCCAGATCAACAGGACAGGTAATTAATTTACTAGACTACTTTATTTTCATTGTTTACTGACCTTTCTCAAATAGTGCCTTCAATTAATCAATATTGCGCGTGATATCATTGCTGATAGTTTAGTCGGTCGCTGTTATGTTCCTGTTCAATACATGCCTTATCCCCAGATTTATGATATCCTCAAGGTGGCAAGAAACCCCTCGCAAGTAGGAGAGCCCACACTCAAATCATTTTCTCTTCGTATTCTTTCACTTGCTGACCAAATCTCTGACAAGGCACAAAAAGGAATCGATGGTTTACCTAATGAAGTGCAAGATAGTATTCGTGCTGCCTTTGAAATTTACATGGCTATTGGTCCTACTTTACGTAACGATCCCGGTTTTCCACTTCGAGCCAAGGTGCCCAAACGTCAACAACAATGGATTGCGCTTCGCTGCATGTATGGCTTTAAAGGTCCAGTAGCACGTGCTATTATGAGTACCTTTTATGAAACAATATCAATCTACATTCGTGCATTTGCACGTATTTCGAACTTGAGAACTGGAACAAAAACTCATTAATTCCATTTCATTATTTTCTCTTATTATTTATTGTACACAAATCCTACTTATTTCTCCTTGCCGTTATTTTTAAAACCTCCCATCATACCATCTAAAAGACATTTAACAGAAAAAAACAAATATATTTAACAAAAATAAAAAACAAACCTACCTGTATAAAAAAAAGTTTGCAATCCTTCTGATTTCATTATTAAAAAGTAAGGGGAGGAAGGGCCACTATGTTAACTGATTTTTAAAGTCACACGAACCAAAGCAATTTTTATCGTGTAACTATGTCACACCGTAGCACTTTTTCTGCGAATAATATGCATTGTGAAAATCACTATTTGCTGTAAAATCTATGAACAGAATGTAATACAAATCTGGCTCAGGTCTGACACGCAATAAAAGCTACGATTACCTATTAAAGAGGAGAGAAAAAAAATGTTAACTAAAGAGGGGGGGGGAGGGGATTTTTCCTCTTAAAAATCAATTTTCTTTTACTCTTTTTGTTCAATAAGTGGCAAAAGAAGAACAGGAAATGGAATAATGAAATATGATAGGTTTCTACGATACAGGTAATTTTATATCTGGAGCCCTGTCAAATTTATTATAACCCGTTACTATTGGTGTTGCACCCTTTTTTTTTAAGCTCCTCCTCTTCGCTTTAAACAACCATCGCCCAACACACACACACATACACACAAACTTCCCCTCACCTGCCCCCCCCCCCTCCCCTCTCCCTCCCTCCTTTTTTATTGTTTTTTTTCCACACTATAAAAATCTCACATAATCCTTTTTTTCTTTAACTTCTTTCCCTTTTGTTTTAATTTTCAAATCTATACAAAAAAAAAATGGTTAAAATTTTGATTTTACTCTCTGCTTTGGCTCTTGCTGTTAAGGCCCAAGTACAATCCCCCACTTATCAGTTCAACGTCACCTCTCCCAGCCCTAATTCTCCATATGTTGCAAGTCAAATTCTTCCTTGTATTTATGACATTGCCAGTAACACGACTTCTGATAGTAAGTATGAAGAAGAAGAAAAAAGAATGCAGAGTATTAACTTGGGGTTATCAATAGATCTTCAATTATCTATTAGTTTGGTTGGAACCAATAGTACAACCCCAATGATAATGAGCGCTGATATCACTCAAGGGTTTAGTTTCCAAAAGCAAGTGGGTGGTGCCATTGTTTTTGAACATCAACTGAACGTAAAGTGAAAAAAAAAAAAAAAACAAGCCCTGTATTATTTATAATTATTAATGTGTATTTATAGTTTAACCTTCCTACCAATACAACCGCCGGCCCTTATCAAGTTGTGTTCTTCGATAATGTTTCTCAAACAAATGTCAGCATTCCTATTACAATCTCTGCGGCTCCTGCTCCTACAATCTCCTCCCTTCCTTCTGGTTCAGTAACTGCTGCACCTACCACTTCTGCACCCGCCAATATCTTCGACAAAGGTAACTCAGCTAACGCTGGTTCTGAAATTTCAAAACTCCTCCTCGCGGCCTCTCTCATTCTTGCCTTTGTACACTTGTAATAAAACCAAATGATAATAATTTAATATCTTAATATACTACTTATAACAAACTTCATGTAATAAAAAAAAACTAAAAAAAAAAAAAGAATAATAATAATAATGCAGCCTCTCTACATCCTCCAATCATTAAATTGTATGTGCAAACGTTTGTTCTAGCTTTTCTTTCCCCCAACATATAAGCAGATTTTCCTTTAAAATCATTTGTAAAAAAAAAAAAAAAAAAAAAAAAAACTCGTCCCGACGTTTCCCCTCAGCCTCGCGTTACACGTCTTTAAATAGACCTGAAATTTAATTCTTCGGACGTGTACCGTTCAAGATATAATGTTGTAGGATATACGCTTAAAACGCCTGATACACATCATGATGTTGTTTACGCATTATGTATGAAAGGGAAAAGGGGCGTTAGGGAATCTTACAAAAGAAGCTCTGAAATAAACAACAATATTTACAGATCCTTTACCCAGATCGTATTTGGTGAAAGAGTTATATTTAACCTAATTTTATAACACACACATGACCACTGTACACAAAAAAAAAAATGCTTCAACCAAAATCAAAATATGCAATGTGGTACTTCTTTAACAAAAAAAAAGGCGATGATGATTGTTGCTCGTCATGAGCAGGACCCAATCAGTGCTGTAGCCAAGGGCTCTCAGATTATCAGAAGTACTGAACGACAAAGTGTCTATTTTTTACTCACTGGAAGATATCCTTTCTGTATACTTGTTATTTATGCGTTATTAAAATTTAACTATCTTGATTAATCACTGTTTCTATTATTGAATAGACAACAGATAATTGATAATCCTATGCAACAGATCACAAATAGTTATTAAATAAAACGGCATGGTGACGTTAGCAGGCAAAAAAAAAAAAAAAAAAAAAAAAAAAAAAAATTTCATGCAAAATGAAAGTTTTCTTATACATAATCATCCTTTTGATTGTATGTTTAAACAATGGAAGATCGCGGAGTCGAAACAAAAATCATAACAAGTTTTTGATTAGCACTATGGAATCAATTCACACAGCCAATTCTCTTTTTATATTTTGGGCGTTTCTAAATCATGTAAAATACAATATTATCTGTAAAAAGTAATACTAAATACGTTCTTTGTAGGACCAGCCGTCAAAACCGAACGTGGAATGTTGCCAGTTTTTTCTGGTGTTTAATAATAGATTATGTTATATAAATTTTATCGTCAAGCTTATATTATACACATGAAAAAACAGTGATCATCAAGAAAAAATAAGCTGATTGATAGGTTGTCTTCAGCTCTCATTAAAGTTTGCTACATGCGTAAAACAAAACAAAAACTATTGTTCTTTTCGATGCTTGTTAGTAATAGATCAGTAATGACAGTTACACGGATACACAACCTGCATTAGGAACGAATGTATCTGAATGTATGTATGCAAGTACAAAGACTTTTTTATAAAATAAACAAATAGGATTTTTATTTATTTAACATGACATGATAAATTGTATCATGACAAATTTAAATGTTTGTCAAACAGTCTCGGATACTGGATCAAAAAATGCTTACACCTCTTATCCGCGCTCCCAAAAATAAGACGGATACCCTTTTTTAAAAGGATTAGATATATATAAACATTTAAATTTCTTTAAGAAAAATTCTGCATAAAAAAATTCGCACACTTTTATTTATATGTCGTTAAATGCCAAATGCACTCTAATTTTTGAAAACCAATTAAATCTCTTTTTTCGCCAAAAACTTCCTTGTTTGAAGCCATGAAGATACTTCCTACTGAGGCAGTTTATCTCACATCTTCTAGAATAAAGCAATACTATTTCCATTATTATGAATATACATTATATACCTCTACAATGCTCACTTTATTTCGAAGATATACTTGTCAAAACCACGATTTGGCACAGGTTTGGCTCCTATTCCTTCTATTATTATGTGATCATAGATGTAGGGTTTTTAAACAGGATAATTCTTAGCGCATCAGAATCGGGCGTTAAAATACATTTACATGTAATATATTCATTTTTGGTGCAATAACAACTTTTTTAGACAAACCATTAGCACTAGAAAATTGCTTGGATCTCTTGATATTCGCTTGCCTGCAATCGAACTTGCCAACGCCGTTATTCCTCGAGAGATCAAAGTGGGACATAATCTCGAAGGAAAAGCCATGATCAATAACTATTTCCTTGATAAATTGCTGCATTAAATGTTTGGGCCTTTACTTAAAATAAAAACATTTGCAACCCCCCCCCCAAGCAAATCAGAACTTGGTAGTTGTCTATCAGCATTTCAGTTGTAGCATATACCGATAGTGAAGCAAATTTTATGAAAATCAAAAATTGATCATCCTAAAAAGTTAAGATGATATGGCATGTCAATCGACGTAAACATTTGTCTTAGGCTTATGTTTTGAAAAATACGATTAAAAAAATACGGAGATCTAGGCATTTGCAGGAATAATCTTTTTCTTCTCCAGTTATACTTGAACAGGTTTAATATGACATGATAGTACGTAATTGTAGCTAGCCGAGGCAGACAAAGTCTTTTTTATAAAGTTCGATAGATAGGCTTACAAAGTAACTTCATTGATAATCGTGATTTTATTTAGGATCAATAAAAGCCTCGCGTCGTAGTGACATTAAAATGAAAGAGATGGCTTTATAAACGTGAAATAAAAGATTTAAATAATAATGAAATTGTCCGCGTGAACACGGAATCTTACTTCTTTTTTTTTATAAGTATCTCTACAGTGATACTCTACTAACTTTAAGCTTTGACGGGTAATTTTTCCGTAAACTTCCTATTGGTTGACATTTTATAAAACACGTGACAGTCACGTGATTTAATAATTTAAAATAACGATATATATTATTTTATTTTTATTACGCATGTCAGAACCAATCCAGCCAATGAAATAGTTCCGGCACAACAGCCCGGTACCGAGAACTACTATGACGCAATGGAACTCACAAGACCCAAACGAAGGTTTAAACCAAAGGTCACGAAAGCAAGACCAAACAAGAAATCAAAACTATATGTCATAAGAACAAACAAGCAAAGCCATAAACTAATTTAGCATAAAACAATTACATACATATGAAACATCAATCAATTTAGATAGTATAAATAACCCCACATTATAATTAATAAATCTTTATCTTTTATCTCATACTTTATTTTGTACTTGTACTTTGAAGAGTACTCTTCTAGCCAATAGGAATAGGTTCACGTGATAGTCACGTGTTAGGTTATTACGTAAGGGTCAACTAGACATCTGAGGATTACAATTGGTAGCACCAGGCGTTCAAAGGGAAACAAGAATTAATATGGCTGAAAATCAAGAGGCTAAGGCGTCATACAATGACATGGCAGATTTGGTTAATAACTTGGCAAAACTGATGCGAGAAGTGAACAAGAACAAAAATATAAAAGCAAAGGAACCTGATGACTATTATGGTGACCGTGATGCTGTAAAAATCGATGGGTGGATATCTGCTGTTGAAAACTATGCTCGTGTTCAA
This sequence comes from Mucor mucedo, assembly GCF_025094135.1. Classification (NCBI taxonomy): domain Eukaryota; kingdom Fungi; phylum Mucoromycota; class Mucoromycetes; order Mucorales; family Mucoraceae; genus Mucor; species Mucor mucedo. The sequence continues at coordinate 71,358 of NW_026252303.1, read as the reverse complement.
GAAATGAAGGACGACGAAACTGGTACTTATGCTATAGGACTACTCAAAGACAAGGCTGACACTTGGTACCGAACGATTGAAAAACCAAGAGATGGCGAGGCTCCTCTTGGCTGGTTAGAACTAAAACGAGCTTTAGTCGATTTTTTCTGTCCTGAAAACTCCGAACTTATAGCAAGAGACAAAATTGCGAAGCTACAGCAAACAGGTGACTTGAACTCTTACATCAATACTTTTATGGATTATAAATTAGCTATCAAAAACATGACAGATGATGAGGCATGTGACAAATTCATGCGCGGATTGTCAAACGTAAACACTGCCGCTTACGTCCGACAATACTACGATGGTACCCTCAGAACTGCAGCTAAATCAGCACTTACATTTGACAGCGCTCATCATCAAGAAACACTGTTTAGACCTCCAGCACGTCATCCTGTTGTTAAAACTTACATTGACGACCCAATGGAGTTGGATTGGATTGACAATCGCCAACAAAATAATAGGTACAACAGAAACAACGGTGGTTCCCGAAATGGAAATAGTCGTGGTGGCTACAACAACAATAGGTCGCGTGGTGGTGGAAATTCAAACTCCAATGCTGTATGTTTTTTCTGTAACAAAACGGGTCACATCAAGCGTTTTTGTCGGGAAAGATTGAATGAAATTAAAAAGCTGGATGAATTACGTAACCGTCGATATGGACACTCCATTAATTTAATTGATATGGAACAAGATGTCGGTGATAATGCTAAACAAAAAAATAATAAACTTATTGATTTTGACCCATATGCTTTTGACCCTAGTGACACAGTAGACTATCCTATTTTGGAACCCCAAACAAAACAGGATGTAATCGCGTATGTTCAAAGCCCACATAGATCCGTAGTCGAATTGACCCCTATTGTCTATCCCACTAATGATTTGACTGAGGAATTTAATCACTTGGATGAACTAAATACTCTCGGCACAGTACTGCCGTTATATGATGGTACTTGTTATGGACAATCTTTACAGGTGTTGATTGACTCAGGTGCAAGCGAAAATTATGTATCACCCCACATAATTCCGGCAGGTCAAGAACTAATCCCAGTACTCAATCGACGAGTGGAAACCGCTGGTGGCGAAATATCCGAAATTAAGTACAAGATAAACTTAAACGTGAACTTAAATGGTTATACCACCTCTATATTGGCCTATGTTTTTCCAACGAAATTCGATCTCATTCTAGGACGCTCGTGGTTAAAACAAGAAAAACCTATTCCAAATTGGGACACTGATGTCTGGTCCATAAATAATGGAAGTATACAATTAAAACCTAAAGCACATACAAAACATTCGTCACTCACTTCTATATCCGATCTTAGTTATTTAATATCACATAAACAAGCTGACCGATATATGAAGAAAGGGGCGGATAGTTTTTTGCTCTGCATCCGAGACACTGAAAAACCTGACGGCGCATATTCACAAACAACGGATGATGATTACTGGAAAAAGCTGATTCAAGAATTTGATGAAATTTTTAAGACTGATCTGCCTGGATTACCACCAGACCGTGGGATTCAACATATTATTAACACTGGCGATGCAAGACCGATATCAAGACCTCCATTCAAGATGTCTCCATTGGAATTGGACGAGTTAAAAATGCAAATTCAAGAGTTACTCAAATTGGGGTTGATCAAGCCAAGTAGCTCTCCCTGGGGCGCTCCCGTTCTATTCGTTCGAAAAAAGCCTGATCCAGGATCAAAAGAACCGGGTAAATTAAGAATGTGTATTGACTATAGAGCTTTGAATAAACTTACCGTTAGAGATTCGTCGAGTATACCGCGCCCTGATGAATGTTTGGAACGATTAGCCGGTGCCAAATATTTTACTAGTATCGATCTCAAGTCTGGTTATCATCAGCTTCGAATCGCGGATGAAGATATCGACAAAACAGCTTTCAATACACGCTATGGCAAATTCGCTTTTCTTGTACTTCCCTTTGGTCTATCAAATGCACCACCTACGTTTCAACGATTGATGAATAATGTCCTTGCAGATTGCCTTGATAAATTTGCGTTAGTTTACTTAGACGACATTCTTATCTGGAGTGATACGTTGGAACAACATAAACAACATGTGCGTCATGTATTGGAATTGTTGCGAAAGGAAAAACTTATCGTGAATTTAAAAAAATGCAATTTTGGAAAAAAGGAACTAACTTTTGTGGGTTTTCATATATCAAGCAATGGCGTCAAACCAAGCCCGGAAAAGGTGAAAGTTCTAGAACATTGGCCCAAACTAACTAACGTTCAAGAAGTCAGACAATTCATTGGATTTGCACAGTTTTACAAAAGATTTATTAAAGATTTTGCTTCCATTGCAGCCCCTCTAACTGATCTCACTCGTGGAACTGGTCACAAGAAACGGCCCATTACTTGGAACCCAGATTGCCAACAAAGTTTCAATACACTAAAAAAGGTGCTTACTTCAAATCCTGTTCTTAAACTCGTTAACATGAACAAACCTTTCAAAATTGAAGTCGATGCGTCCGATCGTGGATGTGGTGCAGTACTCTACCAACCTGATGATGATTCCGAATTGCCTTGGCATCCAATCTGTTTCGAGTCAAAAAATTCACGTTAAGCGAATCTCGTATGCCTGCGCAAGAAAAAGAATTGTTGGGTATAATTTATGCTCTAAGGAAATGGCGTTGCTACGTTGATGGTTGTCCTGCTGGCTATACCGTATATTCTGACCATATGCCGCTACAATATTTCCGATCCAAAGAAAATCCTCCCAGTCGACTTGTCAGATGGATCAACGAAATAGAAGCTATGGCTCCAACCATTGTTTACAAAGCGGGAAAAGACAACCAAATTGCTGATGTTCTATCGCGTATGAACTACTCGTCAGAAGAGATGGCTCCTGAAGAAGAATCACTCGAACCTGACATGTTATATGCTGCTTGGGATAAACTACCTCCTCTGGTACGTGCGGACTGGCCATTACTATTTCTATCAAGGGATAAGGTAAAATCAGATGAGATTAACGACGTGTTAAACAAAGAACAAAATAACTTCAGTATTATCTCCAATCGTATTTATAGACATGTTAAACTGCCAAATACCGATCAAGTTCATGATGTACCTTATTTACCTTTCGAAGAACGGGCGGATACTCTTGCCAAATATCATGAATCATTAGGTCACGCAGGAATAAAAACCACGTTGTACTACATGCTCTCTCGTTTTTGGTGGCCTGGAATCAAACAAGATATTATTGACTGGTTGAAACTCTGTCCGGCATGCCAACTAAATAGTCGACGAGGTCTAGCTCACAAGGATGTTATGCACCCACTAAAAGTTCCCACCGCATTTGATCGTTGGCATTTGGATTTCTTAGATCTGCCCACGTCCACAAAAGGTAATCGTTGGTTGTTAATTGGTGTTGATTACGCTACAAATTGGTGCGTTGCTCGTGCTATGCCAGTTGCTTCGGCTGAAAACGTTGCTGATTTCTTGTATGAAGAAATTGTCATGAATTTTGGAAACTTCTCTGAGTTGATCACCGACCGTGGATCTAATTTCTGCAGCTTATTAATGAAAGAGTACCAAAAGCGTGTTGGTATTAACCACAAACTTACCAGTGCTTATCACCCCCGCACGAACTCCAAGGTTGAACGGTTTAACGGCGTCATAAAACAAATGCTTCGAAAGTACACTAATGGTGCCATTCATCGTTGGGATGATTTCGTCCATGCTGCCCTTTGGGCCTGTCGTATTCGCATACATTCTACCACGGGATTCAGCCCTTACTATTTAACCTACGGCCGACAACCTCGCATACCTGGTGATGTCATGCGTCCTTACATTGACTCATCGGTTTTTAAAGATCCTCGAACTGTAGCCGATTTCACCTCACGTGAATTGGCGTCCTTAGGTCAAGACCGTGCTGCTGCAGAGTTTAGAATGAAAGCCATGGGTGAAAAGGACAAGACTCGCTGGGATGCTGCCATCAAGCCTGTATCTTTTGAAATTGGTGACATGGTAATGCTAACAAACGAAGGCAAGTATGGACTGGAACCAACTTTTAAAGGTCCCTACATGGTGGTGAAAAATTTCCCTGACTTTGGAACGTACAAGTTGGAAACAATCGCGGGTGAACCATTGAAATCACTCGTTCACGTTGATCGCTTAAAAGCTGCTAATGGTCCGAAACCCGAAGAACCATGGTTTAATCCGACTGAGACAAGAAAAATTTGGCGTGATTTCGAAAAAGAAACTGGAACCCAGGTTTTACAAAAAATAATTCTTCCACCTATTACCGAAAATGAAGTCACCGATTTTATTGACCCTATCGATCCAACACCACCAAGTCCTACTTCCGAAAAATCCTCAAGTCCACAATTTAAGCCTTTACCTACCTCTCCTATCACTAAACATGCACCCGTACCTATGGACACTACTCTCGAAAACTCTGAATCTATAACTGACATTGACTCTCCTATGGTTGATTCCCCTATGGTTGACTCCACTGTTCCTAGCTCTATCTCAATCGGCTCTCCAGTTTTAGGTGCTCAGGGACGAGCACAGAGCCTAGGGGGGGCTAATGTCAGAACCAATCCAGCCAATGAAATAGTTCCGGCACAACAGCCCGGTACCGAGAACTACTATGACGCAATGGAACTCACAAGACCCAAACGAAGGTTTAAACCAAAGGTCACGAAAGCAAGACCAAACAAGAAATCAAAACTATATGTCATAAGAACAAACAAGCAAAGCCATAAACTAATTTAGCATAAAACAATTACATACATATGAAACATCAATCAATTTAGATAGTATAAATAACCCCACATTATAATTAATAAATCTTTATCTTTTATCTCATACTTTATTTTGTACTTGTACTTTGAAGAGTACTCTTCTAGCCAATAGGAATAGGTTCACGTGATAGTCACGTGTTAGGTTATTACGTAAGGGTCAACTAGACATCTGAGGATTACACGCAACATAACAACCGAGTGGGGAAGTGGTTTAACCCGTCTCATTCACTCTGAGAAGATCGTCGGTTCAAACCCGGCCTCGGTTACTTTTATATTTTTTTGAATATTGTGGGCTGTATGTAGGGATATCCTATCTTTCTTTTCTTTTTTTTTTCCCTATCTGAACAGTGGCATTATGGTCCTGCATTGTTCATCGAAAATTAGGACTAGAAGTCGCCTAGTCTTTTTTTTTTTTTAGTATTGCATGAAATTGAATAAATGAATCATCTCTGAGAAACAGAAAGCTTATTGATATGTTTCACCTACCATGAAATAGAAACAGGAAAAAAAAAATTATGTCACTTTTGAACACTTTCAAATAACATTTATTTTCCCCAATTCATGTACTAATGGAAATACCACAAAATAGGCTACAAACGCTTGTAGAAAGACGATTGAATAGAAACCGATGCCAGCCACACTCGGCAGCAAGCAGTATACATAGCACGCATAGTTTTGCCTCTTCTAGCATTATTGAAAAACAGCTGCAGTCACTTGTCCACGATGCTGACACACCACAAGAAGATACCACTGAAGTACTACAGCAAACATTCGATCGTTTGAAGCCGGATAACGATCGTCATCCGGCCTCGATACATAGCTCCTTCAAAAGATCACCGAATTATTTGGCTAATCATATGGAGGATGATATACATGATGAAGCGCAAGTATTCATTTCTTTTTTTTTAAAAAAAAGGTAGTCCTTTATTGACTTATTTTTTTTTTCACGCAGACTACAGGATTTTTCAGCTTTTACTTTACCATTTAAAGAGAGACCCATCGTCATTGCAAGCAAAAACGCGGACTATTTTATTCCACCACCCACCAGTCATCGAAATTATTTAGACCCTCCAGATGCAACCATTTTAAAATCAATCAAACTGCCTTACCCTTTTCGAAAAAAGGAACCCATTTCTCAACGACTGGAGCGAGCAAAGCCTGAGCCAGAAGAGGATCGTAAACGTCCCATGAAATCATCATCGAAGCGACATAATAGTTTGGCATTAGGTTATATGGACCAACTATTAATGAAAGACGAGATAAACGATATGGAAGTAGAGCCCATAGAACATGATACATTAAGGTTGCTGGATGAGACCTATCATCATCCCAATCTTCGGTCCAGAAAAAGATCGGATCGGCACTCGCAGCAGAATATAATGACATGGATGCCAGATCAATCTACAGTGTGGAATAATTGGATGAACGACGACTATCTGATATCAACCTATAATAATGAGAGTTCGCATCCATTAACACCTACAATACCTAATGAAAATCCGAATTAAAAAAAACCTTATTGTTTAAAACATGTATCATTTTTGACTACAATTTTTTTTGTACACACGACTCAGCAAATGAATAAAAGTACAGGCTTGGGATCATAAAGTGTCTCCTATAAACCGATTTTTTTTAAAGAATGCATCGAGAAAATGAAAAAGATGCTACCGACTTTTAGATTTTACGGTATGTTCTGATGATGCTCCTTAAAGTGATATAAGTTCACCTTGTTGAAATATCGTAATATTTAATGAACACGCTGATTATCTACAATATTTATAGTCATTGTTCGATTAACTCAGTGGACTATGTTCTTCAACTTGGTGTTATTAGAAACAAGAATCACCCGTATGCAATAAGGAATGTACGTTGGTTCGGAACCAACTTTTAATATGATTTAGTTTACTCATTCAACATTGTACATACAATCTTGGGTTCCAAATCCAGTCCTTGTTGTTGTTTTGTGGGGTCTATATTCCCAATACCCGTGTCCCACGCAAAATCTAGAAGTTACAATGTGAATTATGTAGATCCCTTTTATTGTGTTATTATAGAATGTTGAAACTACAGCAATATTTATCCGTAGATACCACGTACTAGAAAGACGAATAATTGTAGGGGAAGCAATTACGCGATTTCTATTAAAAGACCTAGTGAATACTTCCCATAGGTCATTTTTTTGGGGGGGTGGGATTATTCTGGTCAAAAATGATAACAACAGCTGTTTTATCTCAAGTTAAATAAGCTAAAGTGATAAAGGCCTAAGTTTCCTTTTTAGATTATATTTTGTTTATTGATGCTTGGCTAGAGTAACAAAAGTAAATAACTTGTTCACTTTCCCACTTCCTCTCTTTCTTTCATTTTTTTTTCTCGATCCAATAATCTTTTATAACCAGAATAAATGCTTTTACAACCAGGCCAAATAATCGAAACCACTGGAGATAATGTGGTGGGACTATGGCAACCTTCTATTGTGAAAGTCCAAGAACAACTATTTGTGATAGGTGGTGGTGGAGCTTTGATAGATAATTTACGCGTTTTAGATCTTTTGAAAATGCAATGGAAAACCATTGTACTGTTTCCTTTCTCTCATTTGTTCTTGTTTTTATCACTTATTTTCTTTATTTAGATTGTCAAGGGAAAAGAACCACCTAGAGTATACGGACACACAGCAACCCTCTGGGACAATTCTATTGTTGTCTTTGGTAACCTTTATGTTTTTTTTTGTTTTTGAAAAGAAAAACTCATGAATTTGTGAAGGCGGATGTGATGCTTCTGGAAATTATAGCAATGCTATCCATATTTACGATATCCAGAAACAAGCTTGGTCTCAACCAGATATCGATGGTACGACGCATGCACGCTACTTGCATAGTGCATCTGTGTATAACAACAAACTCTTTGTTTATGGTGGATTTGCAAAGAACAAGGACTGTGAGTGGGGAGAGGCAATTTATTATTTTCATCTTTTGACTAACAGTTTTTAAAATGAAAATTTTCTTTATAAAGGCACCTATGTCCTCAATGAATTAAACGTACTGGATTTACTCAGTTTCAGCTGGTCAAAATACGAGAATGTGATGCCACGATACAATCATTCATCCACTCTGATGGGACATAAATTGTATATTTATGGCGGTAAAGATGTTTGTGGAGACACGACGTCTGACCTTTATGTGATTGATCTAAGTATCTCACCTTATACATCGCGATTCATGTTGAAGAGTGATGGTATGATGTTGCTTAAGAGCAAGCATTTTTCGGTCTCGGTCGACGGAAAATTACTCGTGTTTGGTAAATACCATCCTGATTCCATGTATGGTTTATGGATGCTAGATTTCAACACCCTTCAATGGACGAAACAGGCTACAGACACACATTATTTTGATACGGGAGCATGGAATTATTTTACAGCCTTGAAGGATTCTAGCTTGGTTTTTGTGGGAAATAGAGACGACGTTCGACCTCTAGGTCATGACCACTTTAGGTTAGTACGTTTTTAGTAGTTGCTAGCGAAAGATAAAAAAAAAAAAGATAGTTACTCACATGTAGTCCCCATTATCAAACTAGAGATGTTTTGGTCTTGGATAGTAAATCCTTGGAAATTCCTGATGTTAATAAAACATTAGAAGTGTCTCGATTATGATTGTACACACATATTAGCGAGAGCATTTACCCGAGAATAAAGACGGGGGAGAAGCTTTTTAGCTTAATATAGTTATGACATGGTAACGCAATGCATTGATGATCATTTAAGCAAGAAAGGACCCTTTGTTTTGAGACGGAGCAACGTATCTTAAACATCATTTAAGAAGTAGAGACACTGTGATAATTTCTAATACATAAGATCGTCTTTAATGTCTACTAATAATATGATTGAGTTTAATATAGCCCTTTGGTTACATATAAAAAAAAAAGGGAGTCTTCAATCCTCGTCTAAAAACAGTTAAAGACTCTCCTCCTTTTTATTTTACGTGAAAATCCTCGGAGATGAGCACACATGAAATGACACAATACTCCCCCTTCTTCTTTTCATGCGTAGTTTCAAATTACTCAATAGTAGTTTATTTTTGGCTCTTTTTTTTTTTTTAAACACTCTTTCACACCTCCCTTCCCATAATAAAAATGACGGATGCCGAAACCATGGAACTAGGTAAAAAGACCTCCCTCTTTTTTTTTCTTAAACCGTAAAACTTATACCCCTACTTTTTTTTTTTTTAAAAAAAAATTCACACGTATAGATTTAGAGTTAGATGCACTCTTGGAACAACCTGCTTCACCCACTCTTGCTAATGACGACACTAAAGTTCAGTTAGTAGCCGATGAGGAAATCGATCGGTTTGAAGCATTACCTCGTCCAACCGCATTATTTCTCCACGGTGTAGATGATATGAGCACCAAAGACATTACCAGTTATTGTAACCACCCACTATTACAAAAGGTCGAATGGATCAATGATTCCGCCTGTAATCTAGCCTTCGCCACGCGTGAACAAGCACAGGAAGCCTTACAGAGTTTGTTGCTTAATCCCTCTGTGGAAGTGCAACATCGTCAACTGGTAGCAGCTAAACCTTATGTCAAGGAAGACGTGACACATGAATTGTTTATTCGTATCTCAACCGATGAAGATGTCAAGGAGCGTGGAGCGCGTACACGTAGTCGATACTATTTGATTCACGGCGTAGAGGAAGACGAGAGTACAATTTCAGAAGAACGAAAGGAAGCACGTAAATCACATCGTGAACGCATGGCAAAGAGTGGAGGTGACGGTCGAAGTGTATTTAGTCGCTTAGGTAAAACTGTCGACCGAAGATCTTTATCGCCTGATGCCCAGAGAGAAAGAAGATCCTTATCGCCTAACCACAGAAGACAAGAAGAGGATAACGTAGTGCGCGAAATTCCTAGTCATTTGAAGAGTCGATTGGGTAATATCAAGTCTTAATGTTTTTTTATTTTTATTTTTTTTATATGCTTTTTATAATAGTAGTGATAATAAATAGATAGAATAGATATAGGGAATAATAAGTTTTAATGTTTTGTCTTGAATTTAAGTAAAGGAGCCAAGATATTTAAAGGACCTGCCTTCTTGAGGAAATCATGGTCCATTAATTCATCAGCAGTTGCTCTTGATCTGACATCCACACAAAGACAGACAGCCAAGAAACCCTTTAATTCACGCGAGAGTTTCTCGGGGTTCTTGAGCGTAGGTGTACCATTGGTAGCAATCAAATATAAAGCCTTGAGAGGTTCTTCATCAAGGTAAGGAGGTTCATTTTCAATCATTTCAATAGCCATAATACCAAGAGACCAAATATCCACTTTGGCTCCGTATTCCTTTTGCTTCACCACTTCGGGTGCCATCCAGTAGGGCGTACCTACCATCGTAGCACGCTTATTTCTTTGGTCTGTTAATTTAGCACAGAAACCAAAATCACTGATCTTGACTTGGCCCTGAGCATTCAATAAGATATTATCGGACTTGATGTCTCTGTGTAGGATATTTTGGGAATGTAAATGTAATAAACCTGCAGTTGTTTCATGACAGACAGTAGCAATTTGTTGTTCGGTCATGGAGTTATTATCAATGACATCGGTTAAAGCACCACCCTCCATATATTCCATGATAACCCAAAGATCACTATTACGCACCAAGAAGGAATCAAGGTAATTCACGATATTAGGATGTTGCGATTCTCTCATAACCAAGATTTCAGTTACGATCAAATCCTTACGTGGTTGATGACCCAAATCCATTTGCTTGATAGCGACTTTGGTATTGGTAGCTAACGCATTCGCAACATAGACTGAACCTGACGCACCTTGTCCCACACGCTTCAACTTCTTGTAAAGATCATTGGGATCCCCTGGTGTAACCACACTCTTTAATTGCTCCATCACTTGGGCCTCTGTCATTGTACTGATACGTTGCTCCACGCGCTTCTTTTGTTGAGGCGCAGAAACCAATTGTGCGGCCTTCTCTCTTTCACGATCGCGAATCTCGCGTTCTCTCTCACGTTCTTGATCCCGCTCGCGCTCTCTTTGACGTTCCTTCTCGCGCTCCTTTTGAAGTTGTTGGTCGCGCAATCGGTCCTTTTCGCGTTGCTGTTCTCGTAACTGTCTTTCGCGTTCGCGCATCTCTAGTTCCAACTTTTCACGTTCAAACATGATGCGTTCGTCATAGGTAGATATGCTGGTCGTACGAGCTGGGACTCGGTGTGATCCATGTGATCGGGAAGGTTCAGGACTTGGGTAGTTATCTCTCGCATATCCCTATTTTTATATATAGATGAATGAATTTTTTTTAGCATGGGATACAAGGGAGGACCGTAACTAGGATACCAAAAAAGAAAAAGAAAGGGACTTACGGGGGAGGGAGGCACGCGGTCGTTAGGTGGGTATTGGGGACTCATGGGAGATTTAGGCTAAAAAAAGAAGGTTAATTAACTTGTGTCTCCCTTGTGCATCTCACATAATTTTACAGTTCTGATAGCCAAATCATCCATCATTTCATTCATATCATTTCTTCTCTGCTGCTGTTGTTGTTGTTGTTGCTGTTGTGGTGGAGGAGGGGCAGGACGAGGAGGAGCAGGACGATGACCTGATTCACTAATGAGAGCAGCCCATCGATCATCACTCATACGTTCTACAGCTCCCTGTAAATTGGAGGATCCGTATTCTTCAGCTTCGCGTTTGGTTTGTTCTGTATAAAACTCTAATACGTCCAACACAGCCTGGGGATTCTTGGCTGCATCTTCAGCTGTAATAGCAGATCCTTTTAATAATTTCGTCCATTGATCCGGTAAACCCTACATGCAGGGTTGAGTATAGGTATTTTTTTTTTCATGCTAATATCTATCTATTACCGTAAATGCGCCAGTATGAGGATCAAAGCCTACATGAACCTCATGAACAAAATTGGTAGGACCTGATGCACCCACTGTGGATCTCTTTTTTTTAAAAAAAGAAGTTAGAGCTCTCCCCACAGTATGTATAGTATGTGTATGCTTACATTATAAATCTCGTCCATCCAACCGTACAGATCTTCATCACTTTTACAAGCGATATAATAGGTCTTGTCTTTGGTGGCTACTTCAAAGCAGTAAGGCTTCAGATCTGTTCGGGTAACTGATGTGATTTCTTTGAGGAATATCAGGGCCACACACTGTCCTGATTGCTATTATGGTAGGGTATAAGAGAGTGTGTGTATTGGTGATAGTGAGAAGTAGCTTACCTCGTTGCGATGAAAGGTCAATGCTTGATCTCTCAAGACACAGAAACGTTTTGACCAGATCCACGCCCGTAAACCGTCTTCTTTTACAGAGAGGTAACCGTCTTTTATAATTTCAGTCATGATGAGCCCTTAAAAAAAAGAAAGAAAGAAGAAAAAAGGCTCCCCGATTATTATATAGGTACCACTGGTGTCACATTAAAAAACACGTCACTTGACTGCATTTTTCATCCAGCGCTGACAACATTGGGGGAGACAAAATAAAAAGACGGAGAGAAGAAGAGAGAAGAGAGGAATGTCACACAGAATATGCCTTGTTCCTGAGTGTTTTTTTTTAAACGGAAATTTTTATAAATTTATACTTATATGATTATTTATTTTACTCCCTCTCAATGAATATACTGAACCCCCTTTTTTTTTTATTTTTGATTCTCTTCTAAAATAAATTCTCCATTCCCACTCCTCTTCAATAAACTCTCTCTCTCTCTCTCTCTCTCTCTCTCTCTCTCTCTCTCTTTTATTTTTTTCTTTTCTTTTCCTCCTCCTTTCCTCTTTTATTTATTATATCTTTTTTAACTACTTTATATATATTTAAAACAAACAATAAAAATGTTCTTTAAATCAGGTCAACCTATTCAGACGAGTGGAAATAATTTAGTAGGCCTTTGGAGACCATCCTTTGTCAAAGTCAAGGATAGACTATTTGTTTATGGCGGTGGTGGAAATGTCACGAATGATTTACACGTACTCAACTTGGTTGATATGCGATGGGAGACTATTCAAGTATGTTTTTTTATTTTTATTTTACTTGCTATTTTTCTCCGTTCTTTTTTCTCCCCCACTAAAAACGATTCTATCCTTAGACTGTCAAGGGAACAGCACCGTGTAAGCGATATGGACATACAGCCACTCTCTGGGATAATTACATCATTGTCTTTGGTAAGTAGTAATCGGACAACAAATTAAAGTAGTGTATTCAACATACAAAAATTAGGTGGATGCAACGAATTTCAGGAATATTGCAATGATATCCATGTGTATGATATACAGAAACAGACTTGGTTTCAACCAGATATAAATGGCATCGTACCTGCACGCTACTTGCATAGTGCGTCCGTGTACGACAACAAACTATTTATTTATGGTGGATTTGCAAAGAATTCAGATTGTAAGAATTTTTTTTTTTTTTATATATTTTTCATCTCTTTTTATAAACAACTAAAAAAACAATGGTTATAGGTACCTATGTGCTAGACGAATTAAGCGTACTGGATTTAAGGACTTTTACCTGGACAAAATATCACGGCGTACCACCACGATACAACCATTCTGCCACACTGGTGGGGCACAAGATGTACATTTATGCCGGTAAAGACGAGCACGGGAACACCATTTCTGATCTGTACGTTGTCAACCTCAATACGCCACCTTACACACCGCATCTGGTGTTGGGCGGGAATACCAGTATGGTCCTACTAAAAAGTCAGCATTTCTGTGAAGCCGTTTGTGGAAAATTACTTGTGTTTGGCAGATATCTCACCAACAATGTGGATTCCATGTACGGTCTCTGGATGCTGGATTTGGATACCCTCGAATGGACAAGGCAGGAATGTAACGCTCATTTCGAAATTGGGGGCTGGAATTATTTTACAATCATGTCCGAAAATAACACACATCATACTATGGACGACGGACAAGTCTCTCTCAACAATCTCTTTTTCCTAGGCAACACAGATCCCTTTCGTCCGCAAGGATATGACCACTTTCGGTGAGTTTTTTTTTTGTCTTCTTTACATAGAACAAGCTGACTGACTAACTCTTTCTTATTAGTGACGCTTTGGTGATCAATGGTGAGTCTTTGGGGCTGTACGATATACCCCAGCCACTCCAGGTCTCCTGCGAATTCTCTCGTCTGCTAAACAATCCCGAATTATCTGATTTTGTCATTGTACCCGAGGGTGGTCAGGAATTTCATGTACATCAAGTGATACTTATAACGCGCTGGCCGCATTTTCGAAACATTTATAAATCAGGCATGATCGAAAGTCGGCAGCGACGTATGGAAATTCCAGAGCCTTACAACGTCGTACTTTCCTTTCTAAAGTATCTATACAATGATCGGTTGGATGTGGATGAGCCCTGTGAAATCATTTGTGAAGTGCTGGTGTTGGCCAATATGTATTTACTGTCACGGCTAAAAAAGATCTGTTGTGAGAGGCTCTACAGACATCACCTCTCCATCAACACATGTGGTCTCATCTTTGAAAAGGCCATCATGGCAGAGGAAGTAGGTCTCAAGTTACTCACACTGGATTACATGTTCCGGAATTATGGTCAGGTCCTCAAATCAAATATCGTGTCGGATATGTCGGCTTCAATACGGAAAGAGTTTTTAGACGCTGTACCAGAAGACGCCATGCTCAATGTAAATAACCATCTAGTGACGGTTCAGACAGGTAAACAGACTACCAATGCCTTTGTCACCACCAAGATACAGCCTTATACTTCCACTCCTTTATACAACTACTCTAATAACAATGCTAACGATTTAAATACCACGCCAACCACCACTTCTACTTCCACTACCACCGTAGTCTAATAATAATAACAATAATAAAAAGTTTATCTATTTCCCCATTGGCTGGATTGACGGTAATTTGATCAATAAGAAAAAAAAAAAAAAAAAAAAAAGGAGGTGCCCTTTATTTTTTTTCGCTTTTGCTTTAACGAATGATCACTCAGTTTCTAATTTTAACTCTTTTCATGCACATCACAAGAAATGTAAACTATAAATTATTTTTGAGGCTCGGCGGAAAAAAAAAAAAAAAAAATCATGGCCCTCCTATTTTCTCACTATAAAAAGAAGCCAAAAACCCTTCTACCCCATTTTTTTCCCTACATCATCATCATATAAAATATAAACCTCTTATACACACACACGCACACACACACAAACTGAAAACAATGACATTAAATCATCATAAAAAGGTTCAATTCTCCAATGAGAGGGATACAATTGCATACACACACAGCGCAACAGATTATGACCGTTCCCCATTTGCCGGTGCGTCACTTCAATTACAGGCATTCAGGGCCCAATTACTGATTCCACAGAATGCGTCTATCGCTCCTCCTCCTCCTCCCGTCATCCACCCAACCAAAAGAGTCAAGGCTCACCTCAAGATTAATACTACCACACTGGCTTGTGGTCCTTTATTTTTTACAGCTTTATCCACCAATTACAGTCGTCTTGAATGATAACAATTTTTTTTTTACCAAGCACTCTCGTTTAACAATGGGAATGTCTATTTTTGTTTTGTTTGTTAACTTATAAAATAAAATAATATATCTTTTTATACCTCTTTTTCAACAATGGTTGTAGTGGGGGCATGGGTAATGATACCTGATTTTACAGAATCATCATCATCACTGCTATGATTGGAAGCGAGTAGATGAGGTGGTTGGTATCCATCCATGTAACTATAGACAGTTTCCTTCCGTGTCACCTCTATTCCTTCACACTCTTCTTCTTCTCTTTTTTCTTCCTGTGGTTTCTGAAGGACATGACGGTACAATAACTCGGCTCCTTTCGAATGAGGACTTTGTGCCCAGTACAAGATGAATAACTTGTACAAGTTGTACTTTCTCCTTGAAACAGACACCATATCCATCCAGTGATCCAGCACTATGAGTGAAAAAAGGGTTAGTTGTCTTATTCCACAAAAAAGAAAAGAAAACTAAAAATCACACCTTGGAATGAACCAAACATCATCCAATAAGTCAGCCATGCCTTTAATTCGTCCGTGTCATGTTGTTTCTGTTTTATCAATTGCCAGCAACGCCAAGACGGGTAGAGCACGCCAACAAGGTTAAGGACAAGGTGTGTGGATCGACGGTAGGTTCGGATAGCCCCATACGTGAGGGCAGTAGTGAGAAACGAAAAGAGAACAAAAGGGTAAACTCCTTTATTCAGCAGAAAGGTATATAACCAAGACTTGCTATAGATGAGCTCCAGTGTCTTGATACGAGCTACCACCGTGTTATTGATCGAACGAGTGACGTATGAAATATTAATAGGTGCTCGATCCTTTAACGCATCTAACCAGTCTTCCAGGACCTTGAATGTTTTGTCATGTTTTATAGACATTATAAAGTAAAAAAAAAAAAAAAAAATAAGGTACAGACACACACACACACACGCACACACAAAAATATTTTTTTTTTCACTTGTTTTAATTAAATTGACATGTGATACTTTTTTTTAAGCGGCAACCGCTACCATGGCAACACCACCACCACCACCACCACCAGGAGGAGCAACCGGCGAAATGAAAAGACACTCATTCTCATAGACAATGAATGCATCGGATTGTTGTTGTATGATATAAAAGCCTGCTGAAACGAGGGTAGCCAAGGTAGCAGCATACATGACTAAGATAGAGAGTGCTTGTTTTAGAATTAAGAGCATGGCCTGGAACGGTCTTAGGTTAAGACCTAAACGAGCCACGTATTCTGGGTTCAGTGCCTGGCTGAGCACATCCATGTCACGGTAGGAGACGTTCCCACAGAGCAAGAGTTGGCGTGTATGAAGGCGGAATTCTAGGTAGCTGGTAAAATTGGTGTAATTTACATTGGATATATAGAGGTTAAAATTCATGTCGCTCAAGAAACGCTTTTCGAGCTTATTGATTTGTGCAGTGGAGTAAGTAAAATGGGTCCATTCTGACCAGTCCAGGTTCAACCATGTTACATCGGCACTGTGATAAAAGAAGAGAAATGATAAATATATATAAAAAAGTGTGTGTGTGTGTTGATAAAAAAAAAAAGGACACATGTTTTACAGGTATTTATCGGCGACTACGATACTAGCGATAAACAGGTCGCGGGGATTCCAAGCGTGTTTTATGATATCGGTGGTGTGCTGAAAATATTGATCAATGTACCATAGACTGCAGATCAAGGACGAGCAGGATATTTGGGCCTTGGAGAGTGTCTTTTTGATAAAGTTTACGTTTTCTCGAAACGCTTGAAGACTATCTCCCAACGGTGGTGTGACCAAGATGAAATCACTACCACTAATCAGGCTAGCAATAAACGATGCCGTCAAGTCTTTTTGTTGTTTTTTTTAGGTGTGAGTTATGAGATAATCATATAAGAAGTAACCTGCATGTTATTACCAATTAATTCAAAGGGGATGGGGATATACTGGCCATGCATGCCTTGTCTCTGCACAAGTCCTAACAATTGTTGAAAAGCCGCTACTTGTCCATACACCTACATAATATTTTTTTGTTTAAATTCCAAATGCTCGTTACTTCCCCATCTCTCTTTTTCTCTCTCTCTTTTCTACCGAAGTGTCGCATAAATGCTTGGCCTTGTCTCTTTCTGATTGCTCTTTTCTTTGTAACGAGCGCTTTGGATTCTTTTTCGTCATGGATTGATTAAAGGATTTGTTGTAAAAAAAAAAAAAAAAAAAAATATAAAATGGGAGATTTTTTTTAATTAAACCTCAGTGTATGCAAGACAAAAGGGTAAGCCTCTTTATTTACACAAAGTGCCGCATGGGAAATGCCACACCATCGAAGCAAAAAAAGAGAGGGGATGAACACTTGTCTTTTTTTAAATAGAATGAGGATCTATAGATAGATTCCCGTCATTTCGGGTCATAATCACACCACTGACCATAGGAAACAATGAATACAAACTAAAACCAACGCAACCCTTCTCTTTTTTCATACCTAAACATACATCCGCTCGTAAACATGTGTCGATTTCATAATCAACGGCTAATCCAGACAATTACAGTTGTTCCAAAGGCAAAACTAAGGAATGAAAAAATATATGGCCTTTGGATAATCCAAAATTAATGGTCACATATCACAACAAACATATAATGTATTCTAATCTCACTGAAGGGCTTTTCTCATAAGGTGAAACCCCCTTTATTTTTTCGTACAAGAAAAAGCATGAATGAAAAAACGCAACAAAAGCTCGTGTTACAATCGAATATGTTACACTAAAACCCTCAAGAGAAAAACAGCTCTTTTTATTTTGCAGTGCATCGAGTTCATCGAATAGGTTATATATTTTCAGCCGTCCCCCCTTTGTCGGCCTGTCAACATGTTCCTCATTACAGTTAAAAAAAAACATGAGCTTACGTGATAAATTTATAAAAGTCAGAAAGAATTTCATTTTTTTATTTTGGGAAGGAAACTACCGCAGCAGAACGACTTTTTTTTTTTTGTATTCATTGAACAATGCAGACATGATTAATAAGTGAAAAGAGAGATGACCCAAAAAAAAACAATTTGTAATCTGTGACTATTGATTTTTACATATAAGAAATACAAAAAAAAAAAAAAAAAGCTTTTTTTTTATAGTTTTATAAACATACTTTTATTTCGCTCAAGACATGTCTGCTCCCGAACAGGTAAATGCACAAAACACTTAAAAGAAAGACGGCGACTGACAGAAAAAATAATCTAGCACCACGAAGAAATCGATGATCTCGTTGAAGAGGAATACCTTCAAGAAGGCGATATTCTCGAAGAAGAAATTCCTGATTTAGATCAAGGTGAACCCATGGACGATGACGACGAAGAGGACATGGACGGTAAGTCTTTCTCTCTCCCTCTTTTTTTTAATAGTACTTCAGATACTCATGCTGCCTGTAGATTCAGCAGAGGGCTTCGAAGTCAGACCCAACGACGAAAATACCGTCGAGTTAGCAGACGACTCCGTGCAAGGTTTCTTTGACCACCGTGAACCCGTCTATGCCATTGCTATGCATCCTACCAGTAACGGTATTATTGTCAGTGGTGGTGGTGACGACAAGAGTTATCTCTGGCGTTGTGATACCGGTGAAATGATGAAGGTCCTGGACGGTCATACCGATTCTGTCACAGGCGTTGCCTTCAGTTGTGATGGCAAATACGTCGCCTCCGCTGCCATGGATGGTAAAGTCCGTGTTTGGAATGCAGAGACTGGTGATTTCTGTGTATCTGTAGATGGTCCCGATGAGATTATTTGGATCGATTGGCATCCCAAGGGTAACATTTTGTTGGCTGGTGCTAATGACTCTACCATTTGGATGTGGGCCAGTAAGTAATAGGCATACTTGTATCATAAGAACCAAAAAGCTCACCTATTTTTTTTTAAGTGCCTAGCGGAAAGTTCATGAACATCTTCAACGGTCATGCAGGTCCCGTGACAGCGGGTGGATTTACACGCGATGGTAAAAAGATTGTGTCTACATCCGAAGATTCTAGCTTTATCGTTTGGGATCCCAAGACAGCTGCAGCAGAATTCCGTTTGACAGGTGAAGATGCGCGTTTCCATGTGGATCCCATTACCTCTGTGTGTGTCAACAAGGATAGCACATTGGCCATCACTGGTGATGTCGCTGGTAAAGCACGACTTGTCAACATCATGAACGGCACTGTGAGTACCTAATACGAGATAGGAAAGAACAAAAGAAGGAGGATACTTACATTTTATAGATTGTCGCTTCGTTGGAAAACCACACGGACTCTATCGAGACATCGTCGTTTTGTGATGTGCTTCCTTTGGCTGCTACAGGTTCAGTGGACGGTACGATTTCTATCTGGGATGTGCAAACCTTGCGTCTGCGTGCCACATTACAACACGAGGATGCAGTGGTCAAGGTGAAATTCGTCAAGAATTCACCCATGCTCGCTACATGTTCTGCTGATCGCACTGTGAAAATGTGGGATGCTCGTACCGGTCAATGTCTCAAGTCTTGGTCTGGTCATCGTGATACCGTACTTGATATCGCCGTTGCCGAGTAAGTATTCATATTTTTTTCTTGGATTGTAGATACTCATTTTCTCTTGTAGTGATGGTAATGTCATTTGTTCTGCTTCGGACGATGGTACTTGTTTAGTATTTAGCATGTAATTTTTTTGTATACTTAACTTAATAAATGAAGACTGCTTAATGGGCTGTCAAAAAACAAATTTGGGTGATGTTTTAGACACCGAAAATAAAAAGTTTTTCTTTTTTTTATCTCTTTTTTCACAACATTAATCTACCATGGGCAAAAGCGAAATTAAGGATAAGAAAGACAAGATTGTCAACAAGAAGGAAGACAAGACTGTAGCTAAAAAGGTACACACACGCACACATACGCACACATGCACGGCATTTTTCTAATGAGAAACTCATGTTAGGAAAAGAAGGAGAAAAAAGAAAAGAAAGAGAAAAAAGAAAAGAAGGAGAAAAAGGAAAAGAAAGAGAAAAAAGAAAAGAAAGAGAAAAAGGAAAAGAAGGAGAAAAAGAGAAAGCATGAGAGTAGTGAAAGTGAGGAAGAATTCATCATTCACGAAAACCACTTTAAAAAGACCAAGGTGGACCATACTAAGGCTACAGCTAAGCCAACAGCACCTGCAGCAGCAACGGCACAGGAGAGCACACCGGGCGCTGGTTGGAACGACTGGAACAAGGCCTCATTTGACGGTGACGATGCCAAAAAGAACAAGTTTCTTCGCTTATTGGGGGCCAAGAAGTCACCCGCTGAATCCTTCACACCTGCCAAGAAATCAGGCGGTTTGTATGGTGGATTAAAGAGTGCAATTGACGAGGATGAAAAGGCCCGTATCACAAATGATTTAGAAAAACAATTTGATTCGGGTTTGCAATTAAGAAAGCAAATGCAAATGGGTCGTCGTGGAGGTTTAGGATGGAACTAGTAAACTGAACAAAAAAAAACACACTTTTTTTTTTAATAATAATAGTAATAATAAAAAGGTTCATGTATAATATCAAATTTAAGCAGTCTTGGCAACGTCTATTAATGAAAAGTTAGTCTTTCATTTTTTCCCCCGTATAATAAACACACATATATATATAAGAAATAGAATACTTACTTTGGACATCCAAAATAGCTTGGTCCAAGATTTGTTGTTGGATGGCAGGGTCTTGCAAGTCCTTGTTGATCTTTTCGATCAAGAAGGCAGCCAATTGCTTTTGCTCACGTTCACGGAGACTGGTTTCATGACGAACCCAAGAGTCCAAGGTGGACTTGATCTCGGTGGCAACAGCAACGTTTTGCTTCAATTCGAAAGCTTGAGCTTCTAATTGAGCAGTCTCACGAGAGAGCTCAAAGAGAGCCTTTGTAACTTGCACAAGATCCTTCATTTGTCCAACTTCTTCAATACGCTCTTGAACAGCACCCTTGTGGTCATCACGGGCTTGGACCAAGATGCTCTTGATACGCTGCACAGTGGTAAAATTAGAGGGTTAGTTTCTTTTAAGGTGCGTCATTTCTCGTTTCCATCGTTACCTCAATGTGTTCGTTGGCCATGTTGGTGAAAGGTTCTCTGAGGTACTTGATAAGGACACCGAGGAGACCAGCAGAAGAGATCAAGACCAAAGTTTCTTCGTTAATGACGTAGATTTCCTTGGAGATCAAGAAAGCAGACAAACCAGTGGCAGCAGTAACATAACCAGTCTTGGAAATGAGAGAGTTACCGGGAAGAGAATCGAGGAAGCTGTTGGCCTTTTGCTTGGGTTCCTCTGCAAATGAACATGTTAATTTTTTTTCTTATTTATCATGGGGTTCGTAATAATACCTTCGGTCTTGGAGGTGAATCCACGGACACTACAATGGATTATTCTGGCATTAGTTGCGAATACAATATATACATAAAAAAAAAGATAAAATGCTTACGCGGAAGCACGAACAGTTTGGCGAGAAGCAGCCATCATGGCAGGACGAGCAACTACAGAAAAGACTTTTTTATTTAATAAAACAAGCTCTATACTTTTTTAAGTATCGACAAGAAAGTACCTGCAGCACTCTTGGTCAATAATCTGAAAGCCATGGCAAGATCTAATGTTCCACATTGGTGAGTTGACTTTTTTTTTTTTTTTTTTTTTTTAAAAAAATTTAATCGTTGTATATTAAGGGTGTGCGCTTACAAAAAAAAAGAAGTTGTCTACTTTGAAAAAGAGAAAAAGGGAATTTTTATTTTCTTTTTTTTTATTTTAGGACCCCCACCTTCAACTGCCCTATCATAACCAGGGGGTGCAAATTCTTTTTTTTTTGTTAGGTGGTTACGCGCACAACTATTTTTTGTTGGCTATGCGCACCCCATCTTTTTTTTTTGGTATGTTGTACAAGTGTTCATACATTCATCATTGAAATCTACCTGACATAGAATGAAACGTAACATTAAACAGAGAGATGAATCTGAAAAAAAAGAAAACGTGGCATCTACTTGTAACACGTCAAAATAGAGATCATCACTTGTTTTTTCAGGAAAATAGAAAAGATCAGATAAACATACGCTCTGATTGCATCACGCAAATAAGCGCGTAGTGCAAGTAGTCTTTTATGAATGAAGTCTTCCTTTTTATTTTCTAGTATGTGAGGCAAAGGTGTATTTGGGATGAGTGGTGGTGAGTGCTCTACCGAAACATACACATAATGTGAGTCAGAGGCGGGTAAATGTTTTTGTATTATATATATTTATATGTTTATTTTATTTTTTTGACAGGGCTTATAATGTGTAATAGGTAGAATGGGAAAGGGTCATATAATAAGGGATGTGAACAATGAATGGGGAGGGAGGGAAGGGAAGGGAATTTTTATTTACAAGAATATCATCATCTTTTCTTAATAGCGACATACGTTACCGTATATTTTCTCATAACCACCCATACGAAGAGCGGGTAAGAAAGAAGCAGCTGGTAAAAGAGGTCGAAGTCCGCCGCTTTGTTGTTGTTGAGGTTGAGGTTGTTTATGTTGTTGAGGTTGTTGTGTATTAAACATTTGATTATATAATTGGGGAGGTTGAGGGATGTAAATGGGTGTATAGAAAGTCTGTTGATGTGTAGGAGTACTAGCCGCTGAGGATGAGTTGGAAGACACTGACATGTTCGAGAATCCGTTTTGCAGTTGTTGCTGTTGCTGTGCTGGATGATATTGCTGGTGTGGGTGCGTGTACTGTGCCTGATGGTGTTGCTGGGGTAACCGCAGCTCTTCCTTTTGAGGTGAAGAAGGCAAACTAATTGAGGTCTGGGTAAAAATGCTATTATCACTAACAATAAATCGGGGTGAATTGGGGGCTGATGGAGGATATATTTCATTCACAACATTTATTGGTGCTTGTAGTGCTGGTGCTTGTAGTGCTTGTAATGCCGCTGGTGCTGGTGCTGGTGGGGATGGTGAGGATGCTGGTAATGGGGTTGCCACTGGTAGCACACGCATGCTATTATTTGTGTTGATGGCCACATTATGAGAAAGATTCAGACGCTCTTTTAAAGCATTATTCTCAGCTTGCAGGTCCTATAAAAATATTAAATAAATATTTATAGATTTATCATTTGATGGTTACTGACTTACTCGAATATAATCCAGGGAAAGCTTTAAAATGCTGCCCTTATTAGGTTTTTGACCCGGTTGAATGGCGTTTGGGACGACATTGGATAGTTCAAATATAGTGTTATTGATATTATCTCTGCGACGACGTTCTACATGATTATGGTTTTCTCTACGACGTTGAATTCGTTCAATAGCTGTTTTGCTGTCTAGGTTGTTTCTATTTTGAAAAAGATATGTTTAACGAGAGAGTTTAATAGTGATAAGAAAAGATGTACCTATTAAGGATGTTAACACCATTGACTCTATAAGCAGTCTGTTTCTTTGGCTTTGATTTCTTTTTGTTTGCTTTCTGAGGCGATAGATCCGAAGTAAAGTTTAAAAATAAAGGTTGAGTGATGGGTCGTTTAGGAGGGGATTCATCTTGAGAGGAGTCGTCTTCAGAGTCATCGTCTTCCTCCATAACCATATCAAATTCATCTTCTTCTTCTTCCAAGTGTCGTTTATTCATGATTGTGGCACACACCATATGGATATATATGAATAAAAAAAAAAAAAGAAAGATTGGAGGGAAAGAAGAGGGAAAAGAAAGGGAGAAACGTGGGTGGATGACTCTTTTTACAAACTCTTTTAACATTCCGATCGTATAAACATGTTTCCCACGATTTGTCCAATGAAATGACGTTTCTTATTACCGATCTTCGGACAACACTCCGGGAAAACTATTCACTTTTTTATTTATTTTTTTCTGTTATCTGCATATGATTTACATTCATGCATCTCTCATGTTGCTGTTGTACAATCTGATAAATTTTTGCTTTGTTTTATTTCTTTCTTTACGTGAAGATGAAAATTATTACTTCTTATAAAAATTTTTTTTGTAGGTAATTTGAAACTCCATTTCTTACCACCGAGTCAGTACCATCTACTTTTTTTTTTTGATGTACAGCCGGGAATAATTTATCTACTCCAATCGTTTTTTCTCACGATAATGAAAAAAAAAGCACGGCTTCCACGTGTAACTTCAAATCTGAGCTCTTTTTTCTACCAATGTCCAATCATCGCTACTTGGGGCACATGCACTCTTTTTACAACTGCGCGGAGTCTCTTTGGGCGCTGATAAAAATGACCTGATCCACCGTATATAAGGGAATTTCTTTCAATTTTAAACAAAAATCCAAAAACACGATGGCTGGGTCCCAACAACCCATTCACTTCTGGGTTGAATTTTTACGTATTTGCTGTAATTGCCTCAACTACAAAAATCACTCGTTTTTTTTTATAGACGCACACAAGTCGAACCCAATAGAAGTAAATCATATTTTCTCTTTGTAGATCACATCATCTTTTTCAACATGTAACACAGTCTTTTTTTTTCTTCTCCACTGAACTCAATCGTAGCAACCAGATTTAGCACATGCTACCTTTTACCCGAAAAAGAACACTAGTAGTACAGAGGTTGCACACGTAGTGCGTTGACATTACTTTATACAAAAGTCCTTACCAGTCATAATTGTCTTGTACATTTACCTGCAAGTGAGGGATGTAATACAATCATCATTTCTCAAAAAGAAAGTAAGAAAAAAAAAAACTTAATTCATTTTACTGGCTGTAGCTGAATTCGCGGATATATCCGTCTCAAAGTCCGTTTTCTCTCTTAAAATCGTCTGGATGGACAAGATGTATCCTACAGCATCAACACAAAGGTTGTACGAAGACAGACAGCTGTTTAGATATATGTTAATGACCCCCCGATTGATTATTCGGCTATTCGTCGTACAAGTCTCGAACGTTGCCTTATTCTTTATTATTTACCTTTCTTACATATCTCCCCGCCCTCCCCCTCCTCCCCCCAAGCGCAATACTAATATCTGCTAATGAAATAATCTAATATTCGAATTAAATTCGTCTATTTCGTAGACCTGATATTGTGGATAAAATATATATATAAAAAATGGTGCTTTTTTTAGAGTTCTTATCAACTTCAGGGTCAGGCCCGCGCTATAATTGGTTGCATTAATCAGCTTGCTGTTTCAGCTGTGAATATTAGTATCACCTTTTTAGCAACCACATGGGCCACGGGTATACAATTTATAATATTTACTCACGCGTGGGCATAAAGAAACAATGGTATACGTGGATATTCCATGAACCCTAAATTATGCTTATCAGAAGCATCAAATGATATCATCAAAATGGCAGAATTAATTACCGCAATGTCCTCCTCCGAGGCTCCATTGATCGAATGACGCACGGGGAGAGATATGTTCTTGTTCAATTATTTTAGGCGGGACAGAAAAAAAAAAGGGGGGGGGGGGGGCTCGTCTCATCTTTTACTGCTAAATAAGCGTTGCCGGTTGTCTCCTCAACAGGTTTTTGCCTCTCTTATTAATAGCATCGATAACAAATGCAGAATGGTGAATTCTACAATTATCCATTACTATGAAAAATTATTTTTTATCGTGTTTATCAAGTGTGTCCATTGTTGCTTCTAAAAACTTGACAATATGATATGCCGTAGTTCCCTTTTTCAAAGACTTTTTCTTCTCAGGATCTTTTGCTCTTCATTATTGGAGGCCGGGTTTGCATACTCTTGTTCAAGCTTTTCTGCAGCTGTATTTGTTAAAGGCTCTACTTTTGAAAAATTGACTGTTCCAAAATACGCAATGCATCCAACGATACTGATATTAGCACCTCTTTACTCGTGAACAGTAGCATTTGCTGGCTCTCCTACTTTGGACCGAGCTTTCCCTCTTATCATATGCGTATTAAAGCCTGCTTCATCCACAAATACGCAAATCTTTTAAAAGTCGACGCCAATTTCCTTCCATTTACTTAATACCTCGCAATGAAGGTGAAGTGTTCGTTCAGCGTCCCTTTCTCCGTTGTATAAAGATGGTATCTTTAACAAACAAACACAGCTTACTGTTATGTGCTTCCACAGAGAAGGAATAGGAATATCTTCTAAGTCTGCAAATTGCTTCAGAAAAGCTTCTTTTGCCAATCCAGGTGTTGTAGACTTGTGATTGTCAAGGTAATCAATCATAAACAGGGTATGCTTTTGTTTCGTACCTCTGTTCTTGGCTTTCGGAGCAAAACCAGACAATACACTACCGTTACTATCATTGAATTCCTTGAGCAGTCTGTAAGTACTTTATCGAGGAATGTTACAGCGTACTGCCGCTTTAGGTACATTAGTACCTTCGTCTTGCATTATTTGTATGAACATGCGCACTTGCTCAGGTGTGTAATTCTTGTGCTTTTTACTACCGTCGTCAATAGATACAGTTCTTATGCTTTCCGTAAGCGAATCAATCCTATAAAATAGAAATCAAACTTTTTTCTCTTATAGTCCATTTGAATTTTTTGTATTGCAGGCAAATGAAATTTATTTTTTATTTATTTCTTTTTCTACTAGCTACTCTTTTTATCACAAACTCTTCCCAATCTTTGACAGTTATAATATCCTCATCGTGTTGAACATTTTGAAGAGCTTCTGTGATGTCTTCCTCTAAGTCAAAGTCGATACTTTGCTCGTCGTTGTTGCTGTCGTTGTTGCTGTCGTTGTTGCTGTCGTTGTTACTGTCATTGTTGTTGTCGTTGTTGCTTTCGTTGTTGCTGTCGTTGCTGCTGTCTTTGTTGCTGTCTTTGTTGCTTTCGTTGTTGCTGTCGTACCCAGCAGTGCTGTCTGAATGAAGAAGAATATCATCACCTGTCTCACCCCCCTGAAAGTGCATGAACTCTATATCGTGTCGTCTTTTTGCTTCGAGGATAACATTGATCTTACGATAATTCAAGTACACCAGACGTTTCAAGGACAAGACAGCAGCCAGAGCTTGAGCGAAAGACGCTAAGTTATTCACAATTTTCGGTACAACAAAGACCCCCTTATTATAGCTAATGGAATGTTTCTGAGAAATATATCTGGTTCCGATTATATGTACACCCTAAAATAAATCAGCAATCAAAATGTTTTTTTTGATCGCTGATCGCAAAGCCAAATTTTCAAATCTCTATAAAAACAACCTATACATAAATAAATAGATGTAGCAATACCATGTTAATAGATAAACGTAATTTTTTAAAGAAAAAAAATGTTTATGGGGATGATAGCCAGGGTAAGAAAAAGACAACTTCAGATTACGTAAGTAAAATGAGAAAAGGGGACATGTGACTGTGGGTTTTAATGATTTTCCAACACTGCTGGTAATACTACTCTTATCGACTTTGAAAGCCTTACCAGTTTTTATTACATATTTGTTATTAGACCTGTCGACCCCATTCACCAACCCAATAGTAGACACAAGGTCCTTTGCATCAAAGACGACAATTTTTTTTTGCTCTGCCTCATCATGCGCGGGATGGCCTTTGAATAAGGGGAAACGTCATGATTCTTTATAAGTTCACCAAAAACGAAGTTCGAGCCTGGAGTACTTTCTTGATATGTAAAGTCAAAAAAGAACAAGCGTTTACACACGTACCAGTTTTCAACAGGCCGAGACATCCAAATTACTTTAAGTGAGCACACATGAATTTA
Organism: Mucor mucedo; assembly: GCF_025094135.1. Taxonomy (NCBI): domain Eukaryota; kingdom Fungi; phylum Mucoromycota; class Mucoromycetes; order Mucorales; family Mucoraceae; genus Mucor; species Mucor mucedo. The sequence continues at coordinate 43,439 of NW_026252303.1, read as the reverse complement.
GATTTGCAAAAAAAAAAAAAAAAAATAAAAAAAATAGGAGAGTGTCTTGAATCTGTCATTTACAAGACTGATGAATCAGTTGCTGTAGAAAATAATCAACCCGTACGGCGTTGCCAAAAAAAAAAAGGAATTGAGTCTGAATTTTTTTTTTCTTATTTAAACAAACTTTGTTTTTTAAACCTTTTTATTATTATTCTTTTTCCCCTTTTCTTTTTCTTCCAGGTTAATGTATGTATATGCGAATAGTTAATGGTATTTGATTCATCATAACCATTTTTAAATTAATTTAGATTTAGTTATGTGACTAATAATAAACGTGTTACAACTTTATAATAGCATCAGACCAATGCTCTTTGCTCGGTAAGGAACTCTAACTACTTTCTTATATCTATTAGCGCATTTTTATAGCTAAAGGAATCAATACATTGATTACTTGTGGAAAGGCAAATAACTTGACTTTGGTATACTTGTTTATTATTAAGTTAACCCAACTTTTTAAAGCTGATTGATATTACTGTTTATTTGAGGCTCGTACATCCCACGGTTTTGTAAAGGTACACATTGCTAAACATGATAATTTATTCTCTTATTAACGTAAACCATATTTTTGCAGGTAAGTGATACTGCTGTTCTTCTGAGGTCTTCGTGTGGTCACTATCGTAGTTCCTCTGATTATGTCTGTCTCTGGTCATATTTTACTGGTCATTTTCCATATTTGAAGAGGTCCATCATGGTCAGATTCGACGTTATTTAATTTTTTTTATAAATAAAACTTTGTTTTTCCCAATATATATAAACGTATCAATTTCAAGCCTACATACTGATTTAGCAGGGGTGTAAAAGTAATATTATATCGATTATCGACTACCCCCTTTTTTTTTACCCCATCCAACGATATTTTGTTTTTGATTTATGGATCGATATTGTCAATCGCGATATTTTAGAAAATTTGATCGATATTGCCAATCGCGATATTTTGGAAAATTTGATCGATATCGCCAATCGCGATATTTTTAAAAAAAAGATCGTTATTTCCGCTCTAATTTGTTTGCGATATTTTTCAATTTTTGATCGCTGATTTATTTTAGGGTGGTAGTTTAACACCTTGCCACTGGCAAGTAATTGCTTCTAAGTTGGAGATTCTGCTGTTGCCAACATATTGGGCCCACTTGCGTAGCATTGCCAGTTGAAGGGCCTTTCCTTTACTAATATCTTTTTTGACGCCTTTGACGCCTGGCTTTTCCTCTGCCGAAAGATAGTCAGTGTCATCATTCAGGTTGCGTAGAATAAAGTCAACACGCTGGTTGGGGACATCATCAAATTCCTTCGTAATATTTGAAATACAGTCAGCTCTTTTGGTGATGAAGTTCTTATCATAAATGAACGCATTATCAAAGACTGGGCCATAAACATGTGTGCGGTACCAGGACTCATTATGATCAGCAGTGACAAGGCTATCCGAAGACCAGATTTCGACCATGCACCGCAAAATTACGGTGAAGGTTAACAACGATTTTGGCCGTATCCGTGACGGATCTGGTCAATTTTTGACTATTCTGTATCCTGGACGGGAATTTTTGAAAAATGACCGTATCCGTGACGGATCTGGTCAATTTTCGATCATTCTGTATCCTGGACGGGGCAAGTTTATAAATTGACCGTATCCGTGACGGATCTGGTCAATTTTTTGTCATTCTGTATCCTGGACGGGGCAAGTTTATAGATTGACCGTCACCGTCACGGATATGGTCAATTTTTGATGATTCCGTCTCCGTCACGGCCACGGCCAATTTTTGACCATACCGTCACCGTCACGGATACGGTCAATTTTTGATAATCCCGTCACCGTAACGGATACGGTCAATTTTTTGACCATTCTGTGTGTTTGACGTTACATAAGTTTCCCACTCTTATTTAAAAGAGTTTTTTTTTAAAAACTACTCTTCTTTCCCCAAATCTTTTTCATATAAATATTCTGTAAATAATAAAATGTGGCATACTCTGTTACTATCTAAAGCTTTCCCGATGTAAACTATTGTGTGTGGTATTTCGGCATCTGATAGGATGAGTCATTGCTATTTTTTTAGTGTTCTGCTCGTGTTTATTGAAATGTGAGTAACTTGATCTCTTTGTTTGTGTTGATATATTCTGATAGTATTGTTATAGATAAAATGTCAATGAAGTTGGCTATAGGATAAGGTATATAAAATGATACATATGAAATATGTTAATCGCCTATTAATAAATTTGATTATAGGATTATCACTGTTCTATTTATTATGATACTCCACTACCAAACAATGGGCTACACCGTATTAGAATTTGGTCTTTATTTCTTTCTATAACTCTCATAATATATTCTTTTAATAAAATACATCGTAATATCTTTTATTATCAATACAAATTGTCTTCACACAAATAAATAAATTACTTTTTTTTATAAACATAACTATTAAATATAACTGTCCAACAGTACAACGGTGTATGTATTAACTTTCGCAATAGCAATGAGTGTTTAAAGATTCCGGAAAATATAGGATATAACCCTGAACAATTATATAAAATCCGTCAAATGCACGGTCAATAACGGAAATAAATTGACCCTTTCAGTCACGAATACGGTGAAAATAATAAAATAATGGCAGTATCCGTCACCGATATGGTGAAAATAATGAAATAATGGCAGTATCCGTCACGGCCACGGTGAAAAATGGGAAAAATTGGCCGTATCCGTCACGGCCACGGTGAAAAATGAGAAAAATTGGCCGCGACCGTCACGGATATGGTGAATTTAAAATCCGCGTCCGTCACGGTTACGGTGAAAAATTGGAAAAATTGGCCGTATCCGTCACGGATACGGTGACTCTAAAATTGACCGTATCCGTGACAGGTAACTATTTGCGAAAAATTGGCCGTCTCTGGGATTTTGCGGTGATGCTGGAAAGTGCCAAGCGGATGTAACGGCACATTGGATTCATATCTATATCACTGTACAATCTTGCAAGAAGTCTGTTCACACTTGTGATGTCAGTACATTGGGCGATTTCAAGGAGTATGTCCCTCTCTTTACGTGTCAAAGTTGGTTGAAGCTTCAGACCGAAATCTTTAATAGATTTTCCAAATCTCTTAGCTATAGTAGTAGTGGAGAAATCGAGATGGCCCTGGTTACCAAACTTGTCGCAAAGAAATATCATTTGTTCATCAATAGATAGGGTCTGGTAATGTCTGAGTTCAACACTATTTTCCTGATCATTAGAGGTTTGAGAGTTTTTAGCTGACGAAAGGCGATCATCAATTGCATCGTTCAAAGCCTGTGCCGAATAAACAGCAAGACGTAGTAACTTTTTAATTTGAGAGGAGGTGCTTATCTTGAGAAAACTATCATTATCGAGCATATCAACCTTACTACTCTCTTCAGTAGTACATCCTTCACGTCTAGATTCATAAACGATAGAGAGCTCTTCCAGATACATGTTTCCAAGCTCTTTCATATTTTCGTCGGTAGGCTCCATCAATAGGTTTTTGTCGATTAGTTCCTTCAAAGCAAGCTCATACTTCCAATCCAAGATAGTGTTCTGCGAAAGATAGCTGTTTATTATACTCTTAATTTTGGCTTTGTCTTCGGTTATGTTCAAGACGAGATTCATATTAAGTCTACATTGAATGAAGGAGAAAACTAGTAACTTTTTTTTAATTTTACGATGGCAGAGAAAAAGGAAATGTCTAGACCTCCGTATTTTTTTCAAACGTATTTTTTTTGTACCACTTACAGGAATTCTGGCCAGAAGACCAGCAGACCAGTATGATTGCACCTATTTACAGTCCAATCCCAGCTATTCACGGTTCGTGAGTTCCAAAAACTCAAGAACTCTGCCTAGGAGGTCGCCCTCCTATTACAAAGACTAGCCGCAGCCGCAATATCACAATTATATATCTTTTTCGATTTAGCTTCTTTTCAAAGAAACAAGAGTCACTACTAAACTAACCTTTTTATGTGATCGGTTACTTTTATACGATAAAAGAAGTATGTTAAGGAAAAAGAAAAGGAGAAGAACAAAGTGTGTGAACCAGCTTTATTTATTGATAAACAAGCTTATGTCAGGATGATTTCATTTGTCTATTTTATCATCCATAATGTTTGAGCCTTTACTTAAAATAGAAACAGTTGCAAAAACCTCCCAAGCAAGTCAGAGCTTGGTAATTGTCTATCTGCATTCCAGTAGTAGCTTGTAATGACAGTAAAGCAGATTTTATGGAAAACAGAAAACGATCATCCAATGAAGTTTAGATGATATGGCATGTCAATCGACGTGTAGACCATCACGTTTGAAAAAATACGTTTGAAAAAATACGTTTGAAAAAATACGTTTGAAAAAAATACGGAGTTCTAGACATTTCCAGAGAAAAACGGTGCGCGTATAATTGTAATGAGAGGACTGTTTTTTTGAAAAATGTTTTATTTCGTAGTATTTACATTCTTACAAAAACGGCATAAAGATAGATTTGAACATATACAAGGATTGGAAGCATATAGTTATTCATAGATATTCACACATATGATACATTGTTACCTACACCATCATATCTTCATAGTCATCCATCGATGACAACGGGTATTATCCGAATTAGGAAGGTGGGTTGTGACGATTAATTTTATTTTTTTCAGAGCAATGCGTCAGCCTTTTTTCCCTTTATATTTCTTTTTGTAGACTATGTGCTTGGAGTGTGGGCAATAATGCAGCATTCACGTTTGTTGTCATAGGCTTTAAGCAGTGCTGCGAAGACAATCAACAAGCTTTGGTTATTTACATATTTTATTTATTCTTATTTCTTTTTGTATTTGACTATGTGCTTGGAGTGTGGGCAATAATGCAGCATTCACGTTTGTTGGCATGGGCTTTAAGCAGTGCTACAAAGACAATCAACAAGCTTTGGTTATTTACATATTTTATTTATTCTTATTTCTTTTTGTATTTGACTATGTGCTTGGAGTGTGGGCAATAATGCAGCATTCACGTTTGTTGGCATGGGCTTTAAGCAGTGCTGCGAAGACAATCAACAAGCTTTGGTTGTACTGCTAGAAACCATGAATACCTTCTCTTGAGTATATTGTAGAAGGAGAACACACAAGAAAACGTAATGTTCCTTTAATTTTTAATGTAAGCCTCAAGTCGTGACTTTTCATTACAAGAAAGAATCCTAATCAAAAAGAAATATCAAGCTATGAATCGACTCGTAATGACGAAAACTACGTATTCTTATTACAGCTCCATGAAAATGTACTGTATTCTCACATGGTTTTCCTCTTGGCAAAAACGAGTACGTTAGATTTTCTTTTATAAGTTACTTCTTGCTAACTTTTTGTTTTCAAATAACTTTTAGAAAAAATGATGTGCTGAGTGGGTTCAACACATGCTGATAATTAATAATTGATCTAAAGGCGAGTAGCTACTCGTACCCAATTATCGTCAGCTAGTCTACTATTGTTGCAGCCAATCTAAATTGACTTGGTATTACACAGGATAGGATATTTCCTATAAATACGCTCACTTTTTTGAATAAATATTTCGATAGTTTTATCTTGACTAAAATTTAGTTTTCTAATAATTTGTAATTGACTCCTTTGTGTTTCCCTCAACTTTTATACTTCTTGTTTATCTTAAGTCTTTACTTATCATATAACATTTAACTCAAAGTTCATATCACACTCCACTTGAATCTCTTTATTATCAGAACCGTATATAAGAGATTGTTTATAATAACATAATTACTTTTCTTTTTAATCTTGTCAATCAGTTTACATTCATATTATTTACGCCTTCTTAGAATCATCGTTGATTATCTTCTTATCTTTAAACTTTATATTATAAGATTTCTTAAGTTTCCAGTCTGGTGCTTACTTTCATAACTACTTTATTATTAACATCAGTGTTAATAACCTATATCTACCTTATCCTTTAAGAACTATTACTAGTGCCTTAACACTAGGATAATTTATGTGTTTGTTACTTTAAACTTGACTCTTTATTTTTGAAGTTAAGCAAAAATATTGATGCTAGTGTATATTCGTCGATGATACCAATGTTGCAGCCAATCTAAATTGACTTGGTGTTACACAGGATAGGATATTTTCTATAAATACGTCCCTTTTTTTTCTAATAAATATTACTTCAGTTTTATCTTAACTAAAAATCTAGTTCTTAATAATTTGTAATTGACTCCTTTGTGTTTCCCTCAACTTTTCTACTTCTTGTTTATCTTAAGTTTATACTTACATATAACAATTAACTTAAAGTTCATATTTTCACACTCGACTCGAATCTCTTTATTACTACAACTGTACATAAGATATTGTTTATAAAAACATAATTACTTTTCTTTTTAATCTTGGCAATTCGTTTATATTTATATTACTTACGCCCTCTTAAAATCATCGTTGATTATCTTCTTATCCTAAAAACTTTATATTATAAGATTTCTTAAGTTGACTACTTCCAGTCTGGTGCTCACTTTCATAACTACTTTATTATTAACCGCAGTGTTAATAACCTATATCCACCTTATCCTTTAAGAACTATTACCAGTGTCTTAACACCAATATAGATGAAACAATAAATAATTTACTGGCTTTCTCCAGTTTTTGACGGACAATATCAGATATGTTTTCAGATAGATCATGCCTCAATACATTGTTAAATGAGAACAAAAGAGTTCCATAATCAGCATTTCTCTTCTCGTTTTCATCAGTATTTTGATCAGGATCGATTAACTCGTTTTTTCATCCACAGCTCTTTAAAGTAGTCGCCGATACCATCTTCATAAGGAGTCCCTCTAACGGTAAACTATTTAAAAGATGAACACATGTTTATAATAAAAAGCTAAATGCTACTTCGCTATACCTCTTTATCTTAAGATAATGCTCGTTGTTGTAATAGTAGGTGGCCAGTTTACAATTTTGTCCATTGTTATTGCTTCTATATACAGGCCATGACGAAGTTAATTAAGTATCAAAGTGAACTTGCTTCTTTTTACTGTACCTCGTCATACAATTCAAAAATTGATATCTGTTCATAGACTAATTGATAAGGAGAGAAAGGAGGATCGTAAGAAAATATGTGCTTCTAATTTTATTGCCCCTTTTAAAAATCTAACAAATTCGATTTGTTGCCAATGGTAAGTTTTTTTGCATGAATTGTGGTCAAGGGTATCACTTTATCAATTTGCGAATATGCCTGAGGGTTACTGATTTACAGTCATTCTTGATAGTTATTTATGCGTGAAGTACTTCTAAAACATCTCTCATTTCCAGTGACCAGAATTAATTTGAAGCAGAAAAGTTACTTTGTACTCAAGAAACCAGTGTCTCATAAGTGGCAAATTTGGTACATTTTAATTACGATTATGGCTTCCACCTAAAGAATCAAGAGTAACAACATGATACCAATATCAGAAATAAATAGTCAACTTCAGATTAGAGTAAGCATTAATATCAACAAAAAAAAGTTACCGGTAATCACAGTTCAACTTTTAAAGAACCCTCATAATTATTGTAAAAAATGATCAATTTATTCCAATAAAATAGTTTGTTTTGATAAACCACCACTTGCGTATTGTTTGTTTTTGTTTTTAAAAAAAGCTTTTAAACTGTTGGAGTCTTTATAAGATTTGAAAAAACCTTTTGCTCTTCCAGCATTGAAGCAAGCGTTCCGGTTCATCTTCTTTTGATTGCTTTTAAAACTTTCAGTAAAAGTAAAATCAGGTGATTTTGTTTTTAATAAATTTGAAGCTGGTAAAAAATCATCATTGCACTCACTTCTAGTAGATGGTCCGTGTTTTTTTTGCTTCTTCTGGTAGAGATGGAGGTTCAGGTAAAGATGTGCGCCGATACTTTGATTTGCATGTCTCCAAATACATACAGCCGTCTTCGGCATACTCTCTTGTACGTTTTTTTAGCTGTTCCAGATCTTCGATTTCTAGGGCCTCCTTAATCTTAAAAAACTGCTTTTGCGCCTGTTCACATACATTTAAAAGGACGTCAATCGTTCGTTTCTCCAAAGTGATATCAGTTTCAAATATTTGTTTTGCAACAGTATATAACAGTTGGATGGTCTCATCAGCGCGCTCCTTGCTATCTATACCTAACAGAGTTCTTTTTTGCTTGTGAAAAAAGTGTTCTACTGCAACTAATGGTTTGAGTGGTACTTCATGAATATGACTATTGATAGTGTTAGGATCCAGAATGTAATAGGATTTAGCCCATGGTTTGCAAGGATATTCTTTTGAATATGGTATCTGATCACTTTGTACTAAATCATTGGCTACGCTTGGTTTTGTGGGATGTATACCAAAGACAACAATGATTGGTAAGAGACTATTTTCTTTAATAACTGCAAGGCTGTATTCAATGGTTCTTTGTATAAACTTGAGGTCAATTTCGATTAGAGCAGGAGGCAAGGAAATGGTGACTTCAATGGGGGCAAATAACACATCTGAGCATCGTCCACTAGGCTATTCCGTAGACCGATCGACATACTGAGAACAGGCTTCAGAACCTATGTTATTAAAGCACTATGTTAAGTTATATGTACCCTTAAAAAAGCAATTAGCTGGCCCTTACCTAGTACAGCATTGACAATAATGTTTCTGACAGAATTTAGTACAAAGTGATCAGATACCATACGCAGAAGAATATCCTTGCAATCCATGGGCTAAATCCTATTACATTCTGGATCCTAACACTATCAATAGTCATATTCATGAAGTACCACTCAAACCATTAGTTGCAGTAGAACACTTTTTTCACAAGCAAAAAAGAACTCTGTTAGGTATAGATAGCAAGGAGCGCGCTGATGAGACCATCCAACTGTTATATACTGTTGCAAAACAAATATTTGAAACTGATATCACTTTGGAGAAACGAACGATTGACGTCCTTTTAAATGTATGTGAACAGGCGCAAAAGCAGTTTTTTAAGATTAAGGAGGCACTAGAAATCGAAGATCTGGAACAGCTAAAAAAACGTACAAGAGAGTATGCCGAAGACGGCTGTATGTATTTGGAGACATACAAATCAAAGTATCGGCGCACATTTTTACCTGAACCTCCATCTCTACCAGAAGAAGCAAAAAAACACGGACCATCTACTAGAAGTGAGTGCAATGATGATTTTTTACCAGCTTCAAATTTATTAAAAACAAAATCACCTGATTTTACTTTTACTGAAAGTTTTAAAAGCAATTAAAAGAAGATGAACTGGAACGCCTGCTTCAATGCTGGAAGAGCAAAAGGTTTTTTCAAATCTTATAAAGACTCTAACAGTTTAAAAGCTTCTTTTTTAAAAAACAAAAACAAACAATAAGCAAATGGTGGTTTATCAAATTATTTATAAATCAAGCTATTTTATTGATAAATTTATTTTTTAGAATCACGTGATGGTCTACACGTCGATTGACATGCCATATCTAAACTTCATAGGATGATCGATTTCTGTTTTCCATAAAATCTGCTTCACTGTCACTACAAGCTACTATTGTAACGCAGATAGACAATTACCAAGCTCTGACTTGCTTGGGAGGTTTTTGCAAGTGTTTCTATTTTAAGTAAATGCTCAAACATTATGGATGATAAAATAGACAAATGAAATCATCCTGACATAAGCTTGTTTATCTATCAATAAAGCTGGTTCACACACTTTATTCTTCTCCTTTTCTTTTCCCTTAACATACTTCTTTTATCGTATGAAAGTAGCCGATCACGTAAAAAGGTTAGTTACTAATGACTCTTGTTTATTTGAAAGGAAGCTAAATTGAAAAAGATATATTGTGATTTTGCGGCTGCGGCTAGTCTTTGCTATAGGAGGGCGACCTCCTAGGCACGGTTCTTGAGTTTTTTTGGAACTCACGTACTGTGAATAGCTGTGATTGGACTGTAAAAAGGTGCAGTCATACTGGCCTCCTGGTCTTGGCCGGAATTCCTGTAAGTGGTATAAAAAAAATACGTTTGAAAAAAATACGGAAGTCTAGACATTTCCAGTTTTCTCCTTCATTCAATGTACAAAAAATTTGAATGGACTATGAGAAGCTTGATTGGCCATAAAAAAGTTTGATTTCTATTTTATAAGTCTTGAAAAAATCACGCTTACAGGTTTTTAGTTTTAATTGGTACGCCATTTTTGGGATTGATTCGCTTACAGAAAGCATGAGAACTGTATCTATTGACGACGGTAGTAAAAAGCACAAGAATTACACACCTGAGCAAGTGCGCATGTTCATACAAATAATGCAAGACGAAGGTACTAATGTACCTAAAGCGGCAGTACGCTGTAACATTCCTCGATAAAGTACTTACAGACTGCTCAAGGAATTTAATGATAGCAACGGTAGCGTATTGCCTGGTTTTGCTCCGAAAGCCAAGAACAGAGGTACGGAACAAAAGCTTTTCGGTCAGCATACCGTGTTTATGATTGATTACCTTGACAGCCACAAGTCTACAACACCTGGATTGGCAAAAGAAGCTCTTCTGAAGCAATTTGCAGACTTAGAAGATATTCCTATTACTTCTCTGTGGAAGCACGTAACAGTAAGCCATGATTTCTTTTGTTAAAGAGAGCATCTTTATACAATGAAGAAAGGGACGCTGAACGAACACTTCGCCTCCGTCACAAGGTGGTAAGTAAATGGAAGGAAATTGGCGTCGACTTTAGAAATAATTGCGTATCTGTAGATGAAGCAGGCTTTAACACGCATATGATAAAAGGACGAGCTCGGTCCAAAGTGGGAGAGCCAGTGAATGCTACTGTTCACGAGTAAAGAGGTGCTAATATCAGTATCGTTGAATGCATTGCGTATTTTGGAACAGTCAATTTTTCAAAAGTAGAGCCTTTAACAAATACAGCTGCAGAAAAGCTTGAACAAGAGTATGCAAACCCGGCCTCCAATAATGAAGAGCAAAAGATCCTTAAAAGAAAAAGCCTTTAAAAAAGGGAACCACGGCATATCATATTGTCAGGTTTTTGGAAGCAATAATGGACACACTTAATAAGCACGGCAAAAAGGGACTTTTTATAGTAATGGATAATTGTAGAATTCACCATTCTGCATTTGTTGTCGATGCTATTAATAAGAGAGGGTATAAACCTTTGTTCATGCCTCCTTACTCACCTTTTTTAAACCCGATCGAAGAATGCTGGTCAAAAATAAAGAGTAATATCAAGAGAAGCCCACTTGACAAAGCATATAATTTGACATCGCGTCTTCCTGGAGCTTGCGGATCTGTTACTGCTCAAGACTGTCAAGATTGGGTGAGACATGCTGAGACTTCCTGGGACAGGTGTATTAACAAAGAAGTAGACTTAAGGTGAATATTATCACCGTAACTATGTTACTTTTCTTACGTATTTAATCCCAAAATAAAAATGTATTTCGTACCAAAAATCGTCCCAATTTCTATTTTCAAACCGTATCAAAAGATTTATTTCGTCCGCCGGATTCCCCATGATCCTGCATATCTTTGAGTGGGAGTAAAATAAGCCACTATCTACTTGGCGAAATTTCGTTTATTTTTATTATGATGACACCAATTAATACGACGTTTTAAAGGCAGTTTTACATCAGACCAATTTACTGGAAGATGGAATGATCTGTGTAAAATGAAAAATAAATTTTTATTTTAGAAGTTTCTCTTTTTTCGGCTCTCCTCCTTTGGAGGGGAGGCCGACATTCTTCTGCCCGAACTTTGTAATTTATTATTAAGGGACCCGTTTTCTCTTACTGCAGCGGCTATGGCAGCAAAAGCAGCGGCAGCAGTGGCAGAGGTATCTCTCTTTACAGTATCCAATTTCTTTATGGTGGTGGTATCTTTTCTTGTAATTTCAATCTTCTTGACTTCTTTAGCGTTTGTTTTATCCGCATCTTTAACTGTGGTATCCTTCTTTACAACATCATGCTTACTAGTATCCCTACCAATATCATGCTTTCTAGCTTCTTTGCCAATATCCTGCTTGGCTTCTTTGCTGCTTGGCTTATCGGTGGTATCCTTCTTTACATCAGACTTTACTTCTTTGCTGCTTGGCTTATCTGTGATATCCTTCTTTACATCAGATTTTACTTCTTTGCTGCTTGGCTTATCGGTGGTATCTTTCTTTACATCAGACTTTACTTCTTTGCTGCTTGGCTTATCTGTGATATCCTTCTTTACATCAGATTTTACTTCTTTGCTGCTTGGCTTATCTGCGGTATCCTTCTTTACATCAGATTTTACTTCTTTGCTGCTTGGCTTATCTGTGATATCCTTCTTTACATCAGATTTTACTTCTTTGCTGCTTGGCTTATCCGTGGTATCCTTCTTTACATCAGATTTTACTTCTTTGCTGCTTGGCTTATCTGTGGTATCCTTCTTGGTTGATTCTCTGCTGCTTGGCTTCTCTAAGTCTTTGCTCTTTTTACTATCACTCTCGTGATATCTGCTCTTTCTGTCATAGTCGCTATATTTGGACTTTCTATCGCCTTCGTAATGTCTGCTCCTTCTATCATCATCACGGTGATCTCTATTCTTTCTGTCATCATCACGATAATCCTTACTCTTTCTGCTTGTATCATCGGTTCTTCTTTTCTTTACGTCGTAACGGTCCCTTGTCTTTCGTTCATCCTCTTTACCCCTTCTATTATCATCTTCTGTCTTTGTATCGTCATCTTTGTACTTTCGATCGTCCCTTGACTTTCTGTCACTCTTTCTATCATCATCTCTGTACTTTCTATCTTTTTTTCTATGATCTTCATCCACTGTCTTTCTAGGCCTTCTATCCTCGTCCGCATCTCTCACTTTTCGGTCTTCTTCACGGTAAGACGACTTTTTGTCTGTTGTTTTTTCGTCCTTCTTTTCATCTCTACGATGTCTACGTACAGGACTTGGGCTTCTACGACGTCTACTATGGGTAGGGCTTCTTGAGGCTTTATGGGTAGGGCTTCTGGAAGATCTTCGGCGACTTTCTCTCTTTTTACTACTACGTTCTGGGCTTCGAGAGTCACGACGTCTACGATAAGACCTTGAATCTGATTTTTTCTTCTTGCTGTCGTCGTCCTCAACTTCAATGTTATCATCGTCAGCTCTTTTCTTAGGTTTTACAACCTTCTCTTGCTCATTAAGCGATTTTCCTTGCTCGTCCACAATATCCCATTCATCACCCTTTTGGACTTTTTTGGGTTTAATGCTGCGACGTATACTGGCCAACAAAGCTTTAGCGCCTTCGTGGGTTGGATCAAGTCGGAGAACACGTTCAAGATGTTGCTCAGCTTCTGTTAATTTTCTTTGCTGGACAAGCCTTTCAGATACAAAATATAGGTTAGAATCAATAAATAAAACAATTCTCAATCACTTTTACCCTTCAGCAACATGGAACCACCCTTCTGCATACTTGGGATCCATGTCAAGTGCCCTTTTATAATATTCCATGGCTTCTTTAATTCTATCTTGCTTGATCAATTTCACACCTTCTGCCACACTACAAGAATTGTTTGAGAAAAAGGTGCAAAAAAAGCAGTGTTCTTCTACTTACGCATCTCTTGCATAATTTCTGTTTTGGATATCACGTAATTCCAAAAAGCCTTCGAGTGGTTTGATCTCCTCTTTCGTAATACTTCGATCTTTTAAAACATCATCAAGCGATTCGAGATTTAATAAGGATTGTTGACGAGATGCTTTTGAATTCACGTTAAAAAGGTTGGCTAGTTTAAGCCATTGATGAGGATTCATCAACATGGCTTCGTCATGAATATTCGCTAACCACGCATTTTGTTCAGAGGTCGAAAGCGAAGACAGTTTTTCAAACAAGACGTCATACACAGGCGGTGTAGTGTGCTCAACCACAGTAGTATTATTTTCCTTTTCTTTTCGAGCTTTTCGATCTGCTTTACGACGATTCAGATCAGTCGTGGCATCTTGTCGCAATTTATGAATGGACGATGGTAACGCGTCCTTATTGATAAACTCATGGATCCGATTTTCAAAGGCGTTGGCACTTTCTAAGCCATCAACTATAACATTTGGTGATGTAGGTTGTTGTTGCTGCGTCGCTTTTCGGTAAAAGTAATGTCGAGAAGGTGGTGTCTTTACTTCTGCACTAGAGTCCATTTTAAAATTATTATTTTTTCAAAGAAAAAAATAAATAAAGCAAGCGAAGAATAACAAAAGAGAGCCTGGAAGCTTTTTTTTTTCATATGGTATGGCACCCCATTTGACCAATCAAATGTCCGAAAAAATGGTAATTTGCTTCGGGCTCTCAATATCTTACATTCACCCCTTCCCAATCCTTTCCTTCTAATCAGCTTAAAGTATGTGACATGGGTAGGAGTACATCCAACAAATAGAGGTTATCTCAACATAAAAACTGCTTGAGATACTTTCGTGTTTCAATGAGTATGAAAATCGCCTGAGTCAAGCGAGACAGAAATTAATAATTGGCGAAATTACAAAAGTTATGCTATCAATTAAAACCCATACATACATTCGCCTAAGAGTCTACGTCCATTCATATAAACCTAAGTGTAGACTTAATCTTTTTCTATTAAAAATAATGGCTCAAAAATTATGGAGGATTTAATAAGCTATTTAATCATCCGGACAAAAACTAACTCTTGTTTATGCAACTTATACATAAAGTGCATTGATTATTTATTTATTCAAACCAAAAAAATTGATAATTTTACTGGCCCAATGTGTTCTTTTGAGTAAAAAACCGAACCCTGAACTTTTTCCTCACTTCTCACAACACAATGGCAGCTTTACCTTATGATGCTTGCCAACTTTATAAGTCCACATTGACAGAGGTTAGTACTTATTCGCACTCGATAATCATCTTTTTAAAAACAAAGGTAACATCTTGGTCATTTTATGTTATATAACAGTTGTGAATCAAATAGAGCCTTTTTCTAATCGAAGGCATATATGTATAATATGCATTGAAGACATCAAGGAACCAAAGGGGCGTTTCTAAAGTTAGCACTCCGACTTTGATGTCTAAATGATTGGTGCTCCAACACTTGATGACTTATACTATGGTCAAGATAAAGATATTAAACTAATCATGGTAGGGCTACTCACGAGAGATTTTGGTTTAGATCTAATTAATATTGACTTGAAACATACCCAAACCCCATTCAAAACAAGCGTATTGATAAATCAGGTCATTAAAAATAATTACTTCAAGCTTAAATGCAACCATGAAGTCCTTTAAATAATAATAAATCACAGCACATAATTGTAACCATCAGCAAATCATCATAACTAGTAATCACTCCCATGCATAAATGCTTTTTTGGAGGCTGTAATTAGGGTCAAATGATAATATGGAAGAATATTTGGATTACTAACACCTTCGCAGGATCAATCAATGTCTTTTAAACATGAGCCAAATCGAACATGTTGGTTGTGCGTAACAGTAATCCTTTGCATCGAAGAACCAGCTTATAGTTTACGTTGCAATTTAGACTATGATTGATTGTCATGACTATAATACATTATATCATACTTTTATTATTCACTTAATCTACATTTGGTGAACTATCTCTCTAAATTGTACCTCGTATTCATATAGGTATTTTACTATGACCTTCACCAGGTGAGACAAATACATGATAAAGTGTGATAAAAGTTGGTTCCACTTTCTCTAAATAATCCACATCATGTTATCTTGTGATTACCAAATTGACTGTCTTTAACATTTATAGATATCGATAGCTTTTTTTTTTCACTTACATCACCCAAAAAACAACAGAATAAAATAAAGAACTTGTCTGTGAATAATTCTTTGTACTGGTTCAAGTCATTGTTAATTCTTCAATAATGAGTTTAACAAGTAAAAGATAATAAAAATTATAATACATGAGTAGGTGCGCATCCCATAGGCTATAGAAAAGCTTGCTCTCAGCTATCACGAGGGGTTTTGGTTACCGACCGTCGATCAAACTTGTAAGGCTGACAGTTTATGCCAAGGGACAGTTACTTTTTTTTTTGCGCATTTGCGGTCTTCCAATAACAAAATTCATTCAACAATTACCTGGCAATTGTTTCTTTCTTCTCTTTATCGAGTCTTGGTTAGTTACACTAATTTAACACAAACAAGCACACTTTTGCACTAATATAGATCGTTGTTCGCCCCTGTTTGAAAAGGGTAAATCAGGCACAGACCTATCAATATTATATCACCAACAATGAAGTGGCGGTTTAATAAATTACTGCTATTTAGATGTATTTAACTAAAAATTAAGTTTTTATTACCTTCTAATTTCATTAAACTAACGAATAATTCATTGTTCTGTTTACGGGATCTACTGCATATGAAGTTCGATTAAATAACTCTTAAGATTCAAACCTTGTGTAGCTAGATAAAATCAAATGTGTTAGATCCCTTTTTGGGTGTTCAAACCAACACTTTCCTGTATAAAAAAGGGAGTTGGTGGTATATTGGATGGGAATTACTTCGTGTGACAAGACCACTCCGCACTTTAATTGTTTTTTTTTCTCGTCTATTAAACAAGAAAGACTAAACCCAGACACAAAAAAAAAGCTAGTTTTTTCTTCTTCTTCCCCCATTCCATTCCTTACACATGTCTACAGCTAAAGACGCACGACGCCTGACAGGCTACACAGATAATTCACAACCCCTTTATGACGATGATATGGAAGATTACCAACATTACAACCACATTGAAGACGATGTATATGATGAATATGATGAAGATTTAGATGATGTTCTTGGCAACAGCAATAAGCAAGATGACGATGAAGAAGACGACGACACAGGATCCGAATTAAGCATTCCCGATCCCAACATTGACTTTGATATGGTATATGCGCTTCATACCTTCGCCGCCACTGTGGAAGGACAAGCCTCAGTAGTGCGCGGTGATGCATTGACATTACTGGATGACAGCAACTCGTATTGGTGGCTTGTTAAAGTACTAAAGACGGCTGAAGTAGGATACATTCCTGCAGAAAATATTGAGGTAACTCCTACACAAATGGAGCATAACAACAACAACAAAAAAAACTTACCATAAATTAGACTCCTCATGAAAGATTGGCTCGTTTAAATTCTCATCGTAATATCGAACTTACAAGAAAAGATATTCAAGATGCTTTCCCCACACCTCCTTCCAATAAAGTAAAAAAGACCAAGCGTGTGACGCTTGCTAAAGGCGTTCAATTTCAATCTCAAATTATCTTTGGTTCAAGTGATGATGAGGATGACTTTTTTGAATCTCAATTTGAACAGTGGGACGAAAGAATGCAGTCTGATCTTTCTGATATGTCTGATGATTCAGACGTTGATAGTGAAGATCCTTACGATTATTACGATCATGCCACTGCCACTACAAATGCTAGACAATCTTATTCCGAGCAGTCCGATAACCTGTATGCTTCCTATACCGATAAACAAGACGATTACTATACCGAAGCTCGCCTCAGTGGCGATTCAGACATTCTCAATGATCGAGAGCCTAGCAACAGAGATACACTAAATTTAGATGAAGAGACCATCAAAATCTCATTGACTCCCTCCATTGCTCGAGACGACCATCGTTCATCAGATAGTAGCATCACTGGCAAATTAAAAAAAGCCGCAAAGCTAGATCAATTATTACGTTCATCATCTCCTGAAGAACCTCAGCAAGAACGCAGAGGATCAAAAGACAGCAATAGCAAGAAGGAAAAATCCGGCATTCGTAAATTTTTCAGTCGTAGCAATAGTAAAAGTAAGAGCGCTAATACGTTGGAAAGACAATCTTCGGGTGGATCACAATATGAGACAGCTTCTATTAGCTCACAATCTACTGGAATTGTCTCAGTTCTGGACCGTGATAGATCTGGTAGCTTAGATTCTACCATCCAACAACAGGGTACCGAATTGAAAATTCATGCTGGTAATATCAATCATTTCGTAAACACCAGTGGGTTGATGCAATCCTACAAATACGTCACTGCCTATCCTTCCACTACGGCTACAGATTTGATTCATATGGCATTGACTGATCAGGAACAATTACAACAACAAGATATGACATACCATGATTTTTATCTGATCGTCCGAACATTGGGTGGAGATGAATGTACACTTGTCCCTTCCGATAAACCATTAGAGATCTTCCATTCATTAACAGCTCATTTAAATACACCAATGCCATCCTTGAAGAAAGCACGACGTATCTCTCAGTTGATGGGCAGTGATAACGGAACACATATGGGACGACCCAGTAAAGAATTGGCTAACGAAGACGAAGTTCAATTTTATTTGCTTTCTAAAACAAAACGAATTGATGATGGTGAGATTCAAATTAAGGTCTCATTATTTCCTTCTCAACTACAACAACAAGCATCGGACGACGTGACTAAAAGAGTAGACAAACTTGTAAAGATTCCTTCCAGTATTTTAATTAAAGATGCAGTGACGCTTTTGCTGGAGAAATTCCATATTTTAAACGGTGTGGTAGCTGGACCTCAGACAGAGGATGACATTAAATCACTTCGATTGTCTGAGCAAGATATTCTTAAATACCATCTTGCAGTGAATAAGAATGGACAAGGTAGGCCAAATTTTTTTTCAGGTCAAGTATGCAGAAAATTAAAACATGTTTTTGTTTATTTAGAATATTTACTTGATTTAGAAGAAAAATTATTGAATGTGTTTGAGGATGATCAAATTCCTAATATTCATTATCGCCGCAACAGTAATCCTGACCGAACTTCAATCACAGTGAATATCACACCTCCCGAAAAGGATGAGATTTTCTTCATTTTGAAATGTGTTGAGTCTAAAAAGAAGGAAGACGTGGAAGACTCACGACGTAAGTTATTATTTGTATTTTGAAATTATTTGTGCTTACGAATCGATTAGATCATCGTCCTCATCATCATCATCTTGTTCGACAAGATACACCCATGCCTCGTCAAGAGACTACGCCTACGGACGGATTTAAATACGACCGAGCCCCATCTTTACCACAATATCAGCCTCAGGTGATTTTGGCGGAAGAAATTAATCGAGAATTAAGTGGCAGCCCCATTGAATTATCTAGTTCACCGCCTAGTGAAAATATCTTGTCCCAATTAGACGAGGCTATTGATACCCTTAATAAATCCACAACACAGCCACAGCGTGTAAGACCTGAATCGTCGGAATCCATGTTATATTGCAACGACTTTGGTATGAATGACCTCATGGTCATGATTCGTGGTGCAGCAAGTGCGCAAGAAAAGAAACTCACAGGTAGAAATTCCAACCGACCTATTCGTTCTGAAATTAGTGAAGTATTTAAAGATAGTCATACTCGATTAGATCAATTAGAAAAGGTAATATTCACTTTTTTTTTTAATCTTTCTTTTTTACTTGTTACTGAACGTGTTTCATAATGATAGGAATTAGATCGTCTCATGTCTGAAGCCGTCAAAGTTTATCATTAATAAATCTCAACCAATCATATCCAAGCAGTATTAATCATCTGACATTGAGGGGGCACAGCAGAGAGGAATGTTGTTGTAAGGGGTGAGTTTTTCCCCGGGGCAAAATGTTGTTGTGTCAAGAATGAAGGGGTGCTTTTTTTTTATTTTTATATGTATGTTTATTTGATAGGAGTGACGACTACTATGTTTGGGGATAATACTTGTATAGAAAGAGAGAGAAAAAAGAAAGAAAGAAAAAAAGAGGTTTTCATGAGATAATATAACAAATTACAAGGAATGAGTGTATGTTAATATAAATGAATGGAATGATTATAATATATATATATATAAAAAGATGGATAGACAGCAATGCTATTTATCTCTTTTTGACAGCTTCGAAATGTTGTTGAACAATCAATTTTGCTACTTCTTGTGCTTGTGAATCTGAAGTAACGGTTTGGTTTGGTGTTGTCCAACGAGCACTAAAAGCACGTTGATGGTGATAGGATGGTGGGGCACCAGGTGCTGATTTGGAACGACGTCTTGCCATCATGACCTGAGAAGGTTTAAATGTACTGATTCTGGTCTTTGATTTGACAACCTCTGTTCTAAAGAATTGACGCATTTGCTGGTCAAGATCAATAGCATCCAACAAAATATCCATTGATAATTTACTAGTGTCTTTTTGAATTTTAAAACTGGGTAAAACTGAAGGTACGGAGGTGGTGCGCACATGATGACGAGTCTTGTTGGTAAATTGGCATGCTGTCTGAGGTTGAGTGGTTTGTGGTTTACTAATCACCTTATTTTCTCGCTTTGTAATACGATGAATAGAAGGAAGTGCGATACTGAGAGATGGAGTCATGTTTAAGAGAGATAAAGATTATTTTTGAACAAAATGCGAAAAAAGCCCTCTGTTTATATATTTATTGACCCCTTTTTTTTGCTGTCTCCTCAAATTCCAATAGATTTTGATACAGACTGGATTCTTCATTCCCTTTTTTCTCTCCCTCTCCGTTTCCCTTCTCCCTCCCTTCTCCCTTCTTTAACCCCTACTAAAAAAACGCCTTCCGAGCGTGACTAGCTTTTTGGTGCTAATTGACGCCAATGTGGTCATCATTACCACTAATACACTATATTAAACAATCCCACGTGGAATGCATAAAACATTCTAACAAAAGAGTCAAATTTAATATTCTTATCCATCAAAATAAGACTATTTTTTTCGATTTAAATTGAACTGCTTTATCCCCTCACCACAACACCTCTGTTCATTCCTGATGACTTGGGCCAATCAAATCGCGTCCTTCTCTTTTGCATTGACAAGGAAAGACGCTTTAATGGCTTTAATTCAACTCAGACAGTGAAGCAGGTTTTGACCATGTTTACATATTTTTACACGATTAAGGGTAAATAGATTTCAATCATGATCAATAACAAGTGTACTCCAGAATTCATAGTCTGGTGTAGGTATGAGTTATCTACATGCCGCGTAAAATCAAGTTTCAGTGTGTATTTCCTCATGAAACTGTAAGATCAACATACAATCCCAAAAATAGTTTAAAATTACACTGTCGTACATGCAATTGCCCACAGCAGTAAAAGACTCATCATGAAAAAAAAAGCGACTTATACATATGGCGTGACTCTCGAAAAGATCTTGTTGGAACCAGATCATCTGTTGAAAAAGGTCTTATTCTAAAGAAGGCAATTTGAGGCGCCTTAACGGATCCGCCCCCTTTCGCGCAAACACTTTTTCTTTTTTTTTTTTTTTTTTTTTTTTTTTTTTTTTTTGCACAGGCAAATAAAAATCAAATATTTGTATTTCGTTTCATCTAAACATGACACTATTCCATTCTTCAAACCTATCAAATTAAAACAACCATCTATAAAAGTATTTGTTATTCGATTAAAGAAATTCCTTCAAACACGTCCACCCACATAACACTATTTATGGTGAAAGAACTTTCCAGAACTAATATGTATACCATCATTGCGTTTACACTAGCTTGAACGGTTATCCACGTCATTGTTTGCTATTGGATAAATATTCTTTTTTATTCTTTTTTTTTTCATTAAAACGCTGCATTTGTTCTAGTAGTGCCTAGAAATATATTACCACTTTAATAAGTTAAATCTTTTTAAGATGATACTTGTCAAACTTTTAACGGGGTTCTTGGATGACACTTTTGGCATTTTTCAAGTGTTATTACCAACTGCAAGTCAAAATAACTTTTTATACTATCGTCGCGTAATAACCTATCAACAACATGTATTGACCCCCTTTTTTTACTAAACAGGATTACTTTTTTAATATCGGCATAATGCGTCTCAATGAAGCAGAAAATTATTTATAAACTGACAGTCTCATTTAAGCAAGTTTTATTATCGTATGCTTCATTGCTTCTTGAAGAATATCTCAATCTTTTGTCTGCTTACGATTTATTACTACTAATGATCTAGTCAGTAGCACTTATATATTCTGTTACGTGTGTACATTGGTGAGTTAGAAAATTAAGTTGTGCATTCTGACAAGCTGCTTTTATGATAGTTACATCAATTTGTATGTTCTTTGTTTACACTATCTACACTGTCAATGATCGCTTGCATTTTCTCCCTCAACTATGGCCTTTTTCGGATAATCATAAACCCCCCCCCCCCTGAACTAAACCATCTTTTCATTTGAGCTTTAATGGGAAAAGATAAATTTGTTTAGATCTTAGTACTAATTTATCTGACGCTGTCAAAGACAAGGTGCATAATTTTTCATGTTGTCAATCTGTGGACTAACACTGTAAAAATTACAATGATAAATACAGTTTAATTGACCTGCAGAATTATGAAATCCAGACTACTTTAATGAAATAAATAAAAGACATGTATATTTTATATGAAAGATATTGATACCATCCTCTCGAAATCTACAAACACCCATAGCAACCTGCTTATAAGCCAAAATGTTAATTGTATAAACTCCGAAACTCCGACTGAAATTAACTTTTTGGATGTGTGTGTGTCAAAGAAAGAGTGGGTTGCAAAAAAAAACAATTATCCTTTTTATCCATCTTTGAAAACTTTTCTTTTCTTTACATGACACGTATAAGTTTTTTAAAGAACCAAGGTATCTTGGGTCTTTTGTTGATCATTATGGTTGTCCTTTCAACCATGGTGCCCAATGTAAAGGCTTGGACAGAAGGTAAAATAAAAAAGATGATGATTATTAAATTGTTATTTACCTCTCCATGTTAGCCGATTTTGAAATCTTTGACATTGTCGATGCTTTGGAAAAGGCTGAAGGAAAGAATACCAACTTTTACAGCTGGTTGGGCGTACCTGTAAGCTTAAATAAAAACGATAGGCTTCAAATTGTCACTCAATTATATTATATTAGGCTACTGCTTCTCAAGCTGACATTAGTAAGGCATATCGTAAGCTTTCTTTAAAGTGGCAGTAAGTATGCAGCCGTAACAAAAAGAGAAAGGGGATATAAAACTTAAAAAAATATTCTAGTCCTGACAAGAACCAAGGTGATCCCAAGGCAAAAGAGAGATTTACGCGTTTAGGTGTTATTGTCACCATTTTACGTGATCCCACCAGCCGTGAACGTTACAACTTCTTCTACAAGAACGGTGTACCTCGCTGGCGTGGTACTGGCTATCTCTACAGCCGTTTCAGACCTGGATTGGGTACAGTGATTGTAGTGCTTACACTCATTGCCGCAGGTATGCAATACATCGCTGGTCAGATCAATTATCGTCAAGAAAAGAAGAAGATTTTGGAATTTATCGCTAATGCTAGAACTCAAATGATTCAGGATGCACCCAAGGGACGCGCACCTACCATGGGTCGTAGCTATATCGAAGTGGGTCAAAGACACATGCGTTGCGAAGTTAAGAGCGACACTGCAATTGTTGTTTACCCTGATGAACGCTCTGGAGAACCTATCCACTTGGATGCTGAATGGGTCACTGAACCTACTTTTGACAGTCTCTTTATTGTTGCTTGGCCCAAGCGCTTGTTCAACAAGATCACAGGAAAGAAGGAGCCTATTGTTGAAGAGGACGAAGAAGTTGAAGAGGAGCAAAACGAAAAGGTGGATTCTGCTGTCGAATCACCTAAAGCTCCTGCAAAAAAGGC
Organism: Mucor mucedo; assembly: GCF_025094135.1. Classification (NCBI taxonomy): domain Eukaryota; kingdom Fungi; phylum Mucoromycota; class Mucoromycetes; order Mucorales; family Mucoraceae; genus Mucor; species Mucor mucedo. Next base: position 19,868 of record NW_026252303.1, on the reverse strand, counting down.
TCTTCGTAAGAGAGCTACAGGTGAAAAGGTGAATGTTGTTGGTGCCAAGGTTGGAGGCCGTAGAAGACCTACCAAAGTCTAATAAATAAAAAGTTGACACGTCAACCTTAATGCGACATTTTTTGAAACTCCATAGTGTGTGACTTAATTTTACTTTTTTTTTTTCTACCCCCGGAGCCCATATTACCCCTTACCTGTAATTTTTTTTTCCTTGTCAAAAAACCATTAAAATACAACATGGCTAAGAAAGCAAAGGCAAGAGTTATTCTCGTTAAATTATTATCGACTGCTGGTACCGGCTTCAACTACATTAAGAGTCGTCCCAGAATCTCTGCAAAATTGTCCTTGATGAAATACGATCCCATGGGTAATACATTTATGAATTCAATCGACTAATCAGGAACTCATCCCCTAATCTTTTTTTTTATTCCTTTAGTCAAGCAACATGTTTTGTTTACCGAGACCAAAATGAAGAAATAAGATAAAAATCAAACCCTGTACATAATTTTTATTATTATTACCACAAACACAAATTAAACTCGTATATGAAAACGGCAACAGATTAGATTCCTTTTTTTTTTTTCTAATAATAAACCAACAAAATCAACGACATGCTATCTGTGGAGAGGGGAGGGAAAAGACGGCTTATCAAGGTGAATTATAAATGAGGAACTCAGCGACGTTTACATGTCTTTCCAGTGAAGTAAGGGTAAAAGATTGCGATATTCATGTAAACAATGAACGTCCCCAGTGTAGATAATTGGGAGATCATAGACGACAATAGACTATCAATTACGCTGACCTCTCAACCTTAAACCTTGGCATAACGTTCTGCTGCCATAACTCATACAGAAATCCTTTGCATATACTGTCTTTCTGTTCTAATTAGTCACGTATGTGTTTGTTTTATGTAAAAATGTAAATGAGAATGTTTTTTTTAAAATTTCAAAAGCGCGAATTATCATTTGTTTCAATATTTAATACACATTCTAGTCCAGAAATGTTCACGGTAACAATTTTGAAATAGATTTTAAGACAATTGTCTCGACCGTCTTAAATGACCAGATTGTTATCGGTGGTCGCAACAGATAAATGTAACTGCTTATGCTTTTATAATATTTGTAAGTTGGCACTGGCAAAAATTGTTACTGGGCTAATGCGTTACTATGATTATTGCTATCAGCCTACTGTGTTCCGTATATGTAAATTTGAAGATTACGTGGAACTTCTCTCAGTAGCGACTATCGCTTATTCTGCCGTAATTTATTATTGAAGAATGAACGAAGAAGGCCAGATACCAATAAAAGAATATTTTTGCACAAGCTCTTTGTTTACACTGTTCCCAATATAATTTTTATTTGCAACACGGCTCATAATAGATACATACTTAAAGGAACATTTTCTTCCATCTGATGATTCAACTTAATTGGCTGTCTTCTAATGAAAATCATTTACTAACTGTTATCTTTTTATCCGGTCTTCATAGCCGGGAGTTCTGCTTTTCACAAACAGTTGCCTTACATCATAATTGAGCCATCTCCCCTAAATGATATAATCATTAGTGTTAATTGCTTGTTTGGATACATAAATAATCCCCTTGTAAAAAGTGACTTTTAATGCTCATTCTATGGCATATAGCACACAAAAGATGCCATGTTGTGCACAGGATTCCGGCGGATTATTCAATGGGCTACATACGTTTTCAAAAATACTTAAGTCTTCATTAAAAAAGTCAGGTCTAAAAATATTATTACCAAAAAAAAAAGCCATTTATTTATGATTATACTATTCCTTTTGATAGTTCAAGGCTTTATTTAGTAGTAGAGAGAGTTCTTTTTCCTCGGAAAAAACTGATAAGATGCCTTGTATGAAGCTTTATCCCATTAAGATTGCTGTTTCTTTAGAACCACTTTCTTGATGGCTTCTACGAGTGCGGTCTTTGACCCTTTTTGTTTTGAGTCGTACGCTCGTTAATTCAAATTGGGCGCCTGGGTTCGTTCGTGGGACTTGGAGCAAGTGGCTACATACAAATTGAAGCCTTATTATTCTATTATGACTTTGGTGACAAAAATGTATTACTTACGGCTTGACTAGGCACTCAAAGACAGAGCAAGTAAAATTTGTCTGTTACCCATGGTTTCTAATGCCACGTCATCCATCACATCCATTGTTAATGTATTGTACAATTTTTTCCAGTCACCAAGGACGTGGAAAATCAACTCAAAGGACTTCACAGTTTTAAATCTCAAACAGTCAAATGCGATTGGTAAAATATGTTGGGTTTATTAAATTTACTTTACTTGTCACTGTAACACCTTCGGGATCCACGACTTCCTCAATCACCTCAATTGTTGAAGGGATTTGGTATAGTGCGGTCCAATTACAGCGTTTATGATCTCTATGTACATTACGTTGATATTGTCAGGAATATCCGAGTGATCGAAGATATGTCGGACACTGCTTTGAACAGCTTTTAACAATACCAAAAGCTCTTTACTCATAACAAGACAATATTGTATAAACAGGAACATGTGTTTTTGTTACAAGTGGATCCACGAACCACATCAAAACAGAGTGTTCGGGCACGTTCAACATGATTGTTGGAATTACGTAACAAACAAAGCAAACGGCAGTAACAACTAGAAAAATATATAAGGTTAGATCCGTCACCCCGCCCTTTTGTCCCTTGTACGCTCACTAACAGTCCTTGATTGTAAATACTTACAAACTGGAGACATTGGGACGTTTGGTTTTGAGACATTTAGCTAATTTGGCGCTATAGTTTTGTAAAGATGTCATGAAAGGCCTTACCTACAGCATAAGGGTATAGTTTAGTAAAGGTGAATTTCCATGCATATTATTTATTTTATACTTACGTTTTATGAACAGTGGTAAGACAGTATCCAGACATATGCCTTTCTCTTGAAATTCAGTTATCTTGCACGTCAATTTCGGTACAATCCTTCGATTCCGCACTTGTTGTGCTAAACGCACATAAGATAAAATCATCCGTAATCCAAATTTAAATAAATTCTCCAAATTTGGAATTCTGACACATTGAATACAATGGAAGAGCCTATAGAAAATATTATTAGAAGTCATTGAAGTAATCTGTCGGTGACAACGTACCATTGAATTCATGTGGAATTCAATAGTCAAGACAATGGACTGGCGATTGTAATCACAGTCAGCGTTCAAAAGAGCATAAATAGACCCCATTATTTCGTAGTTAAGACTTCAGTTGAATAAAGTAACAAAATATCTTAATCGTTCTTTTGTATTATTGTTTTTTATATACTTTATACAGTAGTCGCTCGATTTAAAGATGGATTTTAAAAAAAGCTTCCGCTCCCAGCATCTTCTTTTGGACCCAGTCTTCAATCATTAGGACATACCGTGTATTCAATTTTGACCTCTTAGCTGCCCTTTCTTCAGAAGTAGAAGGTCAATCGTGAACTGGAATAATAAGAAGTCGAATATCGATGACCTTGCTTGGATTTCGGCTGCTAACAAACATGCTAAGCCGACCATTCTTTTTCTTACCCCTGGGTACAACAGAGTAGAACAAACAATTTTAGAAGCTGAGACCCGTCGGGTTGAAATGGGCTGCACCGGTGAGGGGAGAGTCGATCGAGCCAGGCCCTGTTGTGTAGTAGCAGCTTGACCGAGTGCCACATTGCGTGCACGCCCAGGAGCGGAAGAAGCTACAAGCAGTCTAGATGTCTGTCCAAAGGAAGGCGTACTTAAAAATGGACTTGGCTGGACATCGTGAGACAAGATCGTACCAAGATCAGTTGTATGGTAAGATTCTACTAATGATCTGTCGTGTAGGTAATCCATCTTGTCGCTTCTTGTTGCACGTTGTTTAGATGATTCAAGCATGTTTTAAGTTTGCTTTTCATCGTTGGCACAAGCTTCAACCACAACAGGACCCGCCACGTGCAAGAAAGCTCTGATACGAGATGCTGAATTCGTGATTCGGCTTCAAGATTGTCATTTTCTAGTTGATCTAGTCTGAATCTTAACTCCTGGGTTTCTTCTTCATTGTTTGAAGACCTGCTTCCACTTAAAGTGTCATATAGTCATCTTCCAGCTTGTCAAACTTGTGCTGTATATTTTCGACCTCCGCGTCTAATTTCTTGACATTAGTTTGTAAAGAGCGGATGAAAATATGAAAGATGGCCGAGCTGGTCTAAGGCGTCACGTAAAGAGCGGATGAGATTATCTTTATCCGCAATCTCTTGACGGTGAGTGTCTGATGTTTTTGGCTCTTTATTTACAGTTATTTCGGCCGCCAACTTTTCATTCTTTGGTTTTATTTGTTTTACATACAGCTAAAGTGATAAAACAATTATGAGTTTCATAATATATAAAGAGATTAATACTGTAAACTTACATTTCAGCTCTGAAGAGCTTTTTTGCTAGCAGCCAAGAAAGCTTCAGTTTCTTGCATTCTTTTTTGAGCTCTGTTTATAATGACTTGAGCGTCACCAGGAAGGTGAGTTGTTTGCTCGGCACCAGTTTGTTATAATTTAAGTTTTTCGCAGAGAAATAATTTTTTCTGATTAAAATTTTTCGGTCGACTTAAGCGACGCGATTTTATCTGTTTGAGCAGTGGTATCTATATTCGACACGCGTTAGATCTCTACCTTATCTACTTTTTATTTCTATTTTTATTTATTTACCTTGCTTTGAGGTTCATTAACTTGTTGGTATTAATAAACCTTTCCTTAATTCTCTTAATGTTGCTATCGGTTTGATCGTTTCCCAACATGTGGCATATTTGGCTTTTGAACAATCGACAAAGAAAAAAGAAGAAAAGAAAAACAACTGCGATGGGAAACAATATAAGGGCGTTTTGACAATGCACAGTCACAGCTGTTTTTTCTCCCTAAACCTTTTTAAGGATGCATCTTAAATTTCAAAGACAGTCAGCTTAAAGAAAAACGCTTTTCTTAGGGATAACCAAAATGCACATAGTCATAGTCTAGGATCGGGTACCATTTGGCTGTCCCTAAGAGACCCGCTTATTAAACTGAAGCCCACTTTATTTTTTACTGTCCTCCTAGTGGTCATACTCCTGATTTTTGTGTAAATGGTGAATGGGATACCATCTTGTGCGCAGCACTTTTATACTTAAATGCCTTAGTACTACCATAACAGCCCATAGGAGAAAAAAGATGATCTCTCCAATAACTAGGAATAGGTTAATTAAACCACAGTGGTATAATCTGTTTTTTTTTCTCATTGCTGTACCTAACTTGCATTTACTTAAGCTCATTAAATTGGCACGTCAGGGAAAAAATTTCACTGATTATAGCTTATGAAAAATCTCAAAGTCGTGGGTTTCCATGATTGGTATATAATGCTTATTTTGGTTTTTATAGATGATCCTGTTACATCTAGTTACTTTTCTAGACTAATGATTAATATCATAAAAATAGACTAGCTCTTCATCATCATCCCTCCTCTCCAAACCTTCTAAAAAGATATATCAATACACAATTTGAACAAATCAAGATCGACCTTATCAGTGTATATTTTTTTTAGCAACAATCATAAAAAGAAGCCTTTAAAATACTACGTACTTTTTGTTTTAAACCCTGATAACCTTACACCAAGGAAAAGAAAAAGCATGTCTGCTGGCCTGTCTCCTCTGACAGACCAGTGAAGGTCGAATTTTTAACCTAAATTTGGGATCAAATGCTGAATACACAACAGCCTTTTTTATATGATAGATCGTCGGATCGCTTCATCAAGGCGGCATTTGCATATCAGTTGGTAAAGGCTCTTATGTGAAGAACAAACATGTTTTCTGTCAAACCACGCATCTATTTTAAATCGAAGCTTGGATATATTACATCAAAGATATAGCCGACAGTCTGACATTAGTCAACATGGACTACTTTAATTCGGGTGTAATACGTATTTCATTATTTAGACTCACTAGTGACTTTTTCTCGTACCCGCTTCGGCATCCAGTATACGTCATGTTGAATATTTGTAAATATATTGAAGCCGCAATATGTTTCTGTTTATCAAGCTGAAACGATGCATTTGGAAACGATGCAGTTGGAAAGGATTGTTAGGTCATGTGAATTTACAGGTATTCATGTATCTGGTTGATAATATATTATGATTTGAAGAGATCCGTAAAATTGATATCGCCTTCAAGGGATGCTAAATGATTGATATGGAAGAGATCATGATGGTTTAAATTGGGGTCAGATATTACTCTGCTGGCCACAGCACTAGAGCATTTTTTTTTTTTACATGTAAATCGTTTTGAGAAACAGCCTTATCAGTCGGTTCACATTGTTTTGTCGGCAACTGTTTGGTGTAATATTAAATTGATCTTTGTATCTAAGCAAGTGAGAAGGGATACATTAAATTTTTCAGAAGAGCATGTTCGTTAGTATTCGTGTCTGGTTCATTGATAAATTTTGGCGCTCCCAATGAATAGTTTGAGGTAAAGCAATACTATTCATAATCCTCTCAATATATCTTTCATAATCCTCTCAATATATCTTTCATAATCCTCTCAATATATCTTTCATAATCCTCTCATTATATCTTTCATATTAATCAGCTTAACCAAGTAGTTTGACATAATACAGGTAGATAAAGACAAATAACATTGCCTTGATAAATGTAAAGAAACAAAAGAAAAGTGTTACAAAAACAGTTTTAAATATTTTTTATAACCACCACATTATTGCATCTTTTTTTTATTATTTTTTACAAAGTGTCACTTTCCAGACAAATGACAAGTATTGTAAACAATTGCCTGGAGAAGTATTATATTTTACAAGACTCAAAAATCACAATCATTACATGATTTATTAGTGATTTTTAGTTTAATTTTCCTTGTTGTTGAGAACCAAACTTGACACGAGTTTAGGTGCGTGTAGCTTACACATTGCGAATATGACGTTTGTTTTTTTTAAAACCAGTGGTGAAACCAGTTACAATGTGCCTTCCAACCATCATTTGATGTTTTTGTTTTTTTTTTACAGCTGATACGCGACATGATGCATGTTATACACACCAAAATAAATATTGCTACACTGTGCATTAAATCAACGCTAAAGAAATGACGTGGGAATTTTTTTTGGGGTGTATGTTTTTGACAATAATCCTCGTTTTTCATTCTCCCGCCAACCCGAATGATAGACGTGTCATTATTAACATATGAAGATTTGGCACAGACCAATCTTACTATATAGATATGAGAGGGGTAATATGGATGGTCCAGTCTTATTCAACCACGATGAAAATGAAAGTTTTGTGCTAGGTTACCCGTTCCCCCAAGTGGTAATTGATGGTCCGCCTCTACTATATTATTATTTTTTTACAATCAAATTGATCCATAGAACTTATGAAGGCGGTAATTTTTTAATGAGAGTATGGACCGTAAATCGGATCGAAGTCGATTTGTTTTCCATCGTGCCTTGTTATGCAGTTCAATTTTTTTTTTCTGAACAGACCATGGAAAAAATAAGGTTCGAAATAGAAAAAATATACATTGTCGGGCGTAAAATAGCAGTCCTACAAGCGGAAGGCTTATGATTTCGTTAGTAGGCAAAATGAGCGAAAGAAGAGCCTCTCCTGGGAAAAAAAAAGTAACGTATGTCCCTTTTTGGGAGAAGCAAATAGTTACACCACCACTAGATGGACAGAGATTTTCAACAATAACGAAATAGATGAACGGCCTGGTAGGCTTTGCAGTGGGGGAGCGGAGCCCGGGACAGCTTCAGTTTTACAGATCCTATTTTTTGATTGGCCAGGTGGAGAAGAAAAATTTTCAAACTAAAAAAAAAAAAAAAAGAAATAAAAGGACTATGGACACACGTAGTTTTCTTTTTCACCCTTTTTTTTAAATCCACTTTAATCAAAATCATGTCTAACTATAAGGTCGCTGATATCTCCCTTGGTAAGTTTTGCGATAATCATTGTATGCTGAATTCGTTACTAATATTTATTCTACAGCCGCTTTCGGTATGAAGGTAAACTCTCTTTTTTGATTGATTGATAGGAATCAGAACCTTGTCAAAACAAAATTTCTTACTAACCTCTTTTTACGTGTGGTCTATCAGGAAATCGAGATTGCGTAAGTTATCAAAGAAAAAAAAAAAAGCATATATCAAAATGAAGCATAAAGTATTAACCTGGTTTTCTCAATAGCGAGAATGAAATGCCCGGTTTGATGGAGATCACCCGTAAGTACGGTCCTACTCAACCTCTTAAGGGTGCCAGAATTGCTGGTTGTTTGCACATGACCATCCAAACCGCTATCCTCATCCGTACCTTGATTGCTCTTGGTGCTGAGGTTACCTGGTCTTCTTGTAACATTTTCTCTACCCAAGATCACGCCGCTGCTGCTATTGCTGCCTCCGGTGTTCCTGTCTACGCCTGGAAGGGTGAGACTGATGAGGGTAAGTTAATATGAAGATGAGTTAAAAAAGAGAGATTATTTTGCTGACTATTTGCTTAGAATTCATCTGGTGTATTGAACAAACCATCATGTTCCCCGATGGTCAACCCCTTAACATGATTTTGGATGATGGTGGAGATTTGACCAACATTGTTCACGAGAAGTACCCTCACTTGCTTCCCGGTATCAAGGGTCTCTCTGAAGAGACCACCACTGGTGTCCACAACTTGTACAAGATGTTCAAGAACGGTGAGCTCAAGCTTCCTGCCATTAACGTCAACGATTCCGTTACCAAGTCCAAGTTCGATAACCTCTACGGTTGTCGTGAGTCTCTCGTCGATGGTATCAAGCGTGCCACTGATGTTATGATTGCCGGTAAGGTCTCCGTTGTTGCTGGTTACGGTGATGTCGGTAAGGGTTGTGCTGCTGCTCTCCGTGCTTTCGGTTCTCGTGTTATCATTACCGAAGTTGATCCTATCAACGCTCTCCAAGCTTCCATGGAAGGTTATGAAGTTACCACTATGGAGAAGGCTGTCCCTGAGGCCCATATCTTCGTCACCACCACCGGTTGTCGTGATATCATTGTTGGTCGTCACTTTGAAGCCATGAAGGATGATGCCATTGTCTGTAACATTGGTCATTTCGATATCGAAATTGATGTTGCATGGTTGAAGGCCAACGCTGAGTCTGTCTCCAACATCAAGCCTCAAGTTGATCGTTTCACCATGAAGTCTGGTCGTCACGTTATCCTCCTTGCCGAAGGTCGTCTCGTCAACTTGGGTTGTGCCACTGGTCATCCTTCTTTCGTTATGTCCAACTCTTTCTCTAACCAAGTTTTGGCTCAAATTGCTCTTTGGACCCAACCCGAAAAGTGGACCGTTGGTGTCCATGTTCTCCCCAAGGAGTTGGATGAGGAAGTTGCTCGTTCTCATTTAGGTAAGCTCGATGTTGAGCTCACCACTCTCTCTCCCGTTCAATCCGAATACCTCGGTATCGCTGTCGCTGGTCCTTACAAGCCCGAGCATTACCGTTATTAAACAGGGCGTTTAATCTTTCCCTCCCCACTATAAAAAAAACATTCTTTGCATTTCTTTGTATATCAAACTTTTGAAAAGATTTTCTTCCTTTTCTTTTTGTAAAATAATAAGCGTTTCAACATGTTCTTAAAGATATATGCTAGCAGTGCACATAAAAAATTAAATAAACTGGCATTCAACATGTAAAATACATTTTTTTTTTCTGCTTATAAATATTCTGCTTCGTAATTCAAAGCAGAATCACTACTAGTAAACTCTATTTTAAATATGCTCTGAGCTTTTCCATTGGCCATATTATGCTTGTATTTAATCATTACTAGGGAGGGACTCTTACGCTGAAATCTAATCAACAAAGTATGTCATAGATGAAGAAACAACAGAAACAAGAGACCGTACCCTGGTAAGGAGAATGGGTAAAGAAAATTTGCATTAGGTAAGCTGTCAATTTTCCACAAAATATACCTTCATAGATACTGTGTGCTTACAGTTAATGTAAAAAATACATTAACTTTACTTCTAATCATGATTCATTTGCGTAACAACAATTTTTTAAGTCCATAAATAATCGATAACGAATTGGAACGGCTAATGTAAAAAACGCCCACGTCAAAGACTCCTTAGCCGGCTGATGTTCTTTTTGTTGATTACTTCTTTGTTATTTTTACGGGCATGATATCGGGTTGTCCGGTACCAGCTACGGGTCTAGATTATCTGCAAACACCATTTAAGACACCCCTTTCTGGACAGTTAATTTGTATAAGCCTTCCCTTTTCTCTCTCTCTCTCTCTCTCTCTTTTTTTTTTTACATTCATGAAATTCGTATTCATTGCGTGTTCCGTCGGGTTGTTATGCACATCTGTCTTGAGCGCCATCACACCCATGGTGAATGACTTTGCACCAAAGACAATTCATATCTCCTCTACGGGTGGTGGTATCAGTCATATTGCCTGGACATTGGAGATTGGAAAAGTATTAGCTCAGCGAGGTCATAATGTATCCTTTGTCACCACAGATCCTAATGTCAAATTCGGTGCAGCCTTCTTACCAGATATCAAGACAATCTCAATGGGTCCTCATATATCCAAGGTAGAATTTCGTGATTTGTTTGATGTTAATGATCCCGTCTCTCTCTCTGTCACCACAGCTTACCGAACCTTGATCGCCGATGTCTATAAGCGTGATTTTAACGCCTACACGCACATCTTTGAAACCTCAAATACAGCACTCGCTATTTGTGATCAAATGGCTTTACCTTGTTTTGATGCTGCTAAAAAATTGAATATTCCAATGATTTTGCATATCACCATGAGTCTTTCGGAAGGTAAAAGTTTTTTTTTGGTAAAATTGATCTGCCATTGTTTGTTTAACAAACGTTTCTTAAAAAAGATACAAGAGCGCCTTTTATTACGTCCTTCCATACAGTGGGGCCACCTACCACCAGGGATTTAAGTTTCAAGCAGAGATTCTATAACAGATACATCAGATTGCCGATCTTTCTTTATCGTTTCTACCCCGTGGGCCAGGTGGTTAAAAAGGTACGCAAAGAAATGGGCGTAGAAGATTTCGACCCCTTGGGCCGTCATTCCAACGTGATCAAGATGATCAACAGTTTCTGGGGTATGGAAAGCCCTAGACCTGTGGGGCCTTTTGTAGAGTATGTTGGGCCTATCATCAGCAGTACCTATGATTCTTTACCTGCTACCATGGAGCACTACATGAACACACATGCGCGTGTTGTTTACATTGCCTTTGGACAGATGTACACACCCAACGCACAAGAGTTCAAAGTACTCTTGACTAGTCTTCTAGAGGCGTACGAATCCAAAGCTCTGGATGGCTTTATCTGGTCATTCTCGCTCAAATCTCGACAAGAACCTGACTTGCCTATATACATTCAAACTCGATCCAAAAAGATTTATAATGTGGAAGACTTATTCGACGGCAGTCTGGATCCAAATTTAAGATTTGAAGCTTGGTCACCTCAATTCGCCATTTTAAATCACCCTCATTGTAAGCTCTTTATCAGCCATGGTGGAGCCAGTTCCATCCATGAATCCTTGTTTAACGGTGTGCCCTTACTATTGCACCCGTTTACAAGTGACCAGCCTGCCAATGCTTATACAATGAAAGAGGCAGGTGTTGCATTGACGTTGGACAGAAAGGCATATGATTTTGATGACACCGTCGAAAAGATAATCACGATATTAACCGATAAAGACGGAACGTTCAAATCTAACATGGCGAGTATGCAGGCTCTCGTTCAATTAAAAAGTCGAGGCAAAATTCATGCTGCTGACATGATCGAAGAAGTCTTATACTCGGTACGCAACAAGAGTGATATCTGGTACAGAAGGGAGGAAAGTGATGGCATGCCATTGTTGAAAGTCACTAACTGGGATATCAACTTGGCTGCCTTGGCTTGTATCGCTGCTTTCTTCACCATCGTCTTTAAAGCACTGTTCAAGACGATCTCATTGCTCAAGTTTTTATTCGTATCACATCAAAAGTTGAAGACCGCTTAAGACAATAAAACTTTTCTTTTTTTTTTTCTATAAAACCTTTTTTATTGTTTGTAAACAAAAATGTCTGATAAGTTGATCATTTTAATTACAGGAGCTACCGCCGGCTTGGGTAGATTAACCGCTAAAAAATGCGTGGACTTGGGTCACACCGTCATCATTACGGGCCGCAGTCAATCCAGTTTAGACGCTGCAAAAGACTTTATATTAAAAGATACTCCTCAATTCACACACAATGTCCATCAACTCATGTTTGACTTGGCTGATCTGACTTCAGTCACAAAAGCCGTCGAACACTTGGGCACACTTAACTTACCATGCATCGATGTCATTGTTCATAATGCAGGTGGTAACGAGACCAGCTTTCAGCAAGTTCACAATGTAGAAAAGGTCTTTTTCAAAAACGCCGTGGCTCCCTTGTACTTGAACAGGTTATTGTGGCCCATGATTGAAAAGAGCACGAGTCCCAAGAAGCGTATCTTGTTTGTTGGCTCGTCACTCCACGATAACAAGAATAAAGGCGGTGGTCGCTCAGAAGCCTCTCGTATCCCTGACTCTGTTGACTTGAACGATTTGTTTCATGGCGATGGCTCGGGTTGGGATATGATGAAGGCTTACAAATTGTCTAAGCTGGGCTGTGTATGGGATGCCTATTGTTTGGCCAGAAGATCTCCTGATGTGCCTGTAGCCGTATTTTGCCCGGGATTTGTTCCCACCACGGATTTAGCTCGTCACTCTTCATTTATGTTGCGTTTGGTGATGAAATACGTGTTACCCTATGCTAGTTTCACTACCAGCGAAGAAGAATCGACTGACGATTATGTGTATTATATTACATCAGATGCCATAGAAAACGGCAAACACTACCAAAAGAGGTTAATTACCGAGAGTTCCAAGGACTCTTTGGATGAGACCAAGCAGGAGGCTTATTGGAAGCTTGCCAACAAGACCATTGACGAAATCATTCAATAAAAAAAAAAGATTTTTTTTTAGGTTATTTTTATTTAAAAAAGATGCAGTGTTATATTATTTTTTTTAAACAATAAAGGTCCATAGCAAAGTATTTCAAAAACAAAAAACAATTGTCGTTTAGCCAAAAGAAAGATAATTCTACAAGGAGGGAAAAAAAAAGAATTAGATTACTTCTTGTTCCTTAACTTTTTTTTTTTACACACACACACGGGCGCACACAATAAAAAACACAAAATAACAAACTTACTATTTCTTCTTGGAGACACCGACGACACGTCCACGACGACCGGTAGTCTTGGTGTGTTGACCACGAACACGGACACCCCAGTAATGACGGAGACCACGATGAGCACGGATCTTCTTCAAACGTTCAAGATCATCACGATACTTGGTATCGAGGACGTTGGAAATAACTTGAGAAGACTTACCGTCAACAATATCCTTTTGTCTGTTAAGGAACCAGTTGGGGATCTTGTATTGAGCGGGGTTTTGGAGAATGGTGACAATACGTTCCAATTCTTCGGAAGAAAGCTCACCAGCTCTCTTGTTGAGATCGATATCGGCCTTCTTACAGGCAATGTTGGAGAAACGACGACCAACACCCTTGACAGAGGTCAAAGCAATTTGAATCTTGACACGACCGTCAACGTTGGTGTTAAGAAGACGGATAATGTGTTGGAACTGTTCATTAGAAGAAAAAAGAGTTTAGTCGCATGTTTAAAAAAATGTCAAGGTTGGTTTTCTAGCTAATTGAATTCATACATGGTTTCTTTCGGGGACGACGAGAGACTAATAAAAAAAATCAGAAATTGATAACGGATGAGTATACTGTGTTTAGATCTGTATGCTTTGATTCATCTAGTTCCATCATCCATCGATGAGATACTGGGATGATCACTTTTTCAAAAACATACCATGGCTATGGAGATTGCAACGAAAAAGGAGGACCTTACACTATGCTACTACAAATTTACCTTATTTCCTCAAACCCAAAAAAAAAAAAAATTGTCTCTCAAAAAAAAATCGCTCGCATTATTCCGGCCCGGAATAGAGATTTTGAACGTGGGGGGAGGCGAGGACACCCAGGGTAATGTGGCTGAGCCCCCTCCCTCCCCCACCCTTCCCCCGCACCGGCAATGAAAGGCAAACTAGGTTATTTTTTTTTTTGCTGGCTCGCCCCTACATTGTTATTTTGTTTTTTAAAGAATGTTGGCAAAGCAATTAATTGGTCGTTTATTAACGACTTGTGTACGTCCTTGTCAAAATGTCGCAACAAAGCGTTTCGCTTCCACCTCCTTGTTTCAAAATACCGAAAGATTTATGCTTGACAAGGCCCTTCTTACACGTAACTATGACAACCAATGAGCTGTTTATGGCTAATTGACATTAATGCATTGCATCTTGTAGCCTTAAAGGAAACCACCTCAACTGCTAGTGTCTTGGACCATATTTCTCGTCTTCGCCCTTTCAACGCACCTGCTGTCCCACAACCCACCATGACTACACCACTTGTAGTTGAAGAGCTTGAATTAACCAGTGTTCTCAGAAAGCGTCGTTTGAAGATGAACAAGCATAAGCACAAGAAATTGATGAAGAGAACTCGTGCATTGAGAAAGAAGTTGGGCAAATAAAGGGAAAGCAGAAGCAGCAGCAGCAGCAGTATTATTATTTTCGACCCTTTGCCTTTTTTTTTATTCAATCTATCACTACTATTAGACCTTCTCCTACCCCTCCCAAAAATGATTTGTTTTTTTGCTCATATTAAAAATATCTCCCCCCAATGTATCATATATTTAAAAAAGATAATATTTTATTTTTAGGCTTGGAATGCAATGGGTTCGGGTAGAATAAAAGGATGGGCTTCCGTGTTAAATACATAGCGGTCCAAAGAGATACAGTTCTTGTCAGTAAATGTCAGGTAAAGATATTTGAGAGTTTCCGCAAAGAAGAAGCTATAAACACCAAGATTTAATAAAGATACAATTATAAAACAATGTTATGGAGGTCCTTACCTTTCTTGAAAATCTTGCACTTGAATAGGGAGTCGATCTACATCATCTACACGTGTGAACCCTGCACCTGCTTTAGCATATTTTTCAATGGCACCATACAATGACCAAGCAAGATCCTAAAAGCATTTGACAGCTGTTAGTACAAAAAATAAAGTGTGCTACAAAGTTATATTGCGTACCTGGTATTTTGTATCGCCTGTCATACGGTAATAATAAAACACACTTTCGATGGTTTCTACACAAATATTATCAATACAAGTCAATTAAAAAAAAAAAATAATGGTATCTCTCTTTTTACCTGGTCTCAAATCATAAATGTGATTTCCCATGGAAAACGAACGAGCGATTTCTCTCTTCATCTTTGGCAATTTTAACTTGTTTTCAAATAACGCATTTAATTTCTTTCCCAATTCGTTGTTTTGAGGAATCCAGTTCCAACTTTCCGGTGCAATTCCTGTTTCGGTTTTCTTCCATGTCTCGATACATGATTCAAAAAAGGTATCGGCAAATGCCTTGTACTGATTTTTCTTCTCTCCATCTGCCATTTGAGTCATTCCCAAGAGTATGTTACCAGGCCAGTAACAGATCAATTCTTGTGATGAGTAGTACACTGTGCTATTTCCAATCATAGCTACGTACTTGATATCAGGGTTCTGTAACGTAGGCGATAGCATATACTCTTCAATACTCTCCACAGAATTCTGCCAGACTTCTTTATGTCGTTCGTTTCGATCTGTCTGTAAAAGATAATTCTTTATCAAGTATTCGTAAAAACTATCCCCACCGCCAGCAATTGTAATTGTACCTGTCGTTTTTTTTTTGTTAATAATAAATCCATTCATTTAAACAAGAGATAGTCGGACTTACTGGCTTGAACGGGCGCAAAAGGATGGACAGTCCATGAAGTAGGGAACAAACCAGGCATACGTGTAGAGTGTTGAATGGCTGCATTAATAACATCTGTAGCGAGCTTTTCATACTTGGGGTCACCAGTGACTTGAGATAATCGGGTAAACTCCATTGTGTAAGTACCAAACTCGGCCAAGTTAATTGTGTTACCCGATTCGGGTTTATTACTGCATCAAATATAGAATAGCAAAATTAGTATTGAGATCATCTTCATTCACTGATGACTTTTTTACGTGTTTAAATTCATATAAGTGAGTGGAATCTTGACGTCTACTCCCAAGGAAGTCGATTGGATAAAGAGGGGAATCAAGGTTGCCTCGGTCACTTCAATGGCCTTTTGCACCAAGATGTCGTTGGGTCGCAAATCGTTGGCAGAAAGTAAGCCACCCAAGTACCGGATATTCGTCTCGAATCCCTTGGATGAGTCTTTGGATTGTGTAAAGTCAATCTTTTTTACAAATTCCAGTGCCTCTTCGTATTCATCTTCCAAGCCCATAATTAATAGCGTATCTAGTGCATCAATGATGCTCGCTGATTTTTGTTTAAAGAAAAGAAAATGTTAAATGGATAACGTACTATTGTATACATACTAAAAACAAACCTCCCCACCCATTTCTACACATAGAGACAAATATAAATATTAGTTGGTCATATCTTTTTTTTTAAGCAAGCGTCTTTTCTTACCTTGAATCCGAGAACGATTTTGAGACTGGCAAAAGCTCATCATGACCCCAAGCAAACTCTTTGTATCCATTGTAAGCAAATAGAAAAGACTGTTTAATTTGTTCGGATTGGTGATTAGAAGACACACATGTATCAAGGGTTTCTCTCTTATTTAATCTTGAAGAAGTTCCCTCCGAGGCTGTAATAGCAAAGGCAGCAACAAGCGCAACGCATACAGAAATTTTATTTAAGTGTAACATCATAATTTTTTTTTAGAAAATGGGAAAGAATCATAATCAAATAAAACATGTCGTATTTATAGAAAGTCTTATCACCATGTAAGGGGTGTTGGATCAAGTTAACCTAAGAAACCCCATTTTACTGGTAGAAAGAGTTCCTAGTGTCTCATTATTTGCATATCCCCCCCCCCCTCTCCCCTCTTGACTACATAGTATGACAATAGGTTGTCATTACGCATTGCTCGATTATATTTTGAAAACAATACCCAACCAAACAATTGTAAAATGCCAGCAGATATAACCCTCATAAAATGATATATGCGGTATGTAGCATATTATCTCCTTTGTTTGTATAAAAAGTTTCTCCTTGCAAGGTAACAATGACTTTCAATTACATTTAATTAAAAAAACTTAACTATAATAATGTCATTTGAAACCTAGGGTTTTCTGCTATGTTATTTCTCTGAGTGTATCAAGTGGTCTACCAAATAGTATAGTAAAACAATTCTTTTTAATCTGAACAGAAAAAAAGGGGTGTATGAGAGGCGGATCTTTTTATTTTATTTTGGGGGAGGAGTAATATATAGGAGAAGGGTAATGTAAAAAAAAAAAAAAAAAAAAAAAAAATTAGGAGGATAAATGTGTTTTTGATTGGAGGCCATAACTTCAGCACTTCATTTTAATTGGATTTGTTTCATTTGAATCCCGAATCAGGGCTTCTTAATAGTAAGATGGGATGGGACTAAAGCGATTACTGTCATAAAAAAAGATAAGGGTCCTATGTGTTGGTGGGGTTAAATGCATTGCTAATTCACCTTTCACTTTACGATACCCATTTACCCGTTACTATAGAAGTTAAAGTCAAATAAAAATAGAGCAGCCAGACAAAAAAAAAACTCCCCCACGTTTTCCAAAGGTGGTACAAGAAAGACACAATTGTTGAATTTGATAAAAAAAATGAAACTGGGGTTTGTATTTTATTATGACATAAAAGAAGTGGGAGGAAATATTAAACAGTTTTTGAATGAATTGAAATTATTATTATTATATATAAATGATGTTGGAGTGAGAGGAAAATGCCTTCTTTTTTGTTGTTTTGTTGCGCAGTAACAAGCTGTCAAATACTAGTAGTAAAAAAAAAAAAAAAGTTTTTAAGAGGCTTTCATTGGTGGGGAAATGAATCAATGAGCGCCTCTTTGAAAAGATTCTTGAACCGTTGTTATATGTTGACGGAAAGCATGTGGGCCTGTATAGATTGAATTGAGAGGAGGTAGTCTGATGGTCTCATTCACAACAGGTTCAGCACAGAATTTACCAAAGCCTTGTAATGCTTCATATTCATCTACGGTAATATCAACGCCGGCGTATCTAAATCGGGTTTTAGAACAATCGTCTAAGGAAATTGGTGACATTTGTCTTTCGTCATCTTCATCGTCATCCGAACTATCCGCTCTTGTACCCAATTCTTGAATGGGCGTAGATAAATCTACATGGGATAACCGTCTCTTGTGTGTATTGCTCTCAACAGGGCTATTTGGATACCAAGTGTCTACACTATGTAAGACTGGAGGTGAATTAGGGTGGCGTAGCATCATGTCAGACTGATGAAATTGGGGTGAGTGGTACACAGGCCATGGTCTTTGTAACTGCGTATGGTATTGTTCGCTTGTGGTGGGTGAGGGTGGACTCATCGGTTGGTAATACATATGAGGAGGTAACATCCTTGTATTGGGATTATACATCTTTGGTTGTGGAACTGGCATGGGTGAATCCTCTTTAGCTGATAGAGTATCGTCATTTGAGTCCTTCTTTTTCGTACGGCTGTGGGTTTGAGTATGTTGCATCATGTTATCGAATCTACTAAACATTCGGTTACAGTCCGATACAGCACATTGAAAGGGTTTCTACATTGATGCAAACGAATTTAATAATTGATAAATAATTATTTGTTTATGTGTCCTTTTTTCTTTACCTCTCCTGTATGTTTGCGAGCATGTCTTGCCAAATGTTCACTACGAGTGAACACCATGTCACATATTCCAAACCCTGTGCAGCGAAATAATTTAGGTTCAGATCTACGGATGGCTTGTCTTTTCTTTTGAGGCATGGGAAGAAAAAAATAATGATATGATTAAGAAAAAGAAAGAGGAGAAAAACAAAAAAAAAAAAAAGAAAAAAAAATTTATTGTATATTTTTAATTCACTATCTGGGTTTTCCTCAATGACATATGCAATCAGTCCAGGGCAAAAAAAAAAAAAAAAAAAAAAAAAAAAAAAAAAAAAAAAAAAATTAGCTAAAAACAGTCGGGGAAGAAAAAAAATAAAAAATAAAAAGTCATCAATTGAGAGCTTCTTGTAAGAAAGTGACAGCACCAGAATAACTAGAGTGAAAGAAATAATTAAAAGACTAGTGTAAAATCATGTCTTTTGTGCACCCTACCGTGCGTTTTGACCATATCTTTGCGAGGTGATACAAATGGCATCAGCACCAAATGAATTAATCTGAGAACCAAAGCGTGCCTATATTCCCCCCAAATTTTTATTAGTCCGCGGCTCTTTTTTTTTTCAGGCACAAAAAAAAAAAGCCCAGTTACGGACACCGCAAACAATTACTTACTAATACTTGATCATTTTTAATGCATTCAATATCCTCACTCTCGAATTGCCAGCGGTAAACCCTACCATTCTCTACATAATAATAATAAAAAAAAGATGAGCTGATATAAAAATACATATGGGATCAAATACATACCTTGCTCACTCATAGGTTCCCCTATCCAGATACCAGCTTGCTGTTGATCATGACCAAACACCGAAAGGGATTGCCCTAAATGTCCAGCATTTGTGCGACCTTTAATGACACTCATCATACCGTGTTCCATATGGAGATGTGTCACTATATCATCATGCTTGCTATCGAGCCTTTGCCAGTCATAGATACGTACACTACCCCCCTGCCAAAACTTTTGTAGTCCTATAACAGTTTCCTAAAATAGATTTTATCAGTATTCCATTTAATTCCATATCATTCTTCTTTACCTCTGATGGACTTGAAATAGCTACAATAGCATTATTATCTGTAG